>NC_051178.1:203334777-203634777 GCF_013339695.2 Rhipicephalus sanguineus | reverse complement strand
CAAAATTGCAAACCAATTCAATCAGTATTTTCACTCAGTATTCACTCAGGGAGATCATGCTGACACAAACATTAGTTCTCTTTCTACTATATCTGCCGATTTCATAACTGTCGAAGGTGTCCTTTCGCTGTTACTGAATGTTAAGACTAAATCTTCCGATGGTCCAGACGGTATACCTAACGCATTTCTGGAACGTTACGCGGAACCTATCGCGCATGTCCTCACCCATCTTTCTCGTCTTTCATTTCATAATTCAATTCTTCCCGATGATTGGCGTACGGCACGCGCTATTCCCGTATTTAAAAAAGGTGATCGCCTAAATGTTGAAAACTACCGGCCAATATCAATAACTTCCGGTCCTTGTAAACTTCTTGAGCACATCATCACGCATTACATAATGTCATTTCTTGAAGAAAGCAATATTTTGACTCCTTTACAGCGTGGTTTTAGGAAAGGCCTCTCAACTACCACTCAACTTGTCACCACAATTCACGACTTCGCAATAGCACTTGATAAGGGCGACCAAATAGACGCCATCTTCTTAGATTTTAGAAAAGCTTTCGACTGTGTCTGTCATGGTAAACTACTCACCAAACTTTCAAACATTGGTCTACCCATTGATGTAATTAATTAGATCTGCTCCTACCTTAGCAACCGGAAACAGTTTGTCCAGGTCGAGGGCGGCAGCTCTGGGATTCTGCCTGTAACCTCGGGAGTTCCGCAAGGAAGTGTCCTCGGCCCTGTCTTGTTTCTCATCTTTATCAATGACATCGTTTCATCAGTTAACACCTCCGCCATAAGCCTAAAGCTTTTTGCAGATGACTGCGTTCTTTATAAGCGAATTAAAAGTGAAAGGGACCTAGAGTGCCTGCAGAACAACCTAAATTCTCTCTCCGATTGGTGCCGTACACTCTAAGAAAAAAGAGAGTCAAAAGAGGGTCATGGAACCGTGACTCTCCTCGGGTGTCCATCTGACCCCTTTTGGAAGGTACAGGCAGAAAAAAAGAGTTCGCATTTGGGAAGGAGTCACTGGACCCTCCTGAAGCGCGTTTCGATTGGCTTCGGTATACGGAAGAGCCGCCATATACGCCATACATATCGCACGCTCGCCCTTTGGCGCCGTTGTGGCGCATTGCTCGGCGACGCAGACGGGGTTGGCGCTGGGGTGGCGCGCCGCTCCGCCGCTCTCCTCTCTCAGTCGTCTCAGTCTCCTGGTCTATTGGAATGCGTTGCGTGGATGAGTTGGTTGCGCGTCTTCGGTGGTATTGACGCCGGCTTCGTGCACGAAGTGACGCTTGGAGGGCGGAATATTCATGGAGCTGTGGATACGGACAACGGGCGCCAGTTAACGGTGAGTGTACTGCTTTCGTAGGCACTAATTATACAGCTTTAGCTGGGCGTCTGCAGCAGCTCTGCGGAAGTTATCTGCCAGCCATTTCCAACAGCAGCCTGTGTCCGCGGGGCTGTTGCGGATGGCCAACTATAGCTGTCAGTTAACGAGTTGCCACCGTTATGCGCGTTGCTGTACAAGCTCTCATAAAGTGAGCGATGCAAACAATAATCGAAGGTCATTTCTTGCTGATCGCACGTCGTGTCTGCACTACTGAAGGTGCAAGATGTCGTTTTGAGATGCCCTTTAGTCTACTTCATAATAACATTTCCATCGACCTTGAGTGTGCGGCGTGCTTCCACGCGTGGGAACGTGAAAAAAAAAAAAAAAAAAGCCTGTGTACAGAACGCTCAGACGCACTATATGTAATGGTTTTTGTTGGCTGAAAGACGGTAGTTTGAGGTGCAGATATAGTACGGTGGCTTCCAGAATGTACGCGGTAGTCATTCAAGTTGGACACGCCTCGCCGGTTGAAAGTGAAAAAGCTCTAGACTTTCGACGGGGCGCGTTGTTGCGGCCGCCGGCGTGCACTCTTTTCCCTCGTTTCTGTTTGCTGTCTTCGTGGTTTGCATACAGTGCGATGACGTTGGGCGCTATAACAGAATCGAGTGAGTGTACGTGATTGTGGGAGTTATGTGCGCTAATTCTAGCATATGACATGTCTGATCGACGTAGACGGCGTACGCACGCGCTGGGT
The DNA here is from genome assembly GCF_013339695.2 of Rhipicephalus sanguineus. Lineage (NCBI taxonomy): Eukaryota > Metazoa > Arthropoda > Arachnida > Ixodida > Ixodidae > Rhipicephalus > Rhipicephalus sanguineus. The sequence continues at coordinate 203,632,690 of NC_051178.1, read as the reverse complement.
GTCGTTCGGGCCCTCGTACTCGCATCTGTTTATCTGAGTATTTAAGGATGGGTTACGTTTGTAAAACGTGCGGTCAATAACCGCTCACGGCATGCCCCTGGCTGCCGGAGGATGTGCTTTGTTGTTTTGTTGTTAGCCTTTATTATGTCTGTGTGAACCACTTATTGTGTAGGTTGTGCAAACCTTTACTGCAATTTCATTTTCTCATCATAATATGACGTTCTGCTTTTCAGATACCGTTTTTCATGGTGCTCACGCTGGACAGGAGCGACAACCTAGCAAGCCACAAGTCTGATGCTTCCAGCCGTCACCACTTTTTGATTTATTCTTAATCACAAGGAATAAATATGGAAACATGATGGCGATTTCTGCTGTTCATTTAGCACCATATGACACTGTGCACATCACAGTCACACATTTTAGTTGGCTATACTCATAGAAGCATGTAAATGAGGAATACCCAAACTTCTTAATTGGAAATCACAGACCATCTTTTCGCGCTTTCTATATACCTTTGTTGGAAAATATGTGTTGCTTTGACGAGTTTTATTAAAATAATGCTAAAACTGAACTATTCTTTTTTTACAGTAGCTGGGCAGAACGGCAAGTATTATTGGACTTGTTTAAAATGAATACTCCACCATTTTCAACAGTAGTCGCGCAAAAGTAGAGCAAGGATCAAATGAGTAGCTTAAAATACTTGTGGAGTCGCTTGATGCTTCGGTGTGGGTCCCTTGACCCCCCTAGGAGCGGTACCGGCAAGAGTCGTCTGACTCCCTATGAGTGATAACGTGATCCTCCCGATGAGAGTCTTTGCACTCTTCCTAGAGGGTCAGGGGACTCTCCTAGAGCGAGCCGACCCTGACCCACCAAGAGAGTCACCGTGACTATTTAAAGAGAGTCGTATACGTGGCAAGTCAGAACTCTCCGAAAAGAGTCACGCATACTCTTTTTTTTCTTAGAGTGTACCTGGTCGATGGAGTTAAACATTAGTAAATCAGTCTTTATGCGTATCTCAAATAAAATTACCCCTTTTACATCAAGCTACACCTTAAATAATAATCCGTTGATCGAAGTGAGCAGTTTTAAATACTTGGGAGTCAATATTACCAATTGACTGTCGTGGAGTAAACATACTGACGATGCTTGTTCCTCCGCCTCTAGAAAACTAGCGTTTCTTAGACACAAACTAAAAAACGCGCCATCTCAGATCAAACTTCTTGCATATAATACATTTATTCGGCCCCGTCTAGAGTACGCATGCGTAGCCTGGGACCCGTATTTTAAAAAGGATGTTCATAAACTTGAAATGGTCCACACTCTAAGAAAAAACGCGTATACGTGACTCTTTTCGGAGAGTTCTGACTTGCCACGTATACGACGCTCTTCAAAGAGTCACGGTGACTCTCTTGGTGGGTCAGTGTCGTCGCGCTCTAGGAGAGTTCCCTGGCCCTCTAGGCAGAGTGGCAGGACTCTTATCCGAAGGATCACGTTACCACTTATAGGGAGTCAGACGACTCTTGCCCGTAACACTCCTACGGGGGTCAAGTGACCCACACCGAAGCGTTAAGGGACTCCACAACTATTTTAAGCTACTCATTTGACCCTTGCTCTACTTTTGCGCGACTACTGTTGAAAATAGTGAAGTATTCATTTTAAGCAAGTCCAATAATACTTGCCGTTCTCTCCAGCGACTGATAAAAAGAATAGTTCAATTTTAGCAATATTTTAATAAAACTCGTCAAAACAACACACCTTTCGCAGCAAAGTAATAGAAAGCGCGAAAAGATGGTCTGTGATTTCCAATTAAGAAGTTTAGGTATTCCTCATTTACATCCTTGTATGAGTATAGCCAACTATATTGTATGACTGATGTGCATAGTGTCATATGGTGCAAAATAAACTGCAGAAATCGCATCATGTTTCAATCTTTATTCCTTATGATTAAGAATAAATCAAAAAGTGGTGACGGCTGGAGGCATCAGACTTGTGACTTGCTATGCTGTCGCTCCTGCTCAGCGTGAGCACCATAAAAACGGTATCTGAAAAGCAAAAGGTGATATTATGATGAGAAAATGAAACTGCAGTAAAAGTTTGCGAAATCTGCACAATAAGTCGTTCACACGGGCATAATGAAGGCTCATAGCAAAACAACAAATGCAAACAGGCATGGTAAGGAACCAAGTTTTTTTTTTCGTTATCGTGTAAAACACAACTTGCAAATAGTAGCATTTGTAACACGTCACTTGGCGACAAACTTGCAGCACAAGATCATGTGAGTCTCTTTTTAAACAACAAACGAAACTGGTTTAAGCTCCTTTGCGTGCGTGCCACTCACCTCTTTTCCTACGTCGTCTTGTCCAACCAAAGGAAATGTAGGACCGACTGCCCCGTTCGGTTGACAGGGCGAACGCCGCTGTTGATTTTCCCATCACGAGCGGTGAGGCGCCAGACCAAGCGACACCTTCGTTTCCCCGAGTGTGGCTGTCAACTGGAGTGAAGAGGCGGGAGAAATGATCCGGGATTCTGGGAATAACCAAAACATACACACTGCTTATTTGCATTTAAAACCACCATTTGTTCAACACACCGTTACTGCACACACATCTGACACGAGTGTTTCGTTCGAAATAATTTCGCAACGAAAAAAAATTTTCACGTAAAAGGCAGCGGGAACATCGTTTCGCAATAGGCACTGGTTATGCACGAATGAAAGCACTTCTTTTCAGAGAAATCGCTTGAAAATTTTGTTTCAGAATAAGCACGGCTTTGCGCCAGCATATTCCAGCACTCAAGCACATCCTCCGGCAGTCAGGGGCACGCCGTGAGCGGTTACTGACCGCATGTTTTACAAACGTAACCCATCCTCAAATACTCAGCAAACACATTCGAGTACGGGCGCCCCAACGACACCCAGCGCGCGCGGACGCCGTCTACGTCGAGATCAGACATGTAATATGCTAGAATTAGCGCACATAACTCCCTCAATCATGTACACTCACTTGATTCTGTTATAGCGTCATCGCAGATGTTGGCAAACCACGAAAACAGCAAACAGAAACGAAGGAAAAGAGTACACGGCGGCGGCCGCAACAACGCGCGCCGTCGAAAGTCTCTAGCTTTTTCACCTTACCGGCAAGGCGTGTCCAACTTAAGTGACTAACGCGTACGTGCTGGAAGCATCCTACTATATCTGCACCTCAAACTACCGTCTTTAAGCCAAGAAAAGCCATAATATATAGTGCGTCTAAGCGTTCAGCAGACGGGCTTTTTTTTACGTTCCCACGCGCGGAAGTACGCTGCACACTCAGGGTTGATGGAAATGTTAGGAAGTAGACTCAAGCGCATCTCAAAACGACATCTTGCACCTTAAGCAGTGCAGACACAATGTGCGATCAGCAAAAAATGACCCTCGATAATTGTTTGCATTGCTCATTTTATGGGAGCTTGTACAGCAACGCGCCTAACAGTGTCAACCCGTTAACTGACAGTTTAGTTGGGCATCCGCAACATCCCTGCGGACGCAGGCTGCTGTTGGAAATGGCTAGCAGATAACTTCCGCAGAGCTACTGCAGACGGCCAGCTAAAGCTGTATAATTAGTACCTAGGAAAGCAGTACACTCACCGTTAACGGGCGCACGTTGACCGTGTCCGCAGCTCCATGAATATTCCGCCCTCCAAGCGTGACTTCGAGCACTGAACCTGGCGTCAACGCCGCCGAAGATGCGCATTTCTGTTCGAACACAAAACTGCACGACAGGCAACTGACGCAACCCGCGCAACCAACGCGACGCATTCCAAAAGACCGAGCAGACTGAGAGAGAAGACCGACGCGCGGCGCCAGCCCGGCTGGCTCCGTCGGCGAGCGAGGCGAGACGCGCCAGAACGGCGCCTAACGGCAAACGCGCGATACGTATGGCGTATACGACGTCGCCTTCATCACGGAAGTCAACCGAAACGCGCTTCAGGAGAGTCCCGTGACTCCAGCTGGAAATGCTCTCTTTCTCTTCATCTACCTTCCAAAAGGGGTCAAAAGGACACCCGAAGAGAGTCACGCGACCATGACCCTCTCTGGACTCTTTTTTTCTTAGAGTGCAGAGGAGTGCGGTAAGATTCACCTATATTGCCTATCAAAATCTTGATTCACCTTCATCACTTATGGCTACTAACAACATTCCACTCCTGAAACAGCGTAGAGCTATCGCCAGACTCAGGTTTCTTTTCCTGCTTCGTAATCGGCAGTTTAATATCGATCCCAGTAAATAGATATCTCCCTCTTCTTCCAGGAAAAAATAGACATGCTCACAATCATGATCTGACGCCATACTTTGCACGTAATAACCTTTATAAACACTCCTTCTTTCCGAGAACCATTAGCGAATGGAATACACTGCCTTCATAAGTTTTTCCTGAACGTGGCATTCCCGACTTTGAAAAATACATGCATCTTTTTGTGTAATCAACACTGTTGATATTGCAATGCTACACTATCTCATCTTATTATTTCAGCTGTGTAGCCTTACTTTTTTGTGCTTGAAACTGTTTCTAGAAGTTTGTTCACTTTTCTTCTAGAGATGTATAACTAAGCACCCTAGTTAGTAAGACTTGTTTTTCGGTAGTATTGTGTATTCTAACTTGCTGTATAATTTGTTCGATGTTTTTCGCTATGCTCCCTTTTTTTGCCCCTCCTGCTTGGTCTACGGACTGCAGTATGTACTAAATAAAATAAAAAAATAAATAAATATAAACATCAATCTCTCCAAAGCAAGCCAGTTAAAACAGAAAACAGAACGTTTTAATTTAAGGCTCAACATTTTGACAGATTTGCCTGTCTCGACACCTCCGCTGTCACTCCCTCTGAAGAAGGAATCGAGTAGATTCTGAAACGTCGGGAAATAAACCCATTTTTGGTTGGAGCCCTTTGAAAGTCTTAAAGGACATTTTAATGCTTGCTGTTGTCTGTCTATAGGTATACCACCGGCCGCTTTCAGTGAAGTCAGTAGGAGGGACAGCACGTGCTGCAACTTTAATTACGTGTATAAGCATTTCAATTTCAATTTCTACAATTTTGTGTTCTGTTTTAATGTGAAATCAACGATAACACGTGTTTAACTTGGAACACGCCAACATTTATTTCTGGCAGTTATTAGCGCGAGCGCTGTGAGTAACTCGCAAATAGTGTGCCTCGATCTGTGCGCCCCCAGAACGCTCAACAAAACGCGCATCAAGGCACCCTACTCGCAAAGGCTGACGCGAGTTGGTCGAAATGTTGTGAAGTGAGTACAAAACACAGAAAAAAACAAAACAAACAGTCGGTTCTAGAAACAAGTGTTTTTCTGAAGACGTAATGCCATCGTATGAGCACGTGTGGCCTGTTCTGCCCGTGCGAAGATTAGGTTCCCGCGAACGACCGGCACACGTCAGTTCAGGAGCAGTTAATGGCGCCGCTAAGTTACTGTTATGGCGACGACAGTGTCTGCGCCAGCGGAGCGTGTTCAGGTGAACGAGGCGACAAAAAACGATTTGCCAGTGCGCTGCTTCGTCTTGTCCTTTCTCACCGAGTTATTGTAGGCCATGCCTCTTTCCCAAGCGGTAGATACCTGAGTGGTGGCGCAGTGCAAGTTCCTCCTGCTGGCGAGCTGCAGTGTAAATAACGAAAGGGTGTGCTGAGTGCCAATTAGTGCATGTGTATCTCTCTTTAATGTGTAAGCATTCATATACAGAGTAAAAACAGTGCGTCCGTTTTTCCTCTCCTCTGTAACGCAAGACGCATCACCGTAAAGAAGTAAATGCGCAAAACAAACTAAAATTTCTTAGGAGCGCTGAGTCTTGGCCCTAAGCCAGTACGCTAAGAAGGCGAGTGTCTTACCGGCTAGGCTACAAACCAAATTTTGCAGAATGTGAATGTATTCGAACTATAATAATGCTCTGTACCGGCGATACAAAAAAATTAAAAACGACACTTTCTGTGAAGGTTTTGATGAAACTTTTCGTTATTGTGGAATAAAGACCCTCACTAAGCGCTACTGAAATACTTATAATCAACAGATCTGTGTGACCGCCTGTAGACTGGATGTGCTCCCCCTAGTGTGCTTGTGATTCTGACCATCCCTCTCTTTTCTCCCATGTCCCTTTTCGCTCCCTTTTCCCTCTCCCCGAGTGCAGGGTAGCAAACCGGACGTGCGTCTGGTTAACCTCCCTGCCATTCCTTGCTTCTCTCTTTATCTCGCGGACTGCACAAGAATTTTATACCAAAAACGCGTTTTTATGGCCGAGGGATGAGCCTTTTGTTGGGCCGTTCCAAACACTCACGAACGCCAGAAAGAAGACGCCGTGCCGATGCTGTCCGAAAACAAGGTTCCATTGAAGGCCTCAGCTATAGCCTTTCCTACAGTAAACTGGACGCTTACGCGTTACTTAAACAACTCCTAAAAGAGATTCAGCGTGGAGCTTTTTTTCTGTATTTCCCATTAGGGCAAAGTAGCGCAAGGTGTAATTTATGTGTTTATGGGGCCTTTTTTGCGTGTTAGGAGGTTTAACGGTGTCAGCACTACTCAGCATAGCATGTTAAGTGGCAATCTGACCGCAATGTTTGCGAAATCAAAACAACAGGAGGATATTATTAATGATGTCAGAGAACAAGTAATGGATGCGTTCTCTGTGTTCAGAAATCTTCGCTATGCGTTTCAACATAATGACCTGGCTTTTCTGAGAGCTGTCAGCCAGAATAATAAAAAGCAGACGCGGAGTGGCTTCATTCCTACATTATAATACGATGTACGCAACATGAAGAGGTTTTTTTGTATAGAAAATATTCTGCCCCCTCTTGTCATGAGTGTTTTTCTTCATCCAATGCCACCTCGTTCTTCCTAAATATTGTGGTGCTTATTTACAACCAATCAGTGCCATTTTTGTCGCCTGCGGCAACAATATAACTTAGACTGCCATAACAGGTGTTTAAACATTACGTCTGTTACAGAACGAAGCTTAATGGTAGGAATATGGACCAATAACCTAATCCTATTCCAAATATTTGAAATGTGTCATCGCTCGCTGAAGCTTCTTTTGCATCAGTATATTGAAGACGACACAGCGGCATTTGGGTTTAAAAGGCAGAAATTGCCACGAAGTCTGTGCATAGTGGCTGCCAAGTAACGCACAAAGCTGGCCATGCGATGGATTATAAAGTTGCCGCATACGAGACGTGACATTTTTTTATCCTATTCTTATCAGCCTTTTCGTGACCACGACAGGTCGAATCCCTCTGCTCTATTCACGTCTTGCGTCAACTGAGGCCGTCATATGTCACCTAATTTTCGAATCTCATCTTGGCAGTAACTCTTCGAAGCACTGTATCGCGCTTCCCTGTCATTCTTTAGTGGTGTCCTCCTCGCCATCGTCCTTCGTGAAGGAGAGGTGGTTCTTGTAGGTTGACACATCCCGGGTTAGGTTGACGTACCGCTTCGCTAGCAGGGTTGCTTCTTGGCCGTAGTCAGAGCGTAACGATTTAAATGTGAACATATTCGACAGAGATCTGTCTGGCTGGGTGAAAATACTGACTGTCCGGCTCGGAGCCGGCCGAACAGTCACTCCTGAGGAAGGGACCGAATCGGTCCCGAAACGTCGGTTCAGTTATAGTTGTTTAAATTTTAACTTTAGCAACTTTGGAATATAAGTGGCTGGAGAGTTTATTATTTTTTCGTATGAATTTTCCCCCAGCCAGACAGATCTCTGTCGAATATGTTCATATTTAAATCCCTGTCATTGAAACATATTATAACCACCCTAACACAGCCGTCATTTGCTGCGCGCATTATACAACGAGCCGAGTTCCACAGCCTAATTTCATTCGCGGATACAACATTGGCTACAGCAGTTTACTTTCTAATCCACGCTGCCATGTTCTTTCAACTTTACGTAAAATCATGTCCAGCTCAATCGCGAAGAACAAGAATCGTAACTTATGGTGAAGGTATATATGCATGTGGTTAAGAAGACAAATCGATAATGAATATGAAATCTTTCAAGAAACGAAATACTGCTGTATAATTCTAATTTCATATCTACTATGCCTAAGTATGACAAGCACTTGACACTTTTCATTGCTCATGGTAACTCCTATACAAAATTAAGCTCCCGCGTAACAAGTTTTATTTCGTTTATGATATTGTTATGACAACGACACACAAAAAGGCGGCTAGTTGAAGCACTCAAGAAAATGTATCGGGCCACCAACTTTTCAACAAGCCCTCTCGTCATCGACAGAAGCATCAGTGTGCAGAGACGTCCTTTATCCGACGTGGTCTAATATCTTAGGCACGCTAAACTGGGTGAGCGCAGTGTACCTACACTACATCCTTGAAAATTTCTACGTCACGGATTCGTCGCGAAATCCTTGGGCGTTCAGGAAGTAAAGAACGAAATGAATAGGCCCACTATCCCGGTGTCCGGCTTATCTAACTGACGCGTATAAAACCGTGCTCCTGCCTAGTGAGCGAGCTTCTGCAAATCATGGCCTATAAAGACCGCCGCTAATGCTTTTCCTTCTTCCCTCTGTGCTGCCATTGAGCACCTTAGGCGTAAACGCCATCAAACGGCCAGGCCTGAGAATGCGTGGCGAGCCGAGAAAACAGGTTCCACATTCGCTTTCTTTCTTTTTTTCTTCCACCACGCCATCAAACCCTTTCCCGGTGCGCACGGCATCTCTCCCTACGTCCGGCCTTTCACGTTTGATGGAGGGCGAGCTTTCGGCCGATCCATTAAAACCTACCTCGCCCACCGTCAGGTGCTGCATTCTGACAGCCCTCGCCTCCTTTCTTTCATCTTTCCTCTCGCTTACCTCACCACTCTCCTCCTTTCTTTCCCTTCGCGCTTTTTCACCACTCTTCAATCCTCGAGAGATCGCCTCCATAATCACTCCTTCCCTTCTTTTTCTGCCTGGTCCTGGGCTTTACTTAGAGCTTGGAGAACTTGAGCCCTGTGTTCCCCGATCGGAGGCATTCCCCTTCGCCGACACCTTCTCCGATTGGGCGATCAAATGCACGCTCTACGGCGCGCTTCCCTAAACAGGCACCCTTCAACTGTGCCGCGGAGCCATAATAATATAAACGCCCCCGCCGTTGCGTCGAAAGACAAAATGAAACGAAAAGGAGATCGCACGTCCCGGAAAGAAGGATAGCGGCAGGGTATTATTGTGTGCCCGTTGCGCTGAATGATGGCTCGAATAATATTGGACGGAAATTAGGACCGCTTCGCATCCATAATGCATGTGCCCTCTCCACCTTCCACGAGATTCCTATTGCCTTCTCTTCAGCCTACAAACAAGGCTCCCCCTCGAAGGCTGTAATCTCTACTCCGGTGACGCGGGGCGTGACGCAGAAACTTTATTAAGGAAACTGTGGACAAAAAATGATCGAGTGTCTGTATCTCACTCTCTTCTTGCAGCCCTCATGAGCGGTCCTCACAAGAATTGGGATGTACTTCGAAGCACTGAGCTTAATGTTGTTCTCACTCGGCGCTTTGAACAATGTGATCAAGGCTCACTTTAAAGGGCTCTTTTTTTCCCGCTCTTAAAATATTCGGAATTTTTCTGATCACACTGTGTGCTTACGTAGCGATGATTTCCCTCTGAAAAAAATTCTGGAGGCGACCCGAATTCTTGACTGAGGTGTCTGATGGTCGCACTCGCACTTCGGCGTTCGTGTGCACTTGTGTGTACCGTGAGTTAACTTTGCGCTTCATCGCACTGCCGAAGCTGACCTCAGAGGCCACGTAAAAGGAAGTGCGTGGTTGACATCTGCTCCGCCAGGTGTCGCAACGATTTCAGCTGCTCACAAGAAAACCGTCGGCTGTTTCAATAAGCTCAATCAATTAATTTCCGTTAATTATCCTGACAGTTAATTTTTCATTATCTTAAGTAGTAATATAAGAATAATTGTTGGAGTTTAACGTCCCAGAACCACGATGTGATTATCAGGGACGCCGTAGTGGAGGGCTCCGGATATTTCGACCACCTGGGGTTCTTTAAAGCGCACCTAAATCTAACTGCACGACCTCAAGCATTTCGCCTCCATCTAAATGCGGCTACCGCGACCTTCGGGTCAGCAGTCGAGCATCATAATCACAAGACCACCGTGGCGGGTGTATCTTAAGTAGGCTTATGCTCTGATATCTTATGTATCCAATATAACTCTTAGCTTGAACCAGAACGATCGATATCGTACCAGCATTGTTCCTTGCAAGGCTTTTTTTCTGAATATTCGAAAAACTGTAGGTAGGTGCTCGGGCCGTGAAGTGCTTGGAAGCGAAACAGTCACTCGGTGCTCGTGCCACCAAAAAGCGTCATCTCTTCTGTTCAGGAGCTACACCCGACTTTTCCTCGACCGCGCGTGCTTTATCAGCCGCTTTCACGGAGACAAGTACCGCTCAGTCAAGCTTGCAATTACTTATTCCTCGCTGCTTGCATCACCGTGTCGAATACTGGTCGCGTGTTTTCTTGTCGCATCCGCATTGTGACTCGAAGCACGAAGGGCGTCCATCGATTGTTATCGATCCTGTAGGAGCGCTCGCGTGCATGAGTCGAGGAGGAAGCGATATCAGCCGGGCATTGCTGCGGAACCCCTAGTATATAAACTGGAGGTGAATAACCGAGAATAATGTTGGGGAGACATTATTTACGATGCATTCCTCTATAACTGAGCAATGCTGACAGACGGAGTGGCCGAATGAGCCCATGCGACAGTGAACAGAAAATTATTCCACAAGAGGAAGTCTGGTATAGGAAGCCCGTGCTTGATTTTTTTTAATAAGGCGAAAGCCTTAGATGCCTCATCAAACGCGAAAATTGATCGTAGGCGTAGGTGTCCCGTGGCTTCGGTGGGAACACAAGTGATGCAAAAAATCACCGCGTGATGATGCCACCAAATAACGTGACGTGATCTGTGACGTCGTCATGACGTCACCGATCACCAGAATTAGTGATCTCAACATGATGTCGCTGCGACGTCACATGCCATGACGTCAAATGATGACGTCATCACACGACACCGTCGCTTGATCAAAGCTGGGCCGATCATGAAGGCAGCGCAAAACCAGGTCAGGTGCAGAAAGCTTGCAATGCATCCGATCATGAAGGCAGTTCAAAGCCACGTCAGGTGCAGAAAGATCTCGGAGGGGGGTGGCATGAGATCGACACATCGACCGAGAGTAAAAAGATGGATTAGCCTTGGAGTCCGTCTTACGCGAATGCATGAGAGATCCTGTAGGTCTTTTTCCATCAATAACGAAAACAGGCGTCAGGTTTAACTGTGGAACGCTCACGTAAGGCATACTTGCAATGCCTTTAGCCGTTTAGACGGTCTAGATGTGCGGTAAGTGGAATTAACCCCAATATTCCGATGTTGTACTAAGATCACCATTGAACAACATTAGACACGAAAGAACAATGTAAAGGAAGAATAAAGACTCATGGAGTACGAGTTCATGAAGTGTTCGTAACGTATTTTTTAGAAGTTTACCGACTTCCTACAGCTTGTCAGGCGATTTATTTACGCACTGGACGATGTAGTTTAGGTATTCAGTCACATGGCTCATTGGAACGATAATTCATGGAGTGCCCTCGATGCGGTGTAAGTTAAGCGGAGATCACTAGTTTCTTTGTGAATCTAGAAACATTTCTGTGTGTAATCCATGCTATGTTAACAGATCGTCCCAAATTGAAACGGAATTCCAACAACATTTTTGAAAATTTACATACAACCAAGATATTGCCATCAAAGAATAAGTTATAAATCATGAAATTAAGCTATTCAGTTCCAAGTTGAGACGAAATCATCCGATTCCTTAGGGCTACTGGCGTACTTATATACGTGCCGAATGCGTGACCCACCGGCTTGATCTGCCGGCTTTACTTTCTGCAAAATGTCACAAGCAGCCAGTGCACGCAGCAACTGAAGTGCTTTGTGATTCATCCGTTGAGCAGCCATCCATGCTAAGCAAGGAAAGAAAACTTTGCCGGTGTGTTTGGCTTGGTAAAAATGCCTGCGTTGACAGTATGAAGTAAAATACGCAACAATAATTTGTTAACAAATTTGTCTACAGCATGCCTCTTTCGCGGGATCGAACAGCGGCCGCATTTTCGGTGTAGGCGAAAATGCTTGAGGCCCATGTACTTCGATTTAGGTGCACGTTAAATAAACCCAGGTGGTCAAAATTTACGGGGCCCTCCATTACGGCGTCCCTCATAATCATATCGTACTTTTGGGATGCATGGTTTGACTTATCTAAGCGCACGCAGACGAATACAAAAAGGAAGGACAACAGGACAAGCGCTTACTCACAACTAAAAGATTTATTGAACAGGAAAGAATATAAGTACAACAAACAAGTGATCGACGCATGTGCGACAAGACAATTATGGTTAAAATGGCGATAAACTATTGCAGAAAACTATCAAGGAAAACAAGCTCCTTCTCATACAACAAAACTGAAGGTTCGCTGACACACTGATCCCCTCTTTTCTTATATGAAATGCTTCAGCCATCTCTGGGGTTAGCTGATTGCTGCTTCGAAAAATTATTTCGGTATCACATAAAACAGGATAGCAGCCACACTCCCTGCAATGAACGGCAAGATGTGAAGCTCCTGACGACTTAACCGATGATTGGTGCTCTCTTAGACGCACGTTGATGCAACGTCCCGACTGGCCAATGTATACTTTACCCCAGCTAAACGGGATCATGTACACAACTCCCAATGCGCACTCTACAAATTTTTTGTAGTGTTTGACACGACATCGAGGCAGTTCCTTGCGGATGCGTGAACAAATTGATTGGAGTTTATTTTTTTGCCGAGAAAAGCGCATCTACATTAAACCTATTACCTATTTGCTTAAGTTCGTGTGATGTCCTATGTAGATAAGGGATAACTGCTAGCCTCCTGCCCTTACGACAGTCACTACGACTGCCCAAATGATCTCGTACATTTTTTAGTTTCTTAACGATGTTGTTGCACACTCTCCTAATGATATCATGGGGATACCCTGCTAGTTCTAGCTGTCGAAGCTCATTTTCATTCTGTGTTGGCAAGACTTTTTCAGAGCAAAACCAAAACTAGTGTTGATGATACTCCTTTTGGCCAGCTTTGAGTGCCTCGACATGTAATTAAGTATAGGTTTTATAGATCTAGGACAATAGTACCAGTAAACATGTTGCGGTTCAAAGACCGAGTTAATATCATGAAATTGCCGTTGGTTGAGATGCGGCAATTCAAAGGAAAATTTTAGTTTCATAGCTGTTTCTGTAAACACTTTCGAAATATTTACAATATCTAGCGTCAAATCTGAGGAACTACTGAATACTTCATCAACATATCTGAATACACGAATTACCAGTCCTGACAAATGCCTTTGAAGTCCTACGTCTAGCTTCCCCAGATAAATTTCTCTTAATATCGGGGCAACTGAAGAGCCTATACATATACCAGAGCGCTGGACATAAAGACTCCCCCCCCCCCCCCCAAGTCATGAGATATAAAACCCCAGCAATTATTATTACAGTATGCCTGTTACTGTCCCTAAAATGCACAATCATCTATAGTGCGACATTGCATCTATTACCCAATTTTTCTTGAGCAGTTCAGGCCGATAGTCATTATACTTATATTTCCAGCTTCCAGTAAAATCATAATTATGATAATTATTATTTATTTCTCAAATTTAATCAGAACTCAACGTGCGCGTTTGTATATTAAGTCAAATTGATCGCAGTGACAGAAAAAGTTCTGCTGTAGTCGTGTGAAGTCTATAAACGGAAAGCCTGTCTTTTGACGACAAGGTTTCTCCAAACCAGTATTCCAGCTACCGAAAATATATTTCAGTCGATAAAGATGCCCGGTGTTCGCTGACCACTTAACTGTCCGTCTGTGCTTACCGTTATTTAGTTTCTCCACCGCAGTGGTCCTTTAGGTGCCGCAAAATCGATGCTACTAAAAAGACGCAGAATACTTCCATTCAGTCGCGTATACAAGAAAACCACCACAATTCACTATCACTGCTGTTTTCCTGCTTTTAGTTTACAAAATTTTATTCGTTTCATCTTTTATATATCTTCTTATTTTGTGGAAAAAAGTGAAAGAAGTGCCCCAGCGATCTCCCGCTGGCGGCATGCACTCTGGCCAAAGTTCCTTTCACAGGATCGATTAAGAAAGAAAGAGTGAAAAGAAGGCAGGGCTCACACTGGCAAGAAACTTTCCGAAACGCTGCACTGCGGGCTGTCTGAATTTTTTACTTGTCAAACTCACGTCAAGTAGAGATGTCTCGTTTTGAATCCGCTACCCTTCTTCAGTGTATGAATGCTACGGCGCACTTCGGGTACACCTTTTTCTTTTTCCCCTTCGCTCTGCCATCTTTTTTTATTTACATCTTCCAATGTTTTCTTTTTTACGTCCTTGGCAGTCGCTTCTTTTCACGGGTAAGAAATGAAAGCCCCCTTTCGACTTGCTGACAGCTGACAGGTACCTGTTTCTTTGGTGGCCGCGCAAAAGTAACGCGAGCAGACGCGAGTCGCATTTAGTGTCATTTTTCTTTCTTCCTAAGCTGCGAACGGGTAAAGCCGACGCGATATGAAAGCTTGAAATTGTCGGTGGCGGTCTAAACTACATCAAACAGAAAAACAAGACGCGACACATTTTCCGCATTTATGGCATATATTATGCATCAAACAGCGTGGCGAGTCTGCTTCGGTGGTATATGAACTCCATGTTTCATCTCGAAGAACACTGACGTCATGTATAGTTGAGGAGCTTAATGTGGGAGTGGATAAACAGGTTTCGCTATTCACAATCGCTTTTTTTTCTGTGTGCCTCTTTCTGTCATTTTTTTTTTTTTTTCAAGACGGAAGCCTTATATGCCTCATGAAAAGCGAGGATTGACCGGCGTCCCGCGTCGGTGTCTCCCGTCGGTGTCAACGCGAGTGATGAAAAAAAATTATCATCACATGATGAGTTCACCATATGACGTCATCATGACTTCACAGATCACCAACGTTAGTGGCGTCATTATGACGCCATCGTGACATCAAAGCGACGTCACTACGACGTCATCTAGACACCAAAATGACGTCACGCCACGTGATGACGTTATGACATGACATCGTAGCTTGGCCAACGGTGGGCTGATCACGGAGGCAGTGCATAACCAGATGATGTGCCTCCGATCCTGGAGGCAATGCCAAACCACATTAGGTGCATAAAGATTTCGGAAGGTGGCTGGGCAGAAACAATACGTCGACTGAGAAGAAAGACAAGATGGATTTCGCCTTCCAGTCGTCTTAGGTGAGTGACTAAGGGACCCTGTGAGTTCTCGATCTGCTTGCCTATACCAGTTCATTTTAAATCGGCAGACATTCTGGAGATTAACAAAGAACTCAACATGCAGTGAATTACTATAACACTTTATCGATCAAATTGGTTTTCTCTTAAGTGAAGCAACCCCCTGTAATTCCATATAAGCCATTCGGTCAGAGTCTGCAGTTTATTTTTTTATTGAAAGATTCAGTCTCGTCTTGATGAAAACAGATAGCCTGAAATGTGTATATTATACAGTCCCTCATAGTGCAATCACAGCTAAACAGAAAGTACCCGGACAACACTGGAATATATATTTTGGACAGAAATGGCGCCTACGTTTGGTGATAAATGCCGTAAGGTAGAACACCTACAAAGTAGAGCAATAAAATAGCGTTACAAGAAACCCCTTTATTCATATTTCATCCGCTGTACCAGGGCCGTCTTTCTCTGACCCTTAGGTTCCGCATGGTCGAAGCGATAGAATCGTAACAGTCCACTGCGGTCATTCTGCACTATTCTAGTCTCCAAATTCGCAAATTTCTGTTATTGAGAAGTTAATGGCCGGCTGCGACTGCGGATATGTTCCTTGAGCTACAGATGGGCGCTTTTTCCGACTTAACAAAAAAAAATGCTCGGCCCATAAATGCATTCATGACGTTTAAGCAGTACGAATAGAGTAATTCGAGGCGCCGCAGATATATTAGGTAATTGCCATTACCTCATATCGTTTTGCTCAACTTCCTTTTTCAGAGTAAAATACCTTGCATAAAATGATGTATGCAGCGCAAGTAAGATGAATTCCTTACAGTAGTTATAAGAAACCAGCGACACTCGAAGCACTGTTCAAGTAGGCAAGCCAAAACGTCGTAGAGCCATGGGCGTCTCTCCTGCGTTTCTCAAATATTGCCAGGCGCTGGGGAAGGGGGCAAAATATATATTGACTCTATTTTCTCGGGACGCTCTATGAGTGCGAGCCGGCGGGGGAGATGGTGGAATGCGAGGGAAAAGACTGAAAGGCGGTAGGGAGCCGCGTCCCCCATCCAATGGCCCCATCGCCGCGGCACCACCGAGGCATGGCTGTATTATACTGCAAGCACCCCCTCCCCTCCGACTACCTCCCATTTTTTCCTTACCCATCTACGTTCTCCAAGAACGCGGCATAAATCAGCTCGGGGCCCTTTTCAAAGGGGGACGCCACCTGACTCGCCGACTTGAATGTGTGCGAAAGGGATGAATGGTTATAGCTTATAATGAATCTTGAACTGCGGTTTCCGCCGTGGCGTAAGAACAGTGAAATGAAAAATGACTTTGTAGCGCGCTATATATCTCGCGTCGGCCCCGGAAGCTGGCCGCTTTTCGAGTGGCTCAATTCAGCCTGGCTTTTCTAAGAAAGCGAGCGAACGAAAACTTGGCAGCGAAGAAAAGTGGAAATATTCGTGAGATTATTAGGACTGTAACTACGCGGACGTGGAAAAGTCCTTCGTGGAATGGCATTTTTCCTGTTGTTATCGTTATTTCTAGCTCTTAATCACTAGACGCCAGACTGTTTCTAAGGGACTCGGTCATCTATACTCGGTCAGCACTTTGGAGCAAACGACGCTTCTCCGCAAACTGGAGGAAACTTTGACATGGAAATTGATGTATAGAATATGCCCCAGGAACTGCATAGCGGCACGGAGTGAACCAATGATGGAATAAAGTGCTAAGCTCAATTAGCATTCTATCAAGGTGTGGACAAACAACTTAATCACCATTTCCCGCACAGGAGAGCAGGCATTTGCTTTTTCTTTCTTAATACTCTGTTTTTTAACAAAAAGTGTTTCCGTTCGGTGAATGTCAATCGACAGACAAGTTTTGATACAGAAAAAGAAAGAGGGATAACTTTATTGAAAGATGGTGAAGAGGTCGGCTTGAGTGCCTCAGGGTAAGGAGAATAATATGGTATGACGAGGAGGATGATTATAATGAGAAGTATTACACCCGCTGTTCCCATACGCACCTAGGAGGAGAGATGTTCAGGCTACTGCAATGTAGCCAGGAGGCTGTCGATAGCATGCGTGATTTGTGCAGCTGTTTTCGCCACAGGAATGATGAGCGAGAACACAGCTGCCGCAAGGCGTCAATGCATCGATTTTTTGATGGCTGAATCATGGGACGGGCATCTGAACGCTCACGTTTTTTCTAGCCGATCCTCTGAGGTCCGAGCCCGTGGTGGTAAGCGTGGCCATACGTTGGCTTCCTTTCTTGTGCCAAACACTTTAGGCGTCAACTCTGGAAGTTAATTGAATGTCTTCATAAGTATGTCCTGCTGCGCCAGCTTTAAAGTGAAGCCAAGTAGTTACGGTTTTAAAGCAAAAGCGTTAAATGCCTCATCAAACGCGAAAATTAACCGTCGGCGTCGGCGTCCAATGGCGTCGCCGAGGAGGGATGCAAAATATATCATCATCACGTGATGACGTCACCATATCACGTCATCATGACGTCACAGATCTAAAAAAATTTGTGACATTGTCATGACGTCACTGTGACGTCACGGGAAGTAATGTCACACGACTTCATCACATGACATTGTACCTTGGGCGAAGGTGGTCCGATCACGGATTCATTGCAAAACCAGGTGAGGTTCCTCCAATCCCGGAGGCAGTGCGAAACTACGTTAGGTGCGGAACGCCTTCGGAGCGTGGCGGGGCAGGATCAGTGCATCGACTGGGAAGAAAAAGAAGATGGCTTTCGCCTTCGACTCGTCTCAAGTGAATGCATAAAGGGCCCTGTGAGTTTTATCTGAAGGCTAATGACGATGGAGCGATTCTCGCTCTTGCAACGCAGACGCTGCTGCCTTTTTGATAGGGTAGTTCCTATAATAACAATAATAATAATAATAATAATAATAATAATAATAATAATAATAATAATAATAATAATAATAATAATAATAATAATAATAATAATAAGGATGATGAGGCACGCCTGAGTGGGAAACTCCGAATTATTTTGACTACCTGAATTTTTTAACGTACACCTAAACCTAAGCACACGCGCGTTATTTCATTTCGCCCTCAATGAAATGCGGTCATCGTGGCCGGAAGTCGAACCTGAGACCTCGAGCTTAGTAGTGCTACACCTCACCCTGCTTAGCTACGAGGCTGGGTGGTAGACAGACAGACAACGAGCTTTATTGTGGCTGGGTGGCAGAGAATTTCTGTTTATCTTTGAACACACAAAGCAAGGCTTTGCGAATAAAACACGGACGAAGAAAGGCAAGTACACAGGATGCCCGTCCTGTGTACTTTCCTCTTTTGGTCCGTGTCTTTTCGCGCAGCCCTGCAACATGTGAAGAAAGCCGAGCTAGTTGGTACGAGGGCGTTGTGGAATAGCGCAAGAGGTACACAGGGACACAGGCAGGAGAGACGACACAGACATTGTTAGTCGTGTCTGAATGTCGTGCTCGCCTACTGGGATGGCATCTCCGAAATCATCATCTGCGACATAGCGCCTATGTCGTCTCTCTTGCCTGTGTCCCTGTGTGTTTCTTGCGCTATTCCACAATGCTGCTATACGTGTTCAAGAATGCACCAACCAGCCCATGCAAAAGCTCTACTCTTCTGTTTATCCCACCAGTTCAGAAGAGTTAATCTCATTCTGCTTGCAAATAATAAGCTTCGTTTATTTGCTGGTTTGTAAACTAAAGAAAAAAAACAGCCTGGTATTCTGGTTACCACATGGGATTCCTAAAAGGGCCCTGCAATATTTTTTTAGCATGGTCAGAAAACACTGCCGATCGGTAGTCGAGGCTCCCGAGAACACGCGAGCCAATCAATATACGCAGCACGTGGCCTGGAATTTACAATTAGCTAGAAATCCCTCCCTCTCCTCTCGACAAATGATGCTATATATTCAACATTACTGCGTGATATACTCAAGTTCCACGCCATTGTCTGATTTGAGCATATTGAGCTGAGTAGTTAACGTGGTTGCCGTGGGATGCCGTCACGTGCCCGCGCGCGCGATCGCGATCACGCTGATAGTCAGCCGCGCATTCGAAGAAAAAAAGAAAGAAAGGAAAGTGCTCAAGTTGATGACGCGCGCTGGCGAATTATCGCATCTTCTTCCCCCTTGTCGTCTCCCTTCATGCGTAGCTTTCAGTGCGCTCGCTGGTACGAGAGGAGAGAGAAAGCGCTTGAAACGTGCGACAAATTCCTATAACTCCTCTCGTACTTGACGGATGCTAAACATTTTTTCAGCATATGATTCGTGAAGCGTCATGAGCTAATAGTGAGACTATTGCATTATAACTCAGAAAAGTGTTGCAAGACCTCTTTAAAGGAACACTGCAACACTTTTTCAGCGTGGTCAGAAAACGCTGCCGATCGGTATAGTCGAGGCTCCCGAGAACACGCGAGCAAAACAACATAGCGCAGCACACGGCCTGGGATTTTAGTCAGCTAAAAAGCGCTTCCTCTTCCCCTGACAAAAAAAAACGCCAGGCCTGCGCGGAAAGCGCAGCACAGTCGCAGCGAAAGCTGGAAGAGAGGCATTTCTAGAGCCCGTTATAAACTCTCTTGTGGCTACTAATACAAGTACATTAGCAACGTACCCACTACGCCATAAATCATAATTTTTGGCAAGTTGAGAAGCACCCACCACGACATTATTCGTTATTCTGCGGAGAAGCGAGGTACCACCCGTGAAGCATTATGTGCACTTTGTTATTGCGGTGGTTGATGACGATGAATTATGGCTGAGCCCATTGTAATGGGTCGGAAGCTTTAAACGACCCACTAGTTATGTAATTCATATTGTGTGACGCCCTGTCGTTATTTAACTGTCCCACCACGCTTTATAACATATGTTAACCGGATAAACAGAGAGCGAGAGAGAGAAGGAAATAACTTTATTGAGAGCCTGAGGAAATGTATCATGGGGGCTTTATGGGCTTCCTTGGCAAGTGCACTTGCCAGAAACCCACTACGCTATAAATCATCATAATTTTTACGAAGTGGGGAAGCCGCCCATATGCAATTTTTCGTCATTCTGCGGAGAACCATCGTACTCGCTAAACACCTGTAAGGCATTATGTGCACTTTATTGATGCTGTGGCTGATGACGATGAAGAATTATCGTAGAGGCCTTTGTAATGGGTTGGAAGCACTCAACAACCCCCTCGTTGCGCAATTTGCATTGTGTGACGCCCGGTTACAGAATTCGCGTTTGTGTGACGCCTGGTTGTTATTTTACTCTTCTACCACACTACATTACGTATGTTAACGTGGTTCCTTCCCGACATGAAGCCTGTATAGGGTCTTTTTGCAGCGCAGTTTCAAGCACCGGAGCACCTTATGATACTGTTATGTTGCTCGGCCTTCACAGTATTTGGAAAAAGTACATGGCAGTCCGCCATGCCGACATCAATACACTGCCCAT
Organism: Rhipicephalus sanguineus; assembly: GCF_013339695.2. Classification (NCBI taxonomy): domain Eukaryota; kingdom Metazoa; phylum Arthropoda; class Arachnida; order Ixodida; family Ixodidae; genus Rhipicephalus; species Rhipicephalus sanguineus. The sequence goes on along the minus strand of NC_051178.1, from coordinate 203,611,924 downwards.
TCGTGAATATTTCCGCCAAATGATCACGAAGTTTATTGAAGAGTGTAAAACTAAAGACCCAATTCCAGAGTGGCTCGAACATCTTGAGCCACTTATCCGTATAGAGGAATTCTAGTCACTATGTAACCATTCCGGTCTTTACCTCTGTATGTACTGTTTATGCACTGTAATATTATTGTATGAGGTGCAAAAGTAAGTAATAAAGAAAAAAGAACCGGCATGGCCCCGGGGTAGAACACTGGGCTCCCACGTAGAGGGCCCAGGTTCGAACCTCGTTCCATCCTGGAAATTTTTTTCTTTTTCCTTTTTTTTTATTTCGTGCGATAGTGGTTACGGACACCGGCGGCGGCGGCGGCGGCGGCGGACAACTACGGCGCCAAAAACGGCCGTTGAAATGATCTCATAACAGCTTTCGCTGTAAAATGATGCCTACGGCGTCACAGGCAGGTTCCATGCCATTGGCTGATTTGAACATGGCGCGCTCGGTAGTTACTTGGGTCGCCGCAAAAGGTCGCCACTCTACCGCGCGCGCACGCGCGCGTGCTCGCATTGAATGTACGCCACGCCTTCGAAGAAAAAAAAATGTGCTCAAGGTCAGGAGGCACGCTAGACGTACCTTCTTCCCCCTGCCATCCCCCACCCTGCTTAGCTTCCAGCGCTTTCGTCGGGGCGAGAGAAGAGAAAGCAATTACAGCGTGCAACAAATCTTTGTAACTCCGCTCGAACTGGAGGGATTCTAAAAGTTTTTGCGGCATTCGATTCGTGAGGCAATAAGTTCCTTTAGTGAAGCCATTCCATGGCTACTTGGAAAAGTGTTGCATGGCCCCTTTAAAAGCAGACGTGAGTCTGGCGCTCATAATTGCTCTTAGAAATAAGTTATTTAGTGGAACGGAAGCGGGGTTCTGTTCAGTACGTTTTACAAGGTTTGCACGCCGAATGCTTTTCGAACCAGAAAGGCAAGTTATGACAATAGCTTTAGAACTAGTTTTTGAAACTCGAAGTGGCTCTAAAAACAGCCATTTTATTAGACGGTTGTGGTGTGCGTGGACCGAGCGTCCAGCGACTCGGGGAGTTTTAAACCAGCGTCTAAAATTGAGCAAATTCAATAGTACTGTTTGTAAAGTTTGGGCATTTCACCAGGAAATTGATGTCAGACGTGATCAATACTGAAATAATCGAGTCCCGAGGCAGCCTGTTTTTGTACAAGTCAACGCATGGTAATGGCATTGCGCGTCGTCATTAGATGCCCTCGGTCTAGTGTGCAACCTCTTTGTGCTTTTTCGTGATGAACACACGCGCAGTGACCATAACACCCTCATACGTTCTTGGGCAAACATTGAAATGCTGCCGATTCACACGGCAAAACGGAGATACGATTAATACCTCAATTTTTTGGAAGTGTCGACGCGTCATTACTCGAAAATGAGATACTACTTTAACAGTATACGAGTTAACAGTTACATCACCCTGTCTTGAAACGAGTTCTGCCATTTCCATGATCTTTTCATTGTTGAAAGCACCCTGCAAACTGAAATAGCGTGCTCACGGAGGCGTATTTGGAAGTGTAACAACTAAATTTTTCGTTTCTTCGTGCCCTCTGAGGGGCTGTAATTATCGCGTGACGCATGGCTACACGTTCTAGTTCCGATGCTAAGCAAACACTCGCAGTCGAAAACATTCCTTTCCTCGTCATCGCAAGGAGCTTCACGTGCTTTGCACGCCTCGCGTTATTCTAGGCAGCTTTATTCCATATTTCAAAGCGGCAGCCGCACACCACTCATGAGCGCCAAGGAAGCACTTACAAGTATGCGTCATCCCTCCCGTCGAGGGAACTATGTTTTTGCCGACAGTAAGTGTGCACCGTTGCGTAGGAGCGCCCGAAACCTGCACTTTCAGCGAGAGAATGTGTGGACGTTCAACGGGTGGGTGCGAAACTGCCAATCACAAGTGAACGGTGCACGCTATTTCCTCATTTACACCCCTCCGCACGAAATGACGGAGGGAGGGCAAGCGTTTGGGTACCTCTTCGTAGCCAGACAGGGTGCGAAGGACGCTGTCTTGGCGTACGAGTAAATGCGTATTTCATGCATCGCACACTTGCTTTGATTTATCTGCTTTCACAATATTCCTGTTTCGTTGAGTGCAGCACTAAACGTTCTGTCCGCACACTGAACACTTTAATCGCACCGTCATCGAGTTCAACCCATATTGTGATGTGACTGTAGTAGCACTTGTCGGCAGTTGTTGTTGAAAAGCAGCTAAAATTTGAAAACAGTACTAGAAAGGGACACAGAATAGAAGCGACAAGACAGGGTGATATTTTACTGCTTCCATGCCCGTATTAATACACTTTCGCACTTCAAGACTTCAATTTCGCACTTCGCACACTTTCGCACTTCAATACTTCAATTTCGCACTTCAAGACTGGGCATGAGTTTGCAGCGTCAGTTACCAGTGGACGCATTACTTGTTGCCACTAAAAAATCTGTATAGTCAAAAGTGTATCCTTTAGCCCACGACGATAGAGTTTCTCATTAGAGAGTTTGAGAATTGGGGCCCCAAGGAGCTTGGGGCCAGTATGGCCCGCGTCTCGCGTGATTTTAATTTCGTCACGTGTGGCGCTCCGCGCGCTTGACCCAACGCGCAGCCTGCGTTGGCCCAATTCTCAAGTTCTGCTGATCATCCGAACGCAAGCGCAGGCTGCCCAACGCAGCTTGGGGACTCAGCTTTTTGGTTCCCCAATTCTCAAACTCGCCATTGTCAATGCATCCACTCCGCGCACCCCCCACGCCCCAATTAAGTTTGCTGTCGTTGTAAAAATATCTATGTTGTCAACAATATTTTCTTGTTTCACCGAATTTTGCCAACTACTACAACTTCATGGTAATACTCGGCATGTCGAGCTATAGCTTCAGCTCATCTTTATCTTACAAACCACAAGTTTTGTCAGCGTCTTAAGACGTAATGGTTACTGCACACACCAGAGCTTTTCTGCAAAAAGAAAAATCAAATAAAACAAAGCAACAATAACAGCAATAAGCATCTGATTTCCGGCATACTCTCATAACGGACGTTTTAAATCATCAATGCTCGAGAACCTTGGTAGCGAAGTCTAGGTCTACTGTGTTTACCTTTGGCGTCGACCCCTTCTGCACCAGCATACTACCTTAAGTGAATGGGCGATGTATTCATCCGTGCATCGAAATAATTATGTATAATCATATACATTTCCTTATCAACTCCGAGAGATCTCTTGCCTACGTAATCAGAGAAGCTGCACGTGCGTCCGCCTGACGGCATCGCGCCGGGGCGGATGAAGGTGATGGCACGGTCGGGCGTTCTGTCAGTCTTCTGATGTGGTAGAGGACTGTGATACTGCGCTGAATCTACTCACATAGAATGTAAGGCACATTAGAAATTTTAATAAGCAAACAGCATGCTCACCGTGGTCAATAAATGCTGACAAGGTGGTTTTCTTCAGAGGAAACTACGCAGCCTCAGTTTTTCTTAGCACAAAGACTGCTAGGCTGGACAGCACGTGCAGCCTAGACAGCGTTGGTATCAGCTATGCCACACATAACCAGTTCTTATACGTCCGAGCTACGTTTCTGCACTCGAACTGGTGAGCATCGCGCAAAAGAACCATGCTTATTACAAATCGGGGTTGCCGGCATTGTGTGGGTGCCATATTACCGTCACGCAGCATCATTACGGCCCAATGGAAAGGGTGGGACGGTCTCCGTGCATCACAATGGTCGAGGGAATGTGAGTGAGCGGACGGCACTCACGTACGTGGCACAGCGACGAGAGCGGAACGCATGGGATGCGCCGCACGCCCGGCGGGTCCCCTGAATACGTAGTGAAGAAGCCATTGTGATTACAAGTGGTGTGGGCGGCTATGGTGAATGAGGCGGTAGGCGCTCCCCTTGTGGAGCGATAGCAATTTGGTAGCGCGCGCTGCTTTTTCCCTTGGGAATGCGGACCGCTGTTGTGCCACTGTTCATTTCATAACATATTCCCCTTCTCTCGTAACAGGCAGCTGAGAGAAGCGAGTTAATGAACGGACCACCATAAATGACCACCTCAATGCACTGTGCCCGCAAGAGGGCGCGTTCGCACATTTCTTGAACGAGAATATAGAGTGGGCACTGGGACCTAGATAACCATATTTATCGTTCACTATTAGTAACTGTTGACGCTCTTGGGTTGCGCGCACCATTTGATTCAATAAAACAGAAAACACCCGAAGCATAGACTAGTAAGCGATTCCTTAATCGTATTAGCCGGCAGGAATATTTGCGGAGGTCTACATTACTGAAGCATTATTACCGTCTGCATGTTTCACTTCTTTTACTACGATGCCTTATGCAGTCCATGAGCAGGAGTTATCTTTTTAAAGACGGGACTGTGAGACATTGTGTTATGCACTAAGCTTGCTATTTGCAAGGACGCTATCATGCGCTTTTGATCGATGGTCGGCCTCGATACAGTAATGGACGCCCCAGTAAGACCGCACGTCAAGCCTTACACGTTCAGTAGCACAAAAGTAACCCAATATTTTTGTCATTACCTCAATATACCTTATTGCTAATTGTGCATCGTTAACGATGTCAACTCCCTCTGGAATCGTGATGCAATCATCGGCACATTACGAAACTTTCGTCGTCCACCCATACATCGAGGTTGAGGTATGCGGACAAGGAGAACAAAAAGAAAACGCTTTACTTATCTACTTACCTACGACCACCGAAGCCCTCTACACTCACTTTTGGAACGTGAACGCAACCGTGCCAACCCAGCGGAGTTACAAATCAATTCAGCTGCTTAGAGGGACCGTAAGCGGTCTTTCTTTTTGATCCGCAAAGGGGTTTCCTATGTTGGCTACCGCACCACAGCCATCTTGTTCGCTCCGGCGGGCGACAAGTTGCCGTAGACGACAGGTCACTGCTCCCGCATGCTAAGATGAATGATCTCCAGCGAGGAGGGAAAGCAGTGACTGTTCTGAATATGAGGCGGAGTGTTGCGGAGTTCGCTGCCACTCGAGCGTACATTCTATGTGCTTCAAACTACACACCGTATAGTCGTGTAGCTTGTGCAACTCTTTGCCCAAGCATACGTCTAGCTGCACTGCGCTACGAACCACCAAACACGAGCCTGCTTTCAACGTGTTCTTTCATGCATGCAAGCTACCCATAATGCAGGCTTCCGGATGGGCCTTGTATGGGTGGAGTTTGCGTATGATAGTGAAGCGTAAGTATTTTGCCAAGCACGGGTTTTGCTGAACACATAAAGAAGAGATTTCTCAGCAGGGGTGTTTGCTTGAAGTCAAGACGTCGTTAAGGCAGTAGACGGTAGATACTGGAATTTTCTGAGCCAGAAAAGGTATGTTTATAAAGCTCAAGCCCTAAGTAAGCGGTCTCCCGTCTTCCAGCGCTATTCAAAACTGCGGCAGCTCCAGACTATATTTTTATTGCCTGTCGAAACGATGTTCATGGAGAGGTTGAAGTCGACGCAACCAGCAGCAAATGAAAGCGAAAAGCCAGTTCCTGTGTGAACAGCAGTACCTACTGAATAGCTGCAACACTGGCGCTGACGTGCTTGTAAAACAAAAGGAATGCGTACGTTCCTGCAAGTTACATTGTCGATCTGTTGTTTAGGATGTCCTTCCTCAAAATTACCGTCGCACTTGAGATTAATAATAGTTACGTAACATTAGCACGCTTGCCACGTGTATGGGTCGTCCCCTCCTTGTGAGAACACCCGAGGAGTAGCGCGCTAATGAAGAACACTGACGAGGGCAGAGGAGAGGGTGCACCCAATATAAGTGATGAATAAGAGAGACTCTGGATCTCTAAGGAGTGTTATTTTCCCCTAAGAAACATAAGTGCTGTTTGCTGGATTGACTAATTAACCGGTTGATTTTTGATGTATGCTCGGACGGTTTTGTTTATCCTGTTTTAGTAATTTCGCCGGTTTAAACAGTCTTTGCAATCTTGAAATTCTTAGCTGACAGTGAGCGCTTGCGCCGTTTTTTTTTAAGTATTTGTTTGTAGTCACATTATATTCCGCCACTTCACCCCACCGACACACTACGAAAGCATTGAGCTTTGATTAAAAAGAACAGTTACTTGTGTGTTCAAGAAACTGTTGCGTAAAGAAATGACTTACTTTCGCCACGCTACATTTAGTTTCGGTAGCCGTCATTGCTTGCTATAACGATCACCAACGACGCTGCCTAGTCGCCGGGTCCGCGGCTTGTCTCCCGAAAATCATCGCGGTCGTCTTGTGCGGCGCCATCCGGAGGCTCGCCGGACGGTCGTTACAGTAAGTGCGTGTGCGAATAAACAACCGGCGGGGATGCTCGCAGAGCCGGTGGACGAGAAGGTGCGCGGAAGCTCGACTATTCCCATTGTCGACGCTGGCAACAATGGCGCCGTCTTCCTTTGTGGACGCCGGTCTTTGGTCCGGTTGAACAATGGCGCAAGTAAGAGAAAAGGAGAAATGCCCCCGCTTCCGCCGCCCACGCGTCGCGACCCATTACGTCCTTATCGCGTAGACACGGTGTTTCGCGGTGTAGCAGCCTGCAGCCAAGGACGATGCGCGCCACCGCCGCGGCTTTGAGTGAGAACGGCGGTAAAGACGCGGCCCGTCGCGTCCTGGCGTCTTTTCACACATTCGGGCATCGATGTGTTTTTCGGCTTGATGTATAATTGCGGGAGAATTAGAATCTTCGTTCGAAGTATCGAACTGCGATCGTTATGTACAGGCCGCGTGGCGCTCGCGCGTATCTTTAATGGCGACACTTGTCCACCGCAGATTGGTGGCGCCAACTCGATGGCTGTTTATGTGGTTTCCCTCTGCAACGAGATTTACGATTTACGGACCCCACAAAGTACTCCACTGCATATCACCGTTACAACGAATATGTAATTTTTGAAGGAGGGCGGTACAACAGAAGTCGATCATGGTGTGAATTTTCCCAATTCTAAAGAGGCGTTGCTTCGAGAGTTCGGGAGTTCTAAGGTGTCACGCGTATGCCCACGAAGTACACGTCTTGTTTTAGCAGCTGCTTCCTGACACCGGTGTCACACGGCCAGGTTTGATCGCGATCGGGCCTGATCAGGATCGAATTTCTTGGTCGTGTTTGGCTCGTTTACGCAAGCTGTGGAAGGGAGCCACTCACTGTAGAGGAATCTTATGCCGACCGGGCTTAATCATGATCTGCAGCGCACCATGTGACACTGGTATAAAAGGACTTGTAAAGTAAGACTTAACCTGAATGCCCTAACAAAAATGGTAACTTTTCGATAAGGAGAACACGTTTTATGGAGTAAATGATAAGGAGATAGTTACACAATGCATTTTTATGGTTAGTGTTAAAAAATACTGAAAAATGAAACACACATAGTCAGTTCATTAACAAAACGCTTTTAAAAAGCGTTTTCAACAGGGACATGTCCGGCTAATGTCAACATCTATTCACTTTGCAGCGTCACTTCTTGTAGGGCAGTTTCACGCAACTCAGAGACCTTGAATATGCAATAACGGTCTTGTTGCTGAGCGAGAACCTCGAATTTGAACAAGTCACAATATGTTCCCTTCGGCGATTCTTTCTGGGCGTAGTCTTTGAGAGGACATGTCGCCTTCGTGTGTTCTCAAGGCGTAGCATCCCGACGTATCATTCCTCGCATTGGCATAGCTGCTGCAGAGTGCAAATAATACGTGCAGTCAGGAGACATTCGCAAGTTCTTTTGGCAAGCAACAAGCCCTGGCCGAAGTAGCGCACCGTTACTGGTCAATGATTGCTCGTTTAGCCTTCTCAAGACCTCGCTTTGATTCACTCAAGGGCACGAGTGATAACGAGAGGACTTGAGCACCTTGGTCGCCCCTATTCCCTAGTTCACGTTTGTGTATCGTGGTTCTGCAGGCGTGTAGCCTCGGGCGCAATGCTCGTACTTCTTAAATCCATAGAATCCCCGCGCATCAGCGTCATCGTAATCAGTAGCATCCGCCGTCACGACGCCTCTTGTCCGCGTAGCCCGAATGTCAGTAGCGGTTCTCGCAGTGCCCCGCGTGTAAGCCGCCGTCAGCACCGTCTTCTTATTCTTCGGCACGGCATCATCCGGGAATGCCACTACGATGGCTCCCGGCTTGATGGTCATCGGCCCGTACAGGATGACCGCCGTGTAGACAATAAAAGCGATCACTGACATGGAGTAGCCGGGTATCCACAGGTACATGATGTCGAAATTGAAGCCCAACACCACCATGACGCTGCCGCCGACGAAGAGGAAGAAGGCGAGCGTGAGTGCAAACTTAGAGCGCCTGCTAGGTTGGAATGTGGCCGGCTTGATCTTTACGAGCGATTCAAAGTCCTTGAGGTCGAATCCAGACGGCGGCCCGGTGACGTTGGTGAACATGATGGTGATGGTATAGATGCCAGCGCCCAGGGCCATTGCGCATGATCCGGCTATAGTTCTGTAGTGCCTCTGCGACGCCACGCCAACCACTGCGAAGGTGCCGCCCGCTGCAAAGCACAAAAACGCGACGCAAAGTACCAACCGACTCGTCTGCGAGATGCCGTATTGCGCCTTGAGCGGGTCCTGCATGCTGCGTCCTGCGTATGAGAAAATGTTCATATAAAACAACGAGTTCGGATTCAGCGATGCATCAAGAAAGCTCTAGTAACAGCATGTTGCGCGGTTACCTCAGGAAAAAATTTCAGGCAGCTATGTTGCTACTTCCTAAAGTTTCACGAAACATGGACTTACTAAGTGTTTGCAAAACTAGTAATAACCTCCTAAGAAACAATTGTCACAAACTGCAACTAATTTGGCAATACGTAATATTTTACTGCTTTCCTGAATTTACGTTCTGTGCTGCATTATCAGTAATTATTTCCATCAAACGAAGGCCTGGCAGCTTGTAGAGAAAATCATGGGTGTTATATGAGTTGGGACATGTCAGCAAAAATATCTTCCAAAAAGTGATATAAAAGCTTAGCAGTAGCAGCAAAGTCTGATTTGCAAATTTGTTAGTTTTATTTATTTATTTATTTTTGACTGGGGCCCAATAAATTGCAGAAATTCCAAGCGAGAAACGTGCTTTTCGGAGAACTGAAACGCGTGTTACACAAACAAGCTGGAAGAAAAACTCTCTAGTCCATGTTTCTTCGTTTTTTTTTTAAGTCTACAAGCATTGCTGTCCTTCGAAGCCCGCCAGATGAATCATCAGCGCTTATCACTGAAACAAAACGATGGTAGTTGTAATTATACAATATAGAAGCGGTACCACTTCATACGACTCCATATTTCTCGACGAGCTCTTTTCGCGTTCGAGCAGTTGGGCTCCGCCAGCATCGCATCAGTAATTATACTTCAAGTGAGCTGTTCATCTGAAAGGGATGTATAGATACACGCTGCCAGCCGTATATTCGCTCATACTAACTTGGCAGTTATCCCCTCTCTCATTAAGGAAGCTCTCAATTCCGCCATAGCAGCGCCAAGTGAATGTGCGCGCCTCTCTGATTACAGCGTGTCAAGCGCTTCACTCTGAAAATTACTTAGAACTTATTCTTTTATGTCGACATTTGGGTGATGAACAAATGGATGTCGTTAACGAAGTGAAATTATCGGAAGCCGATATTCCGCGTTCGCAGTGACCTCCTTTTAGCCTAAATTAAATTTGTCGGCTCTCCGTCTTTTTTCTCCCTTAAAGCGTCCTCGTTCTACTGCCTTTAAAAAAAGCGGTAGCAGTCTGAACTGCGCCAACATTTAATGCATGTCACACCTCCTGTGATACTTATTAAGCACAGCGCAATGCTTCCGTTGTATACGATCACACCTTTCTGCTAAGAATTGCAACTTACGCTGGATGCAGAATATTTATTTATTTTGTTAAGGTGTTTATTTGACGGCACTCGTCGACGATGCGCAATGGCGACAGTCAAGGCAAAACACGGACTCACAGCGCGAGCGGGAGGAGCCAAAGAGGACAACCCACTAAAAGGCGCTGGAGAGCGCAACCCATTACTCATCTCCAAGTCTTCGCTACAATTACCCCGTGTAGGAAAAGTATTTATTTATTTATTTATTTATTTATTTATTTATTTATTTATTTATTTATTTATTTATTTATTTATTTATTTATCACAGTACCCACAGCGCCCTAGGGCATTACAGTGGGGGGTGGGGGATATGATATTTCAATACAGCATACAGATGCTAAGACTTCAACAATACAATAAAAGGGCAATGCACTGTGCACTTACATAGTGGCAGATGGGAGTACACAATCTAATGTAGGTTCGTAATACCATTTCGTACTTACGCAACCGCGCGAGTGCACTACTGCAGACCCTGCAGTCAATTTGAAAGTACATCATGTGAAGTAATTTCTGCTACTTCTGAAGGCAAATACCTAAACCTCAGATATGATACTACCAGCCCACTAACGCCTCAAGAAAGTAAACACGGAGCTAACTCATTATATACTCATACTTCCAATCGGTCTTCACTACCGATAACGGAAGCACACCGGATGTTTTGATATCCTGCAGTAGTATAATTGAGCCAATTACAGTAGATGAGGCAGGAGTACTTAACTTACTACTTAACCTTGATCCAAAAAAGGAGCTGGACCGGACAATATCTCAAATCAATTTCTAACGCGATATGCAGAATGGGTAGCCAAGTACCTGTGTCTCATCTTCAATAAATATTTATTAACTTGTTCCCTCCCTATGAATTGGAAAAAAGCTGAGGTAATCTCTGTATATAAATCGGGTAACAAAGCCGATGCCTGTAACTACCGACCCATTTCGCTAACTAGCACTGTATGTAAAATTCTTGATCATATCCTCGAACACATAACTCTATACTTCAAACAAAACAATGTATTATCACCTGCTCAACACGGATTCTGCCGAGGACTTTCTACATATACACAATTATTAGAACTCATACATGACCTATCCTCAAGCATCGACCATCAAAAGCAGATAGACGTACTCCTTGACTTCTCCAAAGCATTCGACAAAGTATCCCATGCAAAATTGATTAGAAAGCTTCAATTTACAATAAGCGACAGACCAATCACAGAATTGGCAAATAACTGTCTCTGTAACAGGACTCAGTTCGTCGAGGTAAACCACGAGTTTTCGAAAATTACGAAGGTTACCTCCGGTGTTCCGTAAGGTAGTGTCCTTGCTCCTATGTTATTTCTAATCTTCATTAACGATCTACCTGGTATTGTCAGTACTATCATAAGACTATTCGCTGACGATTGTATAATCTATCAAGAAATTATTTCACCCGAGGATCAGGAAACATTGAGTCATACGCTAAAATCAATAACAGACTGGTGTTATAACTGGCAAATGACTCTTAATGTTGGCAAATCAGCCGTGATGCGTATTACTAGAAAACAGAACGTCTCTGTATACCCGTACTCAGTGGACAACACTCCAATAACAACGGTTAATGATTATGAGTATCTCGGCCTAGTAATATCAGATAACCTCAGGTGGAACTCTCATGTTAATGTTATTATATCAACAGCTTTAAAAAGGCTTTTCTTCCTTCGAAGGCGCCTCCGTCATGCTACATCTGAAACTAAACTTCTGGCGTATACTACATTCGTTAGGCCTATACTAGAATATGCTATTGTCTCCTGGTTTCCATATACTAATAAACTAATAAAAATGTTAGAGAGAGTGCAGAGAAAGGCAGTCAGACTTATTTACAATGAATATAACCTAACTGCCTCACTATCTCAACTAAGCAACTGTGCCGGACTACTCACTCTACAAAATCGTGCCAAACTAGCTCGCCTGAAAGTAATTTACCACCTAATGTTTAACATGCTGTCTATAGATAGCTCCCGTTACCTGTCCAAATCTGAAGCAAGACAGACCCGGCATCAACATCGCCAAACACTACAAAACTACCAATTTAGTACCAAATGTTTCAGATTTTCATTCTTTCCACTCGCAACTACAGAATTGAACAACCTACCCTCTCATATTGTCCTTAGTCCTACGTTGGAAACCCCAGAAGGTCGCGAGATCGAATCCCGGCCGCGGCGGCTGCATTTTCGATGGAGGCGAAAATATTTGAGGCCCGTGTATTTAGATTTAGGTGCACGTTAAAGAACCCTAGGTGGTTGAAATTTCCGAAGCCCTCCACTACGGCGTTTCTCATAATCATATCGTAGTTTTGGGGCGTTAAACCCCAGATATTATTATTATTATTATTATTACGCTAGAAACTTTTTTGCAATCTTATGAGTCTCACTTAATCACGTCACAAATATTACTCTTTCGCTTTATTTCATTATGTAACAAATAACACTAATCCTTATTATCGTAGTTTCTTTTAAATCATTTTCTCCTTTGTAAAAATTGTACACCACATGTATTAAAAAATCTGTAACCTATTATACAATATTGCACCCCCCGAGTATTGTGTATTCTTGGTTTCCAATGGTGTAATTCTGGCTCTGTGGTGTTGCAAGTTTTTTTATGAAAAACAACATTGTGTTACTTTCCCACAATTTCAAAAATTAGTGTGCCTGTATAATTTCGCTCTTTCATTGTATTTCTGTAATGTATATTCTTGCCCTCCCTACAATAATCCCTTCTTGGGATAGGCAGTATGTTTTAATAAATAAATAAATAAATAAATAAATAAATAAATAAATAAATAAATAAATAAATAAATAAATAAATAAATAAATAAATAAATAAATAAATAAATCCTATTCCACTGGCCTATCGTCCTGGCAAAAAAAGACATTTTAAATGCTTCAGTCCTGCAGCTTATTTCCTTTATCTTATTTGTATGGTCCAGCCGCTGTGAAACGTATTCCGGTTTGCAAAAGTATCGCCGGGGGCCCATACCTGTTCGATTGTGAAATATGTTGTGAAAAAGTTTCAGCCTCAACTATTCCCTTCGTTTGTATAGAAGTTCCCAACCGAGGGTTTCTTCTGCTTTCGAAACACTAAAATTTTTGGTAAAATCGGAGCCCACGAAGCGAACAGCCATGTTTTGAATTCTTTCTAAATTGGAGACGTCACATGCCTTCCACGGATCCCACACAGCACAAGCGTAATCTAAGATAGATCGGACGTAGGACATGTATAGTGGTGCGCAGGTAATCTAGGACACGTCCTGCTTTATTTGTGATGCGATTGATGTAACGGCTCCAGGAAAGGTCAGGAGTAAAATATACACCCAGATGCTTGTGTTCCTGAGCTGATAGCAGCCTTGTTGAATTTACAGTATAAAATGAGTCATGGGGGGCTTTTTTCCTAATGAAACACATATGCACTGTTTTATTTGTTTATTGTTTTTTGCATTAATATACATGCCCCACTTTCCACACCATTCATAAACTCTGTAGAGATCGTTTTGAAGAGTAGTGCAGTCATGGGACGGTATGTATAATTCTGTACAAAACTGAATCATCGGCAAATAATTTTATTTGTGATGACATACTGGAACAAATGTCATTTATGTAGATGAGAAACAATAGCGGACCCAGGAGTGACCCTTGGGGCACAACAGAGGACAAATCGAGTTCCCGGGATGTCTTACTATTGATTAAAGTCGTTACTCACTCTACCATTGATAACAACATTTTGCCTTCTCAAATTTAAATACTCGTTTATCCAGTTCACAACCGTATCGCTCATATTATACATTTTCAGTTTTTCAATCAATAACGAATGGAGTACAACTTCAAAGGCTTTTTAAAAATTTACGAACAAGCAGTCAACGGAGAAACCCTTATGTAATGCACGGGATAAGTCGTGTGTCATTTCAAGTAACTGTGTTGTACAGGAAAAACCATTACGAAAGCCGTGCGGTTGAGGGTTAAGTAAGAAATGCGCGTTCATATGAGTGATAACATTGGCAAAGAGAACATGTTAAAGTATTTTACATGTAACACTTGCAACACTTATACATGCAACACTTTCACAATAAGCTTCATTATAATGTCACTCATTTAATATGCAGCAAACTTCACGTTCCATAATCTAATGCACAGAACACACGATAAAAACGTCGCAGAATTCGTCATGCCGTAATGTTGTCGATGGACACTGAGATTTCGGCATTTATTGTAGGATTATGTATGAGATATGCGGTTCATGTTTGCACTGATTGTTGTTGCTCCAGGTGAAGTAAGCCTCTGGCTACGACACGTGCCTCATTCATGATGATAGATGTGGTGCCTACTTATACGTGCATTTAGTGTATGTATTGATAATATGGTAATTTCATGCTGTATATTCTCAATACTGCTCAATGCTGTGCAAAAATAAAAGACGAAGTGATCAATGATGAAAAGTAAATACAAAGGAAGTACGCGGTACGGCTGTAGATAGAATACTGCAGAAATGCGTAGTTCGTGATTTATAACAAGAGAACGCCGGACTGAATTCGAATTTGGCTACGTTCGTTTGCTATAGAACGCTAAATAGTGCAGAATATTTTTACGCTCCTAAATGCGAATTTTATGTTCATTGCACACCTGACCTGTCATTGTAACCCTAATGTCCCCTGTGTACTTTACGCACTTGTAGAGCGACTGATTTAGTGCCTTTTTGTAGCGATTTAAAATCCACGTGTCTTACAGCATGCTTAGCTCATACGACGTGTCTGGCGTTGTGCGGCCGTAATTGGCACTTATGCAACAAGCAGAATCAATCAATCAATCAATCAATCAATCAATCAATCAATCAATCAATCAATCAATCAATCAATCAATCAATCAATCAATCAATCAATCAATCAATCAGTCAGTCAGTCAGTCAGTCAATCAATCAATCAATCAATCAATCAATCAATCAGTCAGTCAGTCAGTCAGTCATTCAATCAATCAATCAATCAATCAATCAATCAATCAATCAATCAATCAATCAATCAATCAATCAATGCTTTTAACGCTCTACCTGCATAGGCGACACTGTTAGTAAGCCTAAATGCGGCACTTTTCTGCTGCACAATTTTAATGCGTCACTATTCGTGGCACGATAATTCGTACCAAACTCGACACACAGCAAGATTCAGACAGGCTTAAACAGCATCCAACGTATTCGAATTGGTTAGAACTGTCGGTCTAACCAGTGCATCGGACGTCACGTCGTACTGTATTCCTCATTAAATGTGAAGTCATTCAGTCATTTGGCGCACAAAAACAGTTTGTTGCTGGTGCTGTCAGAACTCTGTTTCTGCCTGCGAGCGTTTTCAAACATTATTCTACTATATTAGGAAACCTCCAAAAAAGAAAAGTCCGCGTTTGAGATAGTTCATAATGTTAACCACAAAATCATAACGAAAGTAGATTTCATCTTCCGTGGTGCCGGATTACTCGATGCCTTCGCGTAGATATACCCGTCACATAAAGTAGCTCCCACGGTAGGACGATGCATAGCAGTTTAATTTACTCACAGTGAGCGCAAGGGAGCATGGTGACTTGTCATGGTGCTGCGTTTGTCGCATGTTCACGTGGATGCTGAGGACATCGTCGCGGAAGGTCGGGTTTGTGCCCAGACGAAAAAGCCCAGCTGCGAGTAGGCATCATGTTTTCACTTCGTCTTCGGTACATTTGGGCGCTAGACGCATCGTAGTTAATTACCGGGAACTAAGAACGCAGATATGGGCTCAGGCGTAAGATCACAAGAAGGAAAACCACTAAAGCATTACACGAATAT
Source organism: Rhipicephalus sanguineus (assembly GCF_013339695.2). Lineage (NCBI taxonomy): Eukaryota > Metazoa > Arthropoda > Arachnida > Ixodida > Ixodidae > Rhipicephalus > Rhipicephalus sanguineus. Next base: position 203,596,206 of record NC_051178.1, on the reverse strand, counting down.
AGATGTTTTAGGGAGAGATCGGCGACGTATTTCAACCTGACTGATTCTTTCCAGTTTCTTCTTTCTTAAAACTCACCGAGGAAAAGACAAAGACGATCACAATTATTCTTGTTAGTCGAATCTTAATTCTAATTCATTTATAGTTCTTCCATATTAATTAAACAAAGTTTGAACTTCAATGTCAGATTTGCCTTTAAAAACTAACCGGTTCTTGGCCAATCCCTCAGTGTGGGTATGAGCCACAGTTTTTAGGGTCTACTCTACTCTACTCTAGGTACCCACATTATGATAAGGGTTAATCAAGAATCGCTTTTTCTTATTATAATTTATTTATATGATCGCATGGGTTTTTGAACCACACACCAAATTTTGCAAGGCCTGCGTTTCATGAGGCACTTAAGGCTTTCGCCATAAAAAAAGCGTACAAGAACTTAGAGTAGCATTTTGTAATTCGCAGTGAATCGTATCCAGCATAAGACACATTCATGTCACTAGAACCTATAGTGCTGAGGCCCCAAGGATAAATAAGGCCAACACAGTTTCATCCAGTCTAACTACAAAGCGCAAATTCAAGAGGCGTATACTGTGAGAAAAAATGGGACATCATAGAGTAATAGACTAGTGCTATATGACACAGACATATGACCTAGTGGAGAAGTCGTCTCACCAGGCCAGTGGAAGAATACCAGATTTAGCAGGAGGGTATAAAAGAGTGATATCCCGAATGAAAACCCGTCGGCTGAGCGCCTGCAATCAAAAGATGCGCCATTGCTGTGAGTCGTTGCGCTGGCTAGCAGTCCCAGCGTTTATCTTTGCATGCATAGACAAATACTGAAGTAAAAAGTTAGAAAAACACAGCGCGTATATCGAGTAAAACTTGCGTTCGATTCCCACGTGAAGGCATGGATCATTTAGCACACTGCTATTTCAATTCTATCGTTTTTCTACAGTTCACGAGGACATAGGAACTAAAGATCTCATTACTTGTTTTTTTTATTTTGAAGGCTTGCCCTTAGGCTTATTAGAATGCGGTGTCGTAGATGGTTTATGTATATAACTGCTGTGATCACAACAGCAATTGCTGTAAGAACAAAGATGTGGGGTCTGTTTGGAGACGCAAGTATTACCGAATGAGCGATTAAGTTTCTGATGTCTTTTTTTTTACTTATGATTCCGGGCCCGCCACACCGTTAAAAAAAAAATAGAGAAGCGAGGTGAGTAACCTTTTCTGAAAGTTTTCGGACAAAATACGACACATGTCCGCTTTCTTCGAAAGGCTTATGCAAGACAATATCCGAATGTATGTCTCCTTCTACACAGCGTTCTGCCTTTTTATTCATATATTGCCTTTCCTCAATTCCGGATAAGAAGCCTTAAATACATCTTATTCGCTTTCTCGCATACTTTTTAGTTCTTTTTTCTTCGTTCTTTCCACACTCTTTCTCTGCTGTCAAAAGCAACCACTTCTTGAAATCGATTCTCCAGTTCAATATAACCGTGGGCTCCTATTGCAGCAACAAATAATTGCTACGTTCACTAAGCAATCACGAAAAGAAAGCTATCATTCCGCAATTGGTAGGGGGCTATCAGTTTACAGAGATCTCTAACGCTGTTTTGGCAAAAACAGCAACGCATCATTCTCTTATGGATTGCTTTCATCTAACCTTATCCGGTACACAATGCAGCTAGGGCTCCGTTGGTTTATGTTGAAAACCTCATGCGTCTTTTGTGGTAAGACATTCGGAAAGCGGCAGAATTGCGTTCAATTTCTCTGTCTTCTTAGGCAGCTGTAAGGAGTGAAATGGACTCACGCACAGGGCACCAAATAATAGCATTTTCTTTTTGAACAGCAAAGCCCTTGTAGCCCGCCGTAGTTTGTGCGGTGTTGGAAAAAACCACAGGTGGGTATGCGCCGCAGGAAGTGGACAAGCCCCGCTACCGTGTACAGCATGTGCAAGCGTTAAACGAAAACTCTGCTCGGCGAAGTGGAGCACGTAAAACACGTGAAAGAGAGAGAGAAAGAAAGACAGAAAAAGATTGAGAGATAGAAAGAAAGAGAATGAAAAAACTAGAGAGAAATAAAGGGAACATAGCCATAAAAGGGTAGAAAGGCAGAGAAAGAAATAAACACGAAAAAGAGATAGAAAAGACAGAAGAAGCAGAGAGAGAGAGAAAGAGATAGAAAGAAAGACAGAGAAAGGCAGAACGAAAGTAGGGATATTGCCCGAGGAGCTCGTTTTTCTTTTCTCTTTTACACACAACTAGTGAAACTGACAGAGAATTAAGCCAAGGAAAGCATACGGGACATTATTGGTAGTTCCTTAACTGTAGTGTAATGATTCTCTCCTAAACTGAAAGAAATTAAAGTGTACGAAAAATCACCCTTTTCGTCGGTGGGATTCGAGCGCACAGCCTTCGAATACAGAGAAAGACATAAAAAGAGAGAGAAAGAAAGAAATAGAAGCAAACAGATACAAAAAAATTACACTATCTCCCGCTAAAGGGGACCATGAGGCGATGCGAAGCTGGAGCACTTGCACGATCGCGTTCCGTTGGCGTTCGCTGGGCATGCTACCGACCTCGCGTCGTGCAACGCGAAGAGGAACACTACGCGCGTCGTGTCGTCCCTCTAGCCTGGCCGTTCATTCTCACAGGGCGTGCGGGGAGCGCGATCGACAGGCGCGCGAGAGAGAGGCAACGTAGGAGAGGAGAGAGAGAGGGGTAGGGGAGGTGCATGCGCTGGCCCTCATCGCGGCGCTGCGCAGGAGAAAAGTTCGGCATGTCGAGCCCGCATTTCAGAGGAGCCAACCATAGAGTTTCCTACAATACTTACTAGAGGGAACTCTGGCGATAGTGTCTATGGGAGCTGCAACGCATGACGCTTCAGCCAGCATGGGAATGATGGGTAGTACACAAATTCGTCTAAACTTCGTACTTTCGGCTCCGTTTGGCTCCGCGTCGCCTGCATCCGCTTTGTCGCAAAACGAAGTTCAGCAAAAGTCAGCAGTTTCACTTCGCCACTTTAACTTCTTTAGTGTCAGCGATTCAAATCTGCTCACGAAGTTCACAACGATCCATTCTTTTATCCGAAAGAAAACCAAAACATAGCAACAAACAAAGCCACAAGTACGTTTGAAGCCGCAAGCATGAAGACTAGGCAAATTTGTGTACTACGCATCATTCCCATGGTAGCTGAACGATCGCTGCGCCAGAGTCCCCTCTAGTTAATTTTAGGAAACTCTATGGAGCCAACAGAGGCAAGCGCTGGACTGAACGCGCGCAGCGCTCTACCACTTGAAGGAGAGGAGACTAGAGGAAGAGAGTAGCGTATGCGCCGCGAGAGCAGAAGCGAGAACGCAGGAGAAGCGCAAGCAGGTGCTGGTAGAGAAGTGGAGAGAGTAACGCCCAGCTGTTGGAGAGAGGGAAGGAGGAGAATTGCGCATGCGTAGTGTGAGTGCGGACTACTACGCCGCGTGCGGATTACCACGCCGCGTGACATGCCCCCGAGCAAGAGATACTTCACATCTAAAAAGAGATACAAGCAACAGAGAGAGGCCACCCATATGCGCGCTTCCTTCAGGCTTGGCACCACTAGTGCGAAGCTGCCCTTTTCTTTTTTTGCATATATTCTTCCCGTAAAAGAAAAGACGGACGTAACGCGTGTTCGTGCTTTGCTTGTCTGTCGTGACCGGAAGAAAAGCGCCCACGCGACTTTTCCTTCTTCGTGTATCTGTTGATTGGATTTCGCAGGATTTGTTTTGCAACTTGCTCACTTGCGTGCAATCGATTTAACGTGACGAGGACTCGTTACGGCGCTTTGAAAGCTAATCTACAGACATTACCGCGATTCGCTGACGTAAATGCGACGTGCTGCTCAAGAAGACAGAAGTTCGGGGAATGATGAAGAGCGCAACCTTTCTCTCCTCCTCCCCCACCTTTATGGCTGGGGGAGAGGGAGCAAGGCACACATAAACACGCTGCCTACAGAAGGCAGTGGCTACCCAGAAGAAAAGTCCTCTAGCCGAAACTTTGGCCCCGTCGACATTTGCCGTTTACCGGTTTCTTACCAAGTTCCTCGAGAGCAACATTACGATGTTGTAGCGTGCGTACCGATGGTTACGAAGAGCTGTCCACGTGCGATACTTATTCCGGGCCAAAAGTGCAGAAGGGAAGTAAACACAAACGCTAACGTATCCTGCAACGAGTAGTACATCGAACGATAAACTGCTCAGGAACGCACCTCGGGAGTGTACATTTGTACACGTACAACGTGGTTACATTCGCCATCCGCAATCCACATACGTCACGTACTCGTTGTAGATACTGAAAAAAGTAAGTAGGCTGGGGCACACAATTATACCATACATAAAGAGAAAATAAATCAATTCAAAGCACTATGGCAGAAATATGCGGAGTGACAGGGATGATTGCCGCTCCAGTTATGACTGTATTGCATAAAACATTTTTTTTTTGCTTTCGCGCCTTTATTTCTTCATGTATTCTCTACTTCAGCCGAAGCTTAGCCAATATCCACCATCTCCCGAGAGCGAGCCGCTGCTGGAGCGTGATTCCGTTTTACGCACTCTTCGATTAAGTTTAGCACCGCTTCGCTTGGTATTAGTCAGCTACCACACGAATATTGCCACTTTCGAGGGCTTGTGCGTTTATACTTCTACAGAGCTTGTCTACTAATGGGACTTATTCCTCCTGCTTAATCTGTGCGTTGTTATTAGTTTATGTTTTTCACTTGTTTCACACAGCTTCTGATAAACTCAGACTTTTACTGTACAGCCATCCGGCAACGTTTTATTACCGTACCTCTACATATTACAGTGTCATGGCAATTGGTTTCTTCGTCGGGAACTTTGCTATAGCTGGCGAGCACTGGTACAATCGTGCGATCAAGCCCTTGTTACGAGGGGCCGTAATGTTCGAACGAAAGACATTGCGAAGGCGAAGCATTCGCTTGCGTAACTTTCTGCGAATACGGTTTATTACACTGTTTCGAAAGTCCTTCCGTCGTATTTGACAATTTTCAGCAGCCTCACAAGCTACAAAACTGCCGTGTGACGGTCTCATTCTTACATCACTGTGATTGTCTCTCTTTATTCGAGAACGTACAAGCTTGTTCTGAGCAAGACATTAATTCTTAATGGCCGTCTTTGCTTTGCTTAGCCTATGTCTCGTTTCCTTGTCATTGCGCAGTCGTCGAACTGTCAGAAAGCGATAAGTTTGTTTGCTTTGTTTCATGGCAGCTGCAGAGACGCTCACTGTGATTCTTATATGTTTGTAAAGGCCAATCGAAACGCTTCGTTATGGAAACGGATACACACCGAAGAGGAATATGGAAGTCGCTAATGATGAATATGTGAACCTCAAAACAATGAACTTCGCTCCAGCCATTTACATCTTATATATGGAGTGGCCGCTACGTGAAGTGACTGGCTGGACGCTTGCACTCGGCTTTGATTGACCGGCACATACGTAATGCGGAGTATAATCCAATATACCTTTGACCTTTACTCACATGTGCGCTGAATAACATTGATAATATGAAAACCTGCCATTTAAATAGGCAGCTCAATACATATTTCTTTCAGCTTCCACCAGATCGATTTTTCTACTGAATATTCGTGATTGAATCTTACAGATAATCCTCTAATTTGCACGAACGAAAACTAGGAAGCATGCCGTCAAAACTGTTCCTCGCTTTTACCGACGCGAAGTTAAGCCCGCTCATTCTTCTCGGTGCCCTATTATAGCAATATGGCGCCGCATGCGAGGATTACCATATCACCCGCTCAAGCATCGCCGACGCCGTGCGTCTGACACGGGCGATATTTTTCTTTTCTGCTGTAACTTGCACGTTGGAGGTAGTGCTGGGCGAATGACACTTTGAAAGGCATTGCCTCATTACGAAAGTTTGGAACACTGAAATCCTCTGGAGTCATGAAGAGTTGCGCTCTGACGTCCAACTTTACTTCCCAGACTTAATAACAGAGATGTGGGAGGAGCTGCTCGGCGGCCGTAGTCTGGCAAACTAGCCGGTGCTGATCGACTGGGTAAATCAGGGAGCAAGCTCCAGACGATTTCTGGCTTGAGACTATGACCCGCCACTGACGGCCGAGGATTCTAACCCGAATCGTCTCTGTCAATTGATGTTTCATTCATTACTCACTCATTCATTGATTACGTCGCTTAGCTGGGAACTGGCGGACAGCTAAATCCGTACCTCAGGTGTTGCTCGTTCATACTGCAAAATCTCTGTCTTTCTCTCTCTCTCCCTAGTTCTCCCATTTCTACTATTTTTGATAATTTGAGTCCCCCTTTTCGTTACCCCACGGACGCTGAGGAATCACCATCTTACCCTCCTCCCGAGCCGATGCGCGGTTTAAGTTCAAAAGGTCGCTAAGATTGTTTAAGGTTCCCTAGCTAGCAAAAAAATGTCAAAGTATCTATACATCTCTAGCCTTTCTCTTGCGCACCTGACGTTCTCTGCAACGTCAAGTGCCACGAAGTTTAAACCCCGCAAAAAGATATTGCCGCAACTAATGTTTCAGATCCGGAACACTGTATTGTTCTATTCGGTACGACACGTGCTTTATCTGCGCAACAAACGTCACCCCGTCTCCTCTCTGGCGTCTCGAAGCGACCCATTCCATTGCTATCCATCACACAAGAGCAATTCTTCTTTCTATGGGACCATTTTCGTGCGCAGGCAGATATAGTCGTGCCCTGCGAGGGATGTCAATTTCAGTCCAGAAACTGCCTCGCTTCCGGTCGGCTTTCTCTGTTTACTTATAGTTCCCGAAGAATTCAACTTCAATAAAAGTCATTACCTGTTCGACATAGGGCGCACGTTTCCGTTTCGTGTTTCGCCAAAGTTTCATTCCAATGCTTAGAAAAGCAAATCCATTCAAGGCGCCTGAAAACAATTCTTGCTTAAAATAGAGCAAAAGTAATTCGAGTACCGCGAATAGAGCACGGGCAGCGGGCGAAAGGTTAGTTCCGCATTTTCGTTTTGCCTATTCACTCGGCCCGATGTTTTCTCTCCGTAAATTTGCTTCGGCAGCAGCATACCGCCACCGTAGCCGTGACTGAGGCGACCGTTCTGGGAGGGCACAGCGCGTTCGTTGAGTCAATCTCTTGATTCGCACAAATGCTCGGGCCGTTCGTTTCCATTTTGTAGAGCCTGTAAAAACAGCAGTATGGCAGAAACGAAAACATTTAAGGGCATTTGCCTATATATGCGTCGAAACAAACACGCTCTGACGTCTGGGGCACTTTTGCGCGAAAATAAAGAGCCACTTTTCAATGAAATAAAGAGGACAGGCGCACCTCGCTGGTTGCAATAACAACAGCAAAAGACAAACAAACAGAACTGTGGAACAAAAGATGTCCCTTGAAGGACGTAGCCTGGAAGTAAATGAATTCAAAAGCCTAAAGTTGTTTTCCCCATTACGATTTCGTTCTGGTAGCCGAGGAGCGAATCACAGCAAACAAGGAAACGAATAACGCAACATAACGCGCAAACAGCGCCAGCTTGCTCTCCGGTTGAAGGGGCTTATAGACCGGAAGCTGCTTTTCTGTATTTGCATAAGAAGCGAGCGTAGGGAGATTGGTTTCGCTGTGCTCTTGGGACGCGTTTTTGTGCGTGTGCCTCGGAGTGTTTCTTTCTTTTTTCTTTTGTCTGGCTTGCTTGGTATGTAGCGAAGCAAAGTAGAGCTCTACGGACCTGAATCGGCAACAAGAAGACGAGCTGTGAGGCGTGTGAGACGTACTCGAGCGCGAAAAAGAAACACTCCATGCATACTTTTTGCTTTAAAACCCACGCCGCCCCGCCACGCCTCGCGCCACTGAGCAGTCATCTTAGAAAAGGGTGGTGCGCCCCGCTTTTATCTAATCGGATGAGGAGCCTTGTTTAACGCTTGTTTACGCGGTGGCCGCACAGCCGTGATTCTTCGAGCGGTTCCATCACGGCTGTCATTCACGAAAGGAGTAGCAGACCTTGGTTTCAGAACATGATGCGTTCAGTGCTCGCCAAAACACGCAAGTACCTTCAGCTAATCGGGCATGGTTGGTGGAACTGGGGCGGCGTATTCGAATCATTAAAGAATTAGAGAGTGGTACTGTCCGAGTTTGCCAACCCGTAACAGGTGCAAAGTCGCCTTGTGTTGAACGGCTTCTCCGGCACTGGTGAGGGTAGGGAAAAATGAGCTCAATGAAAATGACGAGAATAAAGTTTGCAGGTCTTCTAGGCGGTGTGTTGAACTTATAACTGCAGTAACAGAGGCTACAACGTGGGCATGGGGTATCAGCAGCTGTCTTCCAAGAACCTAAATAACAATCAGCAGCGACTTCAGGACGCTTAGTCGAAGTTCTGGATGTATGTGGTTTCTGCTTTAGCGCAAAAAAACTGTCTAAAATGTAATTTGTAAACAGCGTAAAAGTTCGCAAATGTATATGGTGCCCTGTTCTTGTGGGCATACTAATAGTGAATAGTGAGCGTCGCAGTAGCAAACTGGTACTGACATGTTAGATGAAGGTGTATCTGTTGATGAAGAAAGTATGTGCAAGGTGTAGGTTCGGAGTAGAAGCTTGTTTCAAGTTGTCGCGAGGCGGTAGCTTTTTGCGAGTCCGTTGCCAATGGGGAGATGAATAAAGAGCGCGGGAAGGCCTGCAGCCGCGAAATGTTTCCGCGAGGCCAAGGGACCCTCGAGTGAAGAGTATCGATAGGATGGCGTGTCTCTACCGGTAGAGCCCAGTCGGTTATTGCGCTTAAACGCTGCGGAGAAAGGCACGGCGAGGAGTCCAAACGAATAGGATGGCTATATTGTTATGATGAGGTTAGGTTGCTTTGTCTAAATGTGTGGCCGTGTGTACGGGGAGCTGGAGTTAAGAAGCCGTGACCTGCATATTGATGATCAGTTACAACGGGAACGCTTGTGGTCATTGTGGTCAAGTGAGCCGAGCGTGTGAGTTTTCAAGGGTCAATGCATGCGACAAAGTGTCTGCCGCATGTGTTTCGTAGACGGGGTAAAACATAACACCGACATTAGCGCTTGAATGAGGGTAGGGAGATGCATCTTTATCGAGAACGCGTAGGTCATGTGTAATGTTACAGAGCACGCGCGCGAAAGCCTTCATCTTAGCGGGACGCCTTGGGCTAGTCAGTACATACAAAGAGAAACAGCGCGCAAAGACCCAGGGCAAAAAGGAGAACAACGAAAGGTGTTCATGTTTTTTCCCCTTCTTGCGCTCCGGTTACACGCGCTGTTCTCATCCTTCACCCCAGCTTGCCGTTCTCACCGGTGGCGCTCAGCATTCACGCTGCAAGGTACGGGAGCAAGCAGCATGATATCCCGAAGAATCGGATGGAGGGGGTTTTTGTGCGGACATTCTGGGACAGAGTGCGCGCTTTAGGTGGGGTATGCTGTCGCATTGGCGTGGTAGACATAACATGGCTATGTTGAAAAATTTTGGTCATAGTAGTGACCCCTCAAACCATCTCGCTAGTGTAAAGATGTCCCATCTATGATGCCCTAAATTTATGGCCGCCATTGCAATCGCGCCGAAAGATAGAATTGGCTACATTATACAATGCAAATAGTACAGGCCAGTTAAGAACCATTGCTTTAGTAGTAATTACGTCGCCCTTGCCATCGCAAACTTTCTGCTATATACGATATGGCATTGTGGTGCCGCATCTGGATTGGGATGGCACTTACAAAATCATACTCGTTCCTCGTCGAAATAAGCGGCACACCTACGTGTACCTCTTGCGGTGACACGAATGTCTAGATCTTGCGCTTACTCACGTTTTATCTTGCACGACATCGAACACGCTAGTACTAAACTAGCTTGTCCCAATAAATTTTTGAGAGGCGGAGATTCTTAGTGCGTGTGTCGCCAGCTCAGTAATCAATGAAATCGTTATTATGTGTTGTAATCGAGACGATTGCTTATGCCTATATTCAGAGTGCACTTTTATTGTGCACGAAACCAGTAATCTTTCCGCTTCCGTCTTTCTCGGTTGTCACCTCTTTTCTTTTTTTCATTTCTTTCGGTACTGGATAGCGGGAACGAGTGACTGTTTTACCCGAACAAATCGGAACGCGGTATTCCACAGAAAATATTTATAACATCGCTCGGCAACCAGCAAAGCGCCTTCGCTCACACGTGACAGGTGTTACTGTTATTAATATTACATCTTGCTATTCATAATGCTACCGGCTGCTTCAGGTTTTCTTGTGCGCTTTAGATGCGCTTCAGGGAGCTATAATTTTTCAGGGAAAAAAATGGATGGTTTCATGTGAACATGACCCTAAAAACGACTTTAACGTCATGGTTTAATCCATAAATAATTATTACTGAAACGAGAAATGGTTTTGCACTGTTCTGCTGCATCACCCCACACAAGAAAACGCTTTAGATTGTCAAAACGCGTGACTCGGAGAACCAAAAACTAAAAGTTAATGAGCTGAGAGCGGCACGTACAAGACCTTTAAAAAAGCCGTTCCTTTCCTGATTTTCTTTTTCTTTAGTGAACTTTATTTTTATTCCTACTATTTTTTGTGCGATTGAGCGAGAAGCCTTGGGGAATCCTATAGATTTCCAATGGCAGCAAATAAACCTGAGACCGTAGAAATATCACATTCGGGGGTTGGAGTCTTTAGTGACGTCGATAACGTACCCAGACGCCGACATAGATGCTCCATAATATGCACCAAGAACGCATGTGTAAACTTAAAGTCTGTCTGTACTTCAGTCATGACACTTGCGCAAAAATGAGGTGATACTACAAAGAATGAGAGGGAGACAAGGAAGAAGAGCTTTTTAGATATTTTGAATCTTTTTAATTTTTCTGTGCTTACAGGGATCATACATACATACATACATACATACATACATACATACATACATACATACATACATACATACATACACACACACACACATACATACATACATACATACACACACACACATACATACATACATACATACATACATACATACATACATACATACATACATACATACATACATAGTATTACATCTTAGAAATGTCGAGCGCGAACTATGACAGGGACAAAGAGGGACAGGACGACAGCAGCAATACTATCAACTGAAAGCTTTATTAGGCAAGGTTGAACATATATATCCAACCGGAGCACGTCCCCGCTGCACATGCGCACCCTCCTAGGTGCAATACCAGGCTTGATCACACCGTATCTACTTACTAACCCCTTTCTTTTAGGAGCGACACTTCTTTGCTGAAAATCGTTAATGATGGGTGACTGATACAAGATGACCCCCTAATGTGAACGTGAACGGAGGGACGAAAATATTTTTATTAAGAAAAAAATTGGCCGCGTATCTGCGTGCTCCACTACAAATGCCGTGTAAAGACGATAGAGGAGGCGCTGCGTTAGAGTTACTGTATATGCTACCTTCAGAAATGTAGCATATACAGTAACTCTACACTGCATGTGATATGGACGCCATCTGGCAATACATCGGGAAACATGAGCTTGTGCGGAGGGTTTCCTTCCTCCGTGGCAGAGGGCGCTCGTCGGCGCGCATATATAGGCATTTTCAGCGCAGTCGCATTTTCAGCGCAGCTTAAGAAACTAGGGTCTTTAGAATTACGTATATATGTATTTTCTACTAAACGAACACACCACCTAATACTTACCTAGTGATGTTGCGCCTCAGATATGCGTAATATTTACTTTTTAATCGACAACGTTGACAAGTATGAACAGCCGTACCAGCTCAAGATGGGTGGGCGGTAAGCAAGTGGTTCATCTTTGGCCGCGTCGCTGAATCAGGTGACAGACAGACAAACAGAAAGACAGACAGACCAAAATTTCTGCGTTTAAGTTCCCCAAGAAAGACTATCGTCTTTAAAAAACCTGCAAGGTTGCCGGCCCGGGCTCAGGCCACCCGGGCATTATGTGCGGTGAGGCATAGTCTTCTCACCATTGCCCTGGCCCGCTGGAGTGCCCACAGTTGTTCATGTAGATCTGAGCTAGTCAGGGCGCTTAGCCAGCGCTCCTCGAGAAGGTCCGGTCCTACGTTGTCCTCGCGTTATATTGTGCTGGTACGTGTGCATTTCCATAAGATATGTGCCATAATACCTCTGCAAGTTACCGTGTGGTGCGATCGCGGTGCTTGAGTGACCGTATCAGAAAAACGCGCTTCACAGCCACACTGCGCACATTGCATAGCTAAATGCATGAGCGGCCTTCCTTTCAGAGACGGGGCAGACGGGTCGCTGCCTAAATATACGCTTAAGGGAGCACCTTTCATCTGTGAAAGAAAAGCCGCTCACGCATTTAGCTATGCATTGTGCACAGTGTGGCTGTGAAGCGCGCTTTTTGATGTGGTCACTCTAAGCACCAGGATCTCACCACAGGGAAACTTGCAGAGGTATTTCACATTCAGGTTAGGGGGGGATCTTGTATCAGTCACCCTTCATTAACGATTTCCAGCAAACAAGTATCGCTCCTAAAGGAAAGGTGTTAGTAAACAGATATGGGGTGATAGTGGCTAGTATTGCACCCTAGGACGGTGCGCATGTGCAGTGGGTGACGGGCTATGTTCGATATGTTTGATCTTGCCTAATAAAGCTATCAGTTGATAGTAGCGCTGGTCGTTCCCTCCTTCTTTGTCCCTGTCATAGTTCGCGCTCGACGTTGCTAAGATGTATATGTACCAACTAGCTCATCTTTTGGAAATACATACATGCACACATGCGCACGCACAGACAGACAGACAGACAGACAGACAGACAGATAGATAGATAGATAGATAGATAGATAGATAGATAGATAGATAGATAGATAGATAGATAGATAGATAGATAGATAGATAGATAGATAGATAGATAGATAGATAGATAGATAGATAGATAGATAGATAGATAGATAGATAGATAGATAGATAGATAGATAGATAGATCTGCGAACACCACTGAACTCAGCAGAGGCATACCACGACGGGAAGGCCGAAGTACACAAAGCACGCTCTGAATTCGAACCGTGCAAACTTCTAAACAACTTCTTCCATTGATACAAGCGGCGCGTGAGACCTCAAGGCCCACGGGGTAGCCGCAAGCTTACTGGAGTGGCAGGAAGCAACGTGGCAGGAAGAAATGCTTCCTATTTGCCTTTTCAACGGTCTCGAAAGAATTTATTTGTTTCCTTACTTCGGCATCTTTCGCCGAAAGCTTCAGTCCACGGCAACCGACTCAAAGGATCTGGAACTCGACCTACATTCTTTCGCGTTAAGGCCACGGTAAGCGCAAAGAGGCTGTAAAGTGTAGTGAATACCGAACACGTTTCTTGAGTGTATTGTTGCTTTCCCATCGGCCTTCATACTTTGTTTATCACGTCATTCTGTTCTAGTTGTCGGGTACGATCATTTTCCTTCGTTTTTTAACGCGATAGCGCTAAAGAGCTCGTATCGCAGAAATTCCGCCGTCGGCGTCGGCACCGTTGGTTGTGAGCGAAAAATCATCTTGTCCGTGACCGAAAAATCGAAAAAGCTGTAAATAAAATAAATAATAAAAATGTCGGGTCTGATTGAGAATCGAACCCAGGCCGTCTGCGCGGCAAGCAGGTGTTCTACCACACAGCCACGCCTCTGCTTGGAAATGCACTGAAAGTAACTTTCATGCTTCCCAAAAATACGCGTCGCGTATACAGGTGTCACAGTACGAGATGTAATATTGCAGTAATATTGCGTGGTACAAGCGTACATTGCCATCGGGCGTCACACCATGTCAGTATCATAACCACTTGGTGGTTCAAGACAGCCACCCATTACAAAAGGCACACACATTACTGCTCGTATTCCCTTAAGGCCATGTAGTGGGTGCATCGCTACTTCGAAAAAGTTTCTGGTTTAAAGCATGCTACCCATTACATAAATCACACACCTTAGTGAGCGCATTCTGTTTAACACTCGTAGTGTTCGATGTGCGCACTAGGGGCAGGATATCGCTATCGCGTTCAGCTCTTAAAGGCGAAGCTTAAGCGGCCCCCAATTTTTTTTTTGCCAATATAAGTCACACATCGTGTTACTGTACCTCTTTCATTCCTTCTTGTATTTATTTATTTATTTATTTATTTATTTATTTATTTATTTATTTATTTATTTATTTATTTATTTATTTATTTATTTATTTGCTACAGAGAATACGTTTGCGTTATCGCGTGGAATGAAAAGATAACACGATTCTACTACTACTTCGATGTACAATAAGTACCGTGTGTTCTATTTTGGCAACGATGAAGGGGTCTGGAGTATTCTTTGAGCGAGGTGTGAAGTAACCATTCAGAGCCATTGAGAAAACTCTTATAGCTCAAAATCAAATCTATCCGTGAGTCTAAATAAAGCACGCGAAGTTCTTTTATCATCATTCTTTCAACTGTATTCGCTTTATTCAATGTCGTGTTGTTTGTACGTGCTACAGCAGTGGCCGTCAGGGGGCTTCCGTATTGACCTTTCTTATTCTACCCTTAAAATGTTCACGTTAACCTATGTCCACACGCGCAACTAGGGAGAGAAGATTACACATAGGAAAAAAATGGGAAGTATAATTAGGTGATACGCGAAACTAAAGTGAGAGAGACGAAATAGTAAAAAAAAGAAAGAAAAAGAAGAAAAAAAACAGGAGCCATTTGACTCTGTAGGTTGATTTCCTGCGAAGTTTAGCACACAACACAGAGGTGACACGGAATTTCGAACTATAGCCGATTCCACATTCCGCAACTAAATCGTAAATGTCTGTCCAGAAGGTCCATTTTGAATTTAGCTCCTTTAAAGTTTTCCATTTGAGCAGCATGAGTCTTTATACAGCAATATGGAACGTCTTGTCTGGCTTGCCGCATGCGCTGGCGTATCGTGCGCGGTCTTTATTTTTCAGTAGACCTGTTATGAGTTTGTTATGACCTTTCTTGAAAAATTAGTTCACTTTCTGAAGGAAACGGTTTTAAAAATGAATAGCTTGTGTGGCACATTCGTTCTTGCTTGCGGGTGACCTGTTCATTTTTAGTGGACGAGTGGTGAGTAGTGGGGTTTTGCCAATTTATGTGGCTTGTTTTGGCTCGTTTGTTAACGAATAGAATGCCTAGCCACATAAATGTTCACTGTAAAAAACAAAAAAACACAGAAAACACTTAAAAGGAATCTCTGCATGGGAAAGATCAAAATTCATGCAGTACAAGACAAGCAGGCCAATGTTCTTACCACTTTGGATGGCATAGTGAAAGCGGCAGAGGTCTTCTATTCTGAACTGGACACTTCGACGATGAGTCATGCAACTAGGTTTAGGTGCCCACGTGGTCGAAATTTCTCTCATAATCATATCGTGGTTTTGGGATGTTAAACCCTAGTTATTATATGATGAGTCATGCAACACCAAGTGAAATCAAAGCCGAACAGGATGCTGAAGGTCCGAGTTCAACTATTGATAAGATTATAAGGGTCTTGCGTGACATTAGCTGCTGAAAAGCAGCGGGAGGATGTGGTAAAACAGCGCATTTGATCGAGGACGGAGGGGATTACATATCCAAATTGCCTGTGACAGTTTATACAGAATGTCTTGAGACATCACCTGTACCCGTGAGCTTTTCAGATATTCTTTTAGGAACGAGAGGCATATATACTTAAATCACAAGATTTAAAAGGTATTGCGAAATAGAAACATGATTCATGTCGTGTGGTCTAGTTAGTGCAAATAAAATTTACGCAGATTAATAATATATTGAGTGTCCCTATAGAACAGGCAACGTAACACGCGCCGTGGTAGCTTAGCACGTAGGGTGCCGCGTTGCTAAGCTCGAGGGCGCGGGTTCGATTCCCGGCCACGGCGGCCGTATTTAGATAGGGGCGGAATGCGAAGAAAACTCGTGTACTTAGATTTAGGTGCATGGTAAAGAACCTCAGGTGGCCGAAATTTAGTCCGGAGCCCCCGCTACGGCGTGCCTCGTAATCATATCCATGTTTTGGCACGTATAACCCGAGCGATTATTATTATTTACAGGCAACGTAATATTAAAAATATTGTGCAATATAGAGATGTACCTACAACATCT
Organism: Rhipicephalus sanguineus; assembly: GCF_013339695.2. NCBI lineage: Eukaryota > Metazoa > Arthropoda > Arachnida > Ixodida > Ixodidae > Rhipicephalus > Rhipicephalus sanguineus. The sequence continues at coordinate 203,580,100 of NC_051178.1, read as the reverse complement.
CAGCTCTCTGCGTTGAAGAAACATTGTTTGAGTTCTTTTGTAAAGCAAAATACTGTTTGCAAAGAACAATTAACATATGAGTGCACAGGAAACGACATACAGTAGGCCGTTAACCGTTAACGCTCGCGCGAGTACAGATTAAAAAAAACGTGTGCATTGCTTGTTATTTATTTTTAGAAGGTCGAAGTCGAACGCTACGCCAAATATTTCATATTTTTTGTCTATTCAATTTTCCTTACATGGAACCTTTTGTTTGCAAATAATGCAAACTAGTTTTTCATGGTGGATCGTATGGCAGCACTGTAGCCTATACTACAAGAAAGTGGAGGGAGCAGCAATTGCCTTCCGTGAATACGTACGAGAATGTTTGGCGCGAAGCTAACGCCGACGGCTGTACGGCACCGCACGGCGCCCATCGCATATACAGGCCCCAATGCGCTTTTACTGGTTTCTATACACCATAATACTGCAGCTGTAATCTGTCATTTCCGTTGCTTCTGGCATTGTTTCTTTTCTCGGCCGGCTTCGTCCAAATCAAATTTTTCTTCCAAAGCGACGCGAAGTTGGCCCCGCCTTTTCAGCTCTCTCTGAGCCATCTGCACCTTCTAAGTTTTCGCGAAATTTCGGCGAAGAAAACGAAATGAAGATAAAAGGCACCGCTTAGCGACCGTGAGTGTTGGTGCTCACTGTCGTCTCCAAGGAAGACGGAGCATCGAAATGTTGTGACCTGACAGTACCCCCTTTCCTGTAATGCTCAAATGTTTCTTTTACGTACTCGTCTTTTTTTTTCACGCTTCAGTGCGGCGGCGGCGTCTTGGCAGAGTGAAAGCGACGTTGTCGACAACAACTGAGAAATGTGGCGGCTTGATTACGCTTGCGAGTATAGTGCAGCTCCAGAAAGTAAGAAGCGCAGAAATCCCAGTAGCGGCCCCGTATACGAGTTATATCTTCTCCACATCAAGGAACTGTAATGCGAGACGCTCCTAATATTCTCTGAGAGCCAGGCATCGCGAACAAGCAAGCATACTATAGTTTTTATAGACGTGTCTGGCTTTCAATTATGGCAACCTTGTGAAAGAGATACATTCCTTATTGGATATCTACTTTTCTCTACAAATATACGAATAACCCATTTGCACCTATATAAGGTTATCCTAGCACACGCCTCCTGCACATCCCCATTGCCCCCATATAATACAGTGACCACTGCGCTTCAGCCCAAACCACATGTTGCGTCTTATAGTGCGTCACTTGAACTTAATACCGATAGAGGGGGCAGTTCTTGGAAGCCCATTTGGCGCATTTTGCAGCGTAGTGAATAAACGGTTCTGGCATTATTAGTAGTTACACGTGTTCACCTACCTCCCTTTTGATTATTTCGTTTCGATTGCCACCATTCGTTGAGACAACGAGAACAGCCGCTCAGTAGACACACTCGTGTTCATGTGCTAATTTTTTCATAGTTTAATCCTCTAAGCATGCTTTCTCAATTGAGAGGAGCAATGACAACTGATCGGCAGGACGCTCATTGATGTTGCTTCATCTTAGGATAACCCAGAATAATGCTGGATTGTGGTAACTGGAACTAATTTCTCGATTTCTGAACTAAAATTTGGTGAAATTTAGCAAGGCTACGTAATTCTTTGAGCTGATTTCAATACTTGTTTTGAACTGATGAAGTGCTGCTGTGTTTGAATATTTCAAATAGTTAAAGTGTCTTGGAATCCAAACAAATGCGGAACTATTTCAATTGAATATTCGAAGTTTTGAATATTCGCACACCGTTTATGTATAGTTAAAAGACTGAAAGCTTCATCAGCTATAACACACGAAAAAGCTCTCACTAGTACAATATGGTCTTATATAGAATAGGATATATCAGGCATGGATAGGTAAATTTAGTCCTTTATCCGCGTTTTATAAAAAAACTTTACTTCCCTGCAAACAACAGCACTGTAAAAAACGCGGCAATGCTAAGCAAAGCGCAGCAGTCTGCATACGCGACCACTGCATTAATTTCCATGGCCTCCTCTTCTTCTCCTTCAGAACTTTTCGGCAAATGTCAAATTGATGGCATGGTTTAATGCGTGGGTGGGCGAAAACGCATCCAAGTGTCGTCTTCTTCATTCCGCGTTCCACGGGCGGCTCCCCAAACAACCGGAATCTGATCATTAGGGTCCAGACCGGGGCAGCCGTTCGAAGGAGAGCGCATTACCCAACCGCTTCGGAAAAAAGCCAAAGTCCATTTTCGAACTTTTATTGCTGCTTCATTACACTCCCATTCTGGCCCCGACCCACCCTGACCCTCGTTTTTCTTACGGCCTTACCGATTGCTGCTCGGTGGTTTGCCTTCACAGCGTTCTTATTGATTCCGTGTCTCCTTTTCATCAGTCCTTCCACCATTGCGTAATATCTTACAGAGCTCCAACGCAAGCAGCTAAAAGTCGCAAAACGAGCGCCCGATCGCCATGTTTTATTTGTGCATATTCTGGTTTCAGCATTTAATGGATTTTTATGAAAGTCCCGAAACAGTTGTGTTTAACTTCATTGTTTTTCGGCGTGCTGCGCTTGCATGCATATGGGTATGGGACCCCATATATTATCACGCGCCAGTGTGACTTCATAGGCTGCGTCTACATCGGTGAGTTAATGGGAGATTCAAGCAAAAGTGGAATCAAGAGAAAATGATGCAAATAGTGCACCCTGAAGGATTCGATCCGGATGTTAGAATAATCTTCAAACAAGACTTCCCAAAAGCATAGCTTTCGATTGTTTCATTCTCGATGCTAATGCACTTGCTGACGCATCTGCTACTGCTTCTTGGACAGCCCCCTTGTGGCTACTCTCAGAGTGCAGAAAATAAACACGAGATGGATTGCGTCTGCACCGGCTTAGCGAAAATGCAGCTACATTTTCGCAAAAGCGGGGAAAAAATAAATTTCGCTTTATTTGGTGCGTAGTAACTGGTGTAAAGAACACTTTAGCAAGGATGCGGGCACTTCTCTCGCTATGGATCGAGAGTCGAGCTCGGGTGGTCGGTGCTGAGGGCTTGGAATGTGTAGCGGGCATGCGCTATCTGCCTTATCTTGACAGCGCGTTGACTGTCTTATCATGTTTTGGTGTTACCGTAAGGCATGTGCTTGTCGTGGCTATCGCCCGCCCCCTTCACCTATGTAAATGCGTGCTAACAAACTATCCTGGCTTCTCTTCTGTCCTTTGCTAGACAAACGACAATATACACACTGTTGCTTCTGAATCTACTTTCAGACAAATACAGGAAGCGTTAAAAGCCCTTTACGGGAGCTATTTCATGCGTGCTTTGTCGCCACATTTCAAAATAAAAGTCTGCACGAGAAAGGACACGTTCCCATGGAAGGGTACGGGGAAAGCGCAAACTCACATTGTTTATTCATGGGCGGAACCACTTAGTAAATAGGAATGAAGTTACACCAAGATCACGTGCGCATATACCAAGAATGAGATGTGTAATTACGCATGCTCAGCCAGAAACATTTCTCTCTACTGTAGAGGCTGATGGAAAGACCACTAACACAAACTGTTGCCTTACTCGCTATAGCAAAAGTTTGAAGTACCAACCGTGAGTTCGTATTACTACTTCGTCCGATAATCTTAATTTCATCCATTCGAGGATCGCACTAAATTAGTTTTTGTCTATTTGTTTACATTTTGCAGATGCTCCCTCACTCTGTCATTTATGCAGCGTCCCTTTTGGCTTAGGTACCCTTTCATGTAATTGTGTCCTGTTTCGCGCAACCTTTTAAGCATTTTTAACGCACTAGGTCAACAACGAGCTTTACTACATTGTGTTACCACAGTGTATATATATATGTTACCACACATATATATATATATATATATATATATATATATATATATATATATATATGATATGCGTGTGTGTGTGTGTATGGTGTGCCAGATTCTTTCATACCTATGAAATAGACACTCCTAAAGTTCTGGTACCTCTGCTTAAATGACCGGTTTGACGTATCGATCTCTGTATATAGGTTTGCGGCAGTGACTGAACAATTTTCGCACCATGGCTACACAGCGCAAAGTACGAATGAATTATTTACTCAATGAGTGAAGCAGACCGGAAAATGGCTTTTAGGAAATACCAGCACAAACTGCGTTGTTGTATCTTGCATGTAGTCGTTGTTGTTGTTGTTGTTGCTGTTTTCTTGTTCTCGCAATCCTTGCTTCGCGACTGCTGGCTTAGAATGCGCCACGTCGATTGCCCTCTTTCTCAAAACTGGGTTGTGCTTTAGCTCAAGCGCTGAAACTTTCTGACTTCTAAGGTCGTGTTTCTTGGTATCCAGTGTTTCCCTTGACAACGAACGATCACTTTTCGTGCTTTCCTTTCATTTTATGAAACAGAATTGTACACTTTTTTGTTGCAGCCGGAAAAATGAAAAGCAACGTTTAATCGGTAGGCTTTTCCCTTTTATGTGTGAAAACGGGCGCATACATCCGCAATATTGACGGCTTACAGGCGGCGCCGCAGGTGGTCGAAGACAGCGGCTAAACAAAAGGATCCACCGACGTTCTTTATTTCTGTCCCATCTTTTCTAGGTTGGCATAATCAATCGGTGTGTGTAGTGAAAGCGAATGTCTAGTTCCGCCTTTTTACTGTAGTGTAATAATTGTGACGTAAATTGAGAGGAAATAGAGTGACGAATAAGCACCCTTCCCGTCTGTGGGATCCGAGCCCACAAGTTTCAATATATCTGTCTGTCGCGCACGTCGAAATACTTTCCACCAGGCACATGTGGCCTATAACCGCATACCACTGCCCGTGGTATGCGGATATGAGCCACACGTGATTTGAAGTCCTTAATAACCCAGTATTTGGAAATCTTTACGCGATTAACGCCCATGTCGGGGAACATGTAGTGCCGGCGTCAGTGGCGTTGTCAGTAGGTGAAAATTCCCGATGGAAGCAAAGAATAAAAGTCACGGCTCGAGCCAGAATCGAATCCAGGTATTTTGCACGGCATTCAAGCATGCTACCGTAGAGCTACGGCCGTGCTTCAAGCTGTTTAGGAATAAGACCCTACAGGCGCGTGTCGAGGCAACGCCAGTTGGGGTCACATGCAGTGCTGATTAGGAGGCTGTGAATTTGGATTCCGCAGGCGGAAAGGATGCTTTTATGTCCACTTTAAATTTCTTTCAACTTACGTTATATTATTGCACTACACTTAAAGACAACAAATAATGTCTTCTATAGTTTCCTTGGCTTAATTGTCTCTTCGGTTCACTTGGTTGTGTCTGACAAAGAAACAATCCACTCGAAAAAAAATTCCCTTTGTGTCGTAGTTCCGCCTTGTAGTACTTCGTGGTTATCGGCATAAGCGGGTGATACACAGCGACAATGCAATCGAAGCCACCCTGCACATAACAGCAAACGCCGTCAATATAAACAGAACGTTTCTGTGATCCTAATGAAGTCTGTGTCAGTGTCTGTGATCGTCACGGTATCGCGAGTAGCTCGGAGAAACGTTAAACCCTATATAGACGTATACGCCGATGGCCCCGTTTGGCCGAACAGCTCAACTGCAGCTGTTGTGATACCGATAAAAGCCACACCAATCAAAATCAAAGCCTCCCACCTGATGACATCGACGGCAGCAGAGCTCGCAGCGCTTCGTGGCGCATTACATTTCATTAGGGATGAACGGGCACCAAAATTAACTATGTTCAGTGACTCCAAGAGGGCACCGCAATCTCTTCTGTCACCTTTATGACGCGGCTCGCAAGAGCAACTGGTATTTCAGATTGCAGAAAAGACGCACCATTTAACTGAGAAAGGACATGAACTAACTTTTCAACGGCTTCCAAGTCACTGTGCGGTGATCAGCGATGAACGGGCCAATCGAGCTGCCCGTTCCGCCCATACTGAAAACAATCAAATGCTAATACCACTCTCCAGAATTGACGCTGCCCGGAAGCTCAGCGTGCTTGCTTTCCAACGCACCACGTCGCAGTGGAACGAGCCACACTTCATGCACGCATAGACCCAACTCTCAGCCTTCGAATTCCTCCAGGACTTTGCCGAGGTGTCGCTTCCGTGCAGGTTATGGTTGGGTGTCGCATTTACTCATGCGTACGCGTTCCGCATAGGAATAGCCGACAGAGCAGCTTGAGACCACTGCGGAAGTGATGAGCCACAAAGAAGGCCGTGCAGGCGCTACTGTGCTTTCTGCGTTCAACCGACCTATCAGAACGGCTCTGATTGAAACGTCCTGCATGTGTGTGCATGTGTGAATATTTTATTTTTTGTTTTTATTCTATCTTACTCTGCCCTCTTTCCGACTCCCGTTTCCCCACCCCCTTGCAGGGTGGCAAACCGGTTACTACTACCAGGTAACGTACCTGCGTTTTCCTTTTCATCTATTTCTCTCTCTCTTTAAACCCTAGACACACACAGATGTACACAGCTTCTTCTCTATTTACACATTCTTCTTCTCTTCCTACTACGTTGCAATCTACTTCGCACAAGTATGCCACACCAACTAGCTCACGAAGCAATCTATTACTTCCAAACGCACACAGGCCTTGTGTTTGCTGATTGCTGCAGTCGAGAAATGCTTTCATTTCTAGTTATACAGGAGGTATGCGACAGATGAAATTCAGCGTGGTACTTATTTTCAGAACAAGAACGCAAACGTGCTCATCAAATGTTTGAAAATTATTTTTTGGAACATTTTGCTACAAAATAGACGCTTATACGTGTGGTTGCAGGGTAATCGTTGGACGGTCGTACACTTTCTATAAAGCTGGTACCTTCGCTGCCAGTAATCTCTGAGGAGTGAGCCCGCGAGTGGGTAACGATTAATTATACGCACTGCGTCTTGGTTGCCCAACATTCCGTCCAACACACGTACGTGAGAAATCTTCTCGTTGTAGGCGCTTAGATGCAGGGTAATTATAAACTAGTCGGCAGTTTCCGTACAGCCTCTCGGTATCGGTGTTTACGATGCGAGTTAAGAGTAAATGTTTACTTTTTGAGCCTTCTGAATCTAAGGAAATACGTTAAACCCCAACAATTATTATATTATAAATCTAAGGACGTAGCTTTTTGATCGTTATGTCACAAGCACTTATCACAAAACGAGCTAAAGAAACGTCGAGTAATTCGGCTGTTTCTATGACAGGGCGCCGATCATATTAGTGCGAAAATATGCCGAGATATCGGGAACCATGTCTGCATGCTCGTAATTCACATCTATAAGCAGCCCCGCCACGGTGGTCTAGTGGTTATGGCGCTCGACTGCTTACCCGAAGGTCGCGGGATCGAATCCCGGCCGCGGCGGCTGCATTTTCGTTGGAGGCGAAAATGTTTGAGGCCCGTATACTTAGATTTAGGTGCATGTTAAAGAACCCCAGATGGTCGAAATTTTCAGAGCCCTCCACTACGGTGACCCTCGTAAACGTATCGTTGTTTTCGGACGTTAAACCCCAGATAATATTACATCTATAGGCAACAGTAATGAATATTTATAATAGTGAACTGTGGGACTGCACGAAATAGAACAATTCTGCAATATTCTGTTATCGTGCTTGCTTTCAAGAGAATGAGTTTTATAGTAGCTAGGCTACTCCACTTCTCTTTAAGTACTTCCGCTAAACAGTAATTTAGTCAAAACACTTTATCCACTATGAAAACAACTCAATTGTGCAAAATTTCTTATGTCCAGTGAAACGAATTATATGGCTCAGAATGCTAGAACCATCGTCGTCGTCATCGTTTATAGGCGTGCCCGTCGGCAGCTTCTGGGTCCATAGCTTCCTGCTCTTTGCGCCGCTGGCCTCTAAAAAACGATGAAATGACACCTCACAAACCTTGCCGTCTTGCGGCTATCCTTAACGGCACGCAACAATGCAACCAATATTAGTTTTTGTGACATTCGTCTCACGATGATATCAAAAGAAATCATGTTTAACAACACTTGCAGGCAAAGGACGCTGAAATGTATAAATCCGTGCCTACAGACACCGAATTACGACTTTTGATCTATGAAAATTGCAAGTGTACCTGACATTGGGAAGTTGCAACGCTAACTCAGTGGATGACCAAAATAAGTGATCGAAAGATTACTGGACAGCCTTTAACGGTGTATTGTCACTAGAAAATATCTTATGGTTGACTGCAGCCTTTCGGAATTATCTTGGTAGCCTTCAAAGGCTCCGTAAAACGGCGACAAAGCTTAGCTCCTACGGCGGAAGCAAATTTCACTCACGATAGAGTCGCCAAATAATCATTATTAGTCCACTATTTGTTCTGTGTCAAATTCAAAGTTATTTTACGTTGCTTTCCTAAAACCCTAGCACCACTACCATAGCGCTCTGAAACTATTCGTATATGTCATTGTATAAGAGAACAAGAACTTAGAACTGGCTTTAAGTTCTAAACCTTACCGTGATCGAATGCGAAGGAAACTCGTTAGAGCATTGACTATCAATAAAAAAAAACAACATAGCTGGGGACCCTCCAGCTAACCTTCACTATAAAGTGAGGGGGGGGGGTGCTCTTTGGTACGCGAGTAAGATAACAGAACAATATCTTGCGTTTAACTCCATAATTTTTATTTTATTTTATTTTTTATTCAAGTACCCTAAGGGCCTACTAGGGGCATTACATAGGAGGGTCATAAAACAGAACATAATTTTTACAGAGGAACGATTATTGCAGGTTAATACCGTGCTGTGGTACAGTAATTTGTAAAACATAGAAACAAGGCAAACATTGTAACAAGAGTAAACAACGAATGAAGCAACATTGTTACTGAACGTTACAGGAGTTCAAGTACGGTAGCAATGCTGAACTGAACAAAGAAAGCTCAGTTATATTGTGACAATTCTGGAAGGTAAGTCATTCCATTCTTCTATTGACAAAGTTAAGGGCGAAGATAATTCATAAAAGTTTACTTACGTGATCAAGAAAAGTATGTATAGGCGAAGTGGAAAGTGAATATAAACACTTTAGGATTTTCTAAAATATATTCTGTGCAAAATTGCGAACACAACTCCTTTATTTTCACGTGTGTTTCTTAAGCAACGCATGATGATTGTGATTATGAACACTTGTTGCTAAAGATGAAAGACAAAAAATGTTAGTCGAAATAGGAAAAGTCATGTCGCCGTGGTGTGTTAGATTCGTGTATTTTAAAAACGTGATCTCTTAGGCTACACAAGCGTATGTGGATGCGTAACCCTGTGGCTTTCTTTTCCTCGAGCATATATTTAGAACGAACTGCGAACATGGCATGTTTAGTATTCTGGTATAGACTACAGCAGGTGGTATCTAAGGCTTTGGAAGCGTTTTTCCTCACAACCTGACACGGCCTTCTTTCTTTAAACAGAGCCAACGGCGTCTCATAAAATTTTGCTTCTAGTTGGAAAAGGGGCAACGCACTATAGAAGCTTGGTCAGGGAGAACGTTCCCCGAGATGCGTGACAGACACAAACAGTACGAGTACAAGTAAACAACGAGGCTGCCACGCACTAAGGATCGGACGGGGTGAAGAGAAGCGACGAAACGACTCACAGGGCTCGAGTAAAAACAAAAAGCCATGAGAATGGAGAAAAGAGGACGCACATAAGATCGAGCTGAGGTGCAGAACAGTCAGACACGGGTTTCGCAAAGCCGAGCTCCTTGTCGCTTAATAGCCGAGACGGGCAGCTGCACCGTAATGAGAAACGTCAGAGCACTCGTGAAGGGGCCTTTCCGCATGGACCGGCGGCCGGGTAAACGGAAACTTTGAGTGTGCCAGGGAGAATAAAAGAGAGAGAGAAATTCCATTCCATGCCTTTCTCCCGCCTTGCCACGTTCTCTTTCAGACCGTGACAACCTCAAGATTTCGCTTGTCGCAAGAAGTCCTGACAAGCCTTAATTAAAAACAGAGAAATACCCGTTAGTATGAGTGTAACGCTTATTTTTTACTTCCACTGCGCTTTCAACGCATCCGCACCCACACACGCACACACCCCAATTTTATATCTGTACGTTCTGTTCCCGCTGATTTCTTCTGCTCTTGCGCCCTCTTCCTGTCATCAGTGGGCGTCCTGTGTGGGCTCTTATGTTTCTTTCACCGTATCGTCTCATCAGAAATGCAATTTGTGCCAGGAGACGCGTTGGATGGAGTAGGGCATATATTATACGAACATTGGTCAAGAAGTGCTGACAGTGAGGGCAAACCTATGAAGGCGTGCACTGTAAAGTTTATTATCTGATGGCATAATGGCGTCTATGCGAATGGCAACTTCAGTCGTGTGAACGTGCACTTATTCCTTAAAACTTTCTCAAGTTAAGGAATTATCCTTATGGAGCGTTCACAAAATGGAATTGCTATTTTTGTACTTTGCAGCTGGCATCAGCTGATGCTATCGCGGGAAGTGTTTGAAAGTTTCTCTTACGAAGCCTGCAGGAAGACATACCTGTCAATAATAACTAACAACCACGGTGTCTCTGGTGCATCGCCGCGAAATACAGTTCAATGTATACTTTTAAATGTTGTGCTCACTCACTTTTGATGGGTCGATAAGTAAATTGTCCGAAAAATAGGGTGTTTTGCCTCCCTCTTTCTGAAAATTTATAATAATACCGAGATTCACCATCTCTAACGCGTACGCATTGCTTCACTGTACGCCTACGCTCTTCTCGCGAATGAACTCAGCTGAGACCCGATCTACAGTGAGTTCTTCTGCAGAGTCATTGTTACGCCATGACGTCGGAATGACAGTTTCGCAAGAAAGCGAATGCGTCGAGACCAGGTTTCCTAATCGCGGACGATAAAATAAAACTTCATCGAGGAAACGAACAGACAAGAAAGCAGACTAGGGGTCCTAACAGTCTCAACTTTCAAACGTGTCGTTCGGATTGCGCAATATCGCCCTCTGTTTTCGGCTGATATTCGTGCGCTGTTCCGATGCTTTTAGCTGAAGCAATAACCAATAGGCCATCGCTTCAATACTGGGCCTTTTTTTTTATTGTCCTAAAATGACAAACAAAAGTGAGAGAGGGGTGACAATGCACGTTTTCGCGCCCTGTTCGCGCAACGTGTTACAGTGAGATCATCCGAGCGAGCACGAAATTCTCTCAGGATGGTGGGCGGTGCATGCGCGAGAGAGAACGTAGCTCTAGCTAAGGTCGAATAAGAAGAAATGCGGAAGGAAGAGGGGGTGCTTTCCGTCGGAGCATCGAGAAGCCCAGAGGAATCGTTTTCTCGCGCGACTACGACAAGACCGGGGACATTCTGACGAGGGCCTCAGCAAGAGAGGCCGAAGGAGGCCGAGCAAAATCGAGAAATGTAAACAGACGCGAAGCAAAGAAACATATCTCTGTACTCGCGCTCGGAGCACTATGCCTCCCAAGGCGGGCCCAGAACGCCCGGTGAACTTATCCACCTCCAGCGAAGCAGATTCTCCGCATTTCACGGTCGGCTGCCCGGTTTCGATTCTATCGCGCTCGAATTAACACCGCCATCTGTCGACTGCAGAGCTCTCCGGGGTCCGATGACGTTTTTCACCCTTAGATGGCGCGGTGTTACAGGACTCTGTTTTGCTCGCGCTTCTTGGACTGCCTCGCTTCTGCCGGTTCTCTGCTCCCCCGTCCGCGACGCGCCTGCAAGGACGCCTTGAGAAGCCGGGGCAACGTCATATTTTGGCACGTTTTGTTTCGCTTTTCCGACACTTCTTGCAGTTGTCGCCTGTATGGCATTCGTCGTTGCGTATATAACGTTTTGCTATAGTTATCTTTTTGCATGTGTTTCGTGCTACTCCTACAGCAAATAGCGGCGGAAGCCAGACGCCGAAGCTTAATATTGACGGGCAGCAAAAGGCTGTCTGCCCGTCGCAAATTCAGACCAGAAGTCAGGCACCGCTGGTTGCGTTACGCTCGTGTTTCAATACGTCCAACATCTCGAAACTCTAGAAAGGGGTTAAAAAAAAAAGCTCGCGCCGTTCCGGGTGCGAAGGAGCTCCTCTTCCTCGTTTTGTCATTCGAGAAGGCATCGCTTCCAACATATATCCTGTTCTCCATCCTCTTAAGCCTACTTCATGTTTCTTTTGTTGTTGTTGTTGCTTGCCTTCTTTCTTTCATTTTTATTTTTTTTTTCAAAGGACGGTCATCGGAAATAAGCTTAGAGAAAAGTTCGTTTCGCTCGAAGTGCCGATCCCTTGAGCTGACTTCGTTTCATAACAAAGTTCGGAAAAGAAAGAAGAATGACACGTAGGCTAACCTGACGCGTTTTCAGCTTCCTGTAACCTGTACCGGGAAAAGGCGATAAAAATAATCCAGGAAGTTTAAAACGAGGCCGCTTCTTGCTAGCACACGTGAAGATATACACAGAGTTTACAAACATTCTCAAATAACTGTCAACCTGAAGAGCTGTAGTAGCGCTGTCCTTACTTCCTGTGCAAACAACTTGCGCGGGCATCGTCTATGAATTTTCGCTTATGAATACAGGACTTCAGTCAAGCCGGTTTAATGCTGACCGAAGAAGAAGACGTGTGCTTTCCGAAAAGCTTACAGGATATAACTGTCCAGAAATATATTTATATATTTCCTTTTAAATGCGAAGCATTTCTTAGCGAACCTCAGGCACTTTGGGCGTTTCTATCTACGTGTCTATCTATCTATCTAGCCGCCTACGTCTGGGCGCTCTCCTGGTCGTCTCCATAACTTGTAATACACCAAAATTGGCATAGCAGGGGATCAGCGTATGGCGAACACGATTCACTGGTCATGACATGAATAACGCAAAATACCTGTCGCGTACGTCATGAAACCCTTTCTCTCAGTCACATGTGGCACATACCCGCTTAGCAGAGTTCATGTTATGCGGGTATGTGCCACAGGTGATACAAAATCTCAACCAACACAGTAACCGCGAACACACACATTGACACGCAAGGAAAGTGATAACAATAATAATAATTGTTCGGGTTTTATGTCTCAAAACCACAATATGATTATGTGAGACGCCGTAGCGAAGAGTTCTGCAATTTTGACCATCTGGTATTCTTTAACGTGCACCGAGATCGTACAGCACACGGGCATCTATCATTTTGCTTCCATCGAAATGCGACCGCCGCGGCCGGGATCGAACCCGCGACCTTCGCGTCAGCAGCCGAGCACCGTAACCGCTACACCACCGCGGCGGACACAAGGAAAGTGAAGAAGCTGAAGACAGAACGCCCCTGGAAGACGCTCAACAACTATGCACTCGTCGATTACGCAGAAATCAGAGACAATGTTTCCTACAATAAATCTGAGGAGGGAACCAGGCCTCTCATCATTACCGGTGACTTCAACATGGATTTATCAATACCCAGCAACGCCTCTTTATATTGCGTGAAAGACGGCTCGAATGTGGACAGGGCATCGAAAGACCTCGCTGCGACGTCCCGAACAGGAGGCGTCATAGATCATTTCATCGTAGGGGGCATCCAGGATTTCCACCAGCTGCGCTATACCTTGCACTTCACTACACTTAGACCCCTCATAGCTGCAATCACGAACGAATCCGATAACAAGTCTGGTCCAGCCTCTGGTGTTCATTGATCACGGTGATGATGACATTGCTCAATAACTGTCGAGAACCCCTCCTACACATACGCACAGGTTTGTTAAACGTGCGTGCGTTCTCCATCATTCATAACGGACTAGTATAAGCATAACAACTGTAACGCAACTGTAACAACTGCAACGTACGTACAGTGGCGCCTGCGCGTGCCACTCGGCTGCGTACCACATATCCAGGGAAACTTTCCTAAATAAAGCTTAGTTGCGAGTAACGCCTGTCCTGTGCGTCTCTGTCTCTTCTTTGTCCTGTTCGGATTCGCTCTATCCAGTATTGAAGGATATAAGCACTGCATATCAGCTTACCGCGTCTGATGTTGGGAACACCCATGTTGCTGTTGGCATCGTTACGCAACTGTAAACAACTGGTTATATAATACATATGCGACTCTTCAACATATGAGTTTACGTATACCACTTCCACATTTCTCTAGCGTCATTTCGTAACGTTTCGCTCAATGGGAAAATTACGCCAGAGTCACCATCCCGCGCATGCTTCGCATAACATCGATTCCCACGGTACGTGGGATCTGCCGAATTTTTTGTTTATAAACAAAAAAAATAACAGTTTCGCCGCAAGGGCGAAGCAATGAATGCGATAGCAAGAAACTAATGCTATACAAAGTGAGGCTCGCCAATGGATACTCTCAGTTTGAACAGCGCTCCTGTTGCAAAGGCGGCCGAAGCAGCGAAGGAAACTAGCGTGCTTCAAGTGTCGAGCTGTGACACTTGATAGTTCGCGCTCATCTTCTGTTTGTTCGTTTAGCGGCGTCTCTTGAGCTCGAGTGACATTCGTACGCTCCGTAACATGAGCGCGGACATCACGGTGAAAGCTCGAAACATCCCTCTTGCCCTCACCACGAGAAAACCGCGCGAGCAGACAGCGGAAGGCCAAGGTTCTCGCTGCGCAAATATAAGTAGCAGCGAGCGAGTTCGCCGACGACTTTTAAATGCGCCCGTCGTGCTCCTAGCGCCATCTCGCTGGTAATGAAGGAACGCTTTCAAGGAACGCTGAAGGAACAGTTTTCAAATATTGCACAAGGACATCGTGTACAAGTAAAAGAGGAATAAAAACGAACCCGCACAATAAATAGCCCATGAAAGAAACAAGGAAAGCAATATTCTAAATCCTGCAAAAACTAACAAAACTGCAGCGCAAAAATATACATTCTCGCTTAATAGCAGTGGCTTACTATTGCAGTTACGTCACGGCCTTTTATCAACACTGCTGAAGCCATGTAAAGTCTGTCGCGTTCATTGGTTATGCAGCACTTCAAAAAACATGGCTGATCCCTCCGTCATAGGAATCGGTATAACACGAAAGTGAAACGTGTCTTCGCAGAAGTAGTGCTTCTTGTGCAGTGATATATGAGAGCTTGTACAATGTCTATTCTTGTTTGGCAGCTACAGCACCGTTTTGACGTGGATGCACCTATGTTGACAGCATGTCTCTATCGCGACGACTAACGCCCATGATCATGATTAAACCGTTGTGGTAGCTGACGGTGTGAACATATATTTGGACACAGCAAATCGTGAATCCCGTGTAAGGATGATATCAACAAGCTCATAATCAACATTGGTACTCGGTATGCACTTCTTCAAAGCGTCGTCAATTAAGGAGAGGAACGGCACGGTGTGCGCTTTCTAGTAATGGGTGACCGACGCCTGCGCTCATGCATACACTACCACACACTACGCTTCAGCAACACGGGAGGTAGAGGTTCGTAGCCTGAGGCGCAAACGCGTGCGTCCCGCTGTGCTCTGTCTCGCAGGCGCTAGTCTCGCTCCACCAAGGCACGACATTCGCCCGTCGAAATCGCGTCCTTGCTGCAACGCGTATTGCAGCAGTTTTGTTAGTCGGTGCTCTCGCAATCGAAGCAGTCGACGGCGGAGAAATCCCGTTGGTGCATGTGGAAGCTGCACTACTCCGATGAGCCGACGCACGCTAACACGAAGCGAAAGGCAAAGAAAGAACGTAACCAACGTACCTCCGCCAAGTGTGCCTCGGCGACGCCAGCGCGGCCAGTGTACCTCGCTGGTATCGAGACGCTGTAACCATGACCTCCGCTATCGCGCGCAATCTTGCAGGAAGCGCTAGTAAGTGTCGATCGTGAAGCATTACTTGTTTTCACATCTCACAGACGGCGGCACCACCCCGCTCCGCGCCGCCTATCCACACCGCCAACAGAGAGCACCGTGCGAAAGAGAATGTGTGAAAGATATAAGGCGCGTTCGCGCCGTGTCTAGCATCTGCCGAGTTAGATTAATCGGTAGGGCGTTGGGCGCTCGCCGTTGCGGCCGCAAAATTGTGGGTTCGATTCCCAGCGGGAGATCTTTTTCTTGGTTTTTTTCTTTCTCGCCCATTGGTGTCCATTTTATCAACGTCACATCCGTGACGGATGTACTTGGTGGACCCCGGCATAAAACACTTTCGTGTTAAAAAAGCTTCTCTTTGTGAAAACGCCTGAGATATAGTCGATTTACTGTTGCTCTCAATGCAATTTTTTGTGATTAAATATGGAAGGAAGCTTATCAGAAGGTATCAAGGCGATGGACTGGGCTAGTTGGTACATGTCGAATTGGATAAAGACCGGCGGGAAACACGAAGCACACAGAAAGAACACCGGGACAGGTTGGCACTTAAAACTGATCAAATAATGCTTGAAACGGTATAAGTTTGCGTTTCAAGCATTCCTTAATCAGTTGTAAGCGCCAGTCTGTTTGCGATTCAAGTATTATTAGATCAGTTGTACGTGCCAACCTGTCCCGTCGTGTTCTTTCTTTGTGTTTAGTGTTTCACGCTTGTTTTAACCCATTCTAATTATCAGAAGGTATTCGGCATTAACGTATTGATGAAGTACGTTGCATCTGTATGTTACTTGTACGCACTTCCTGATCATGTCAGGTCTGCGAAGCATTATCGCGCGCGTGATGGATTTATATATTTCACGAAGAATGAGGGCTAAACTATACCCACATAACCCACACTGGTTCAGCACCAGTGTGGGTTATGTCTCGCACCAGTTTAATGATACAGAAATACCGTTCGTAAACGTTTGTCAGTTTTCTTGCAGTTTTGCATTAAGCTGTATCGCGCCCAATTAGGTTATAACGTTGCGTGCTCGATATCGAGCGCTTTCTGAAGGCATGCGCACTGAAAAAAAAAGAGAAAGAATATATGACATACACATTCCCCAGAAAACTTCCTTCGGCGCTTGCGTGGTTGATGGTCGAAATTACGGAGTGGAACAACCGCAACATCCATCATCCTTTGCGGGGCTCAATTTTCGCACGCCGCTTCGCTTATGTCCTTTGCTAGGGTTCAGGACAATAATTACCATGAAAAAAATGCAAAAACGCAATGACGAGGAAGTAAAAAGAAGTCCCTTAATTTTACGTTCACCTACAAAGCAAAAATTTGACACTGAATTTGTAACGTTACCGGCTCAAAAGTACGGTAAGTTCAGCGGTGAGATTTAGCCACGGAATTTTAGAAACGCGACCTCAGGGCCCGTGTGTTGCTTCAATATATATATATATATATATATATATATATATATGTATATATATATGTATATATATATATATATATATATATATATATATATATATATATATATATATATATATATATATATGTATATATATGTATATATATATATATACATCAAAGAATTTTATTTCTCTTCCGCGGTAAGGCAAACCATCAAAGAGCTTGTGGCGAAGACCACCCGTCTGCGAGGCCATCCATCAGTTGGGAAACCACGCAAAAACTT
Source organism: Rhipicephalus sanguineus (assembly GCF_013339695.2). Classification (NCBI taxonomy): domain Eukaryota; kingdom Metazoa; phylum Arthropoda; class Arachnida; order Ixodida; family Ixodidae; genus Rhipicephalus; species Rhipicephalus sanguineus. The sequence goes on along the minus strand of NC_051178.1, from coordinate 203,562,718 downwards.
AATTTTACGCCAATAGAAGCCGCTTAATACTGTCTTCCAACAAAGAATGAAGGTGACAGTGGTGCTCTGCTTCTTTTTGTTTCCTCTTGTGAATTTTTAACTTCACTGCCTTTAGTAGTCGTCTGCCACTTATCTAGGCATAGGTATTAAGGGTAATATGATTGTGATGTATTTGCCGCTTTTGCGATATATAACAAAAGACGGATAAGCAGTTATTTAGAGTACTTTGCAAGCTTCTTCTTTGATATCCATCCTATTAGGCCGTTTGTGTAACAGCGATAGACGAAATATGTAACAGCGATAGACGAAATTCTTTTAAAGAATCTCGGCTTCCTTGTTGTTCCATTTAACTGTCTTTAATGGCGCTCGCCCGTAGCATCCATTTCTCGCCCGAGGTATGCGGGTATGCACTGCAGGATATTTATTTATTTATTTATTTATTTATTTATTTATTTATTTATTTATTTGTTTGTTTATTAACGCGATAGCTTTAAGTAACTCGTTTCGCAGAAATTCCGGCGTCGGCACCGTTGGTTGTGAGCGAAAAATCTGGGTTGTCCGTGAGCGAGAATTCTAGACAGATGCAAATAAATAAATAAATAAATAACCTTCGATGCGAGTGATAATCGAACGCGGGCTTTCTGCGTGGCAAGCAGGTGTTCTACCCCGGAGCCACGCCAGTGTTTGATACTGCTTCGTAAGAAAACGCTATAAGATTGTCATTCAGTGGGAGGAGTCTCCTTAACGAATGTAATATTGCGCGGCAGAATCGTAGAACCGTACCAGGCGTCAAAACATGCGAATTTCGCAACGAGTTGGTGGTTTAGAGCTACCCACCCATTAGATTGCCTGCAGCTGGGCAGGTGCGCGTGCCACCGTACGGATGCGTAATGGGTACTTCGCCAATATGCAAAAGGAAGAGTTATGGCGTATTGGGTATTTCGCCACTGTACTTGCAGTAGGCATTCTAGGGTAGATTGAAAAGGCCAATGTTGCTCGCACAAACGTTCCTTTCCTTGTGGTACGGTTGAAGATGATGAGCACGGGGCCCTGATCACGATATCGCGGGATTACGCTTTCCATTCAAGAGTAGAACGCTATCGCGTTCTACTCTTGGATGGATGGAAAAACTTTATGTCGTCAGAAAGCAGCTGCGGACGATTCCGTGTTAGATCGCCAACAACCCAAGATTGACGGCGACCTGTGTGGCCCACTCCACGACCCTTGTCTGGACCATAGAGTATCATATAGATACACTAGAGGGAACTCTGGCGCAAGTTTCTATGGGAGCTGCAACGCCTGGCGCTTCAGCCAGCATGGGAATGATGGGTAGTACACGGATTTGTCTAAACTTCGTTATTTCGGCTCCGTTTGACTCCGCGTTGCCTGCACCTGCTTTGGCGCAAAACAAAGTTCAGCAAAAGTCAGCAGTTCCACTTCACCACTTCAACTTTTTTAGGCTCAGCAATTCAAATCGGGTGACGAAGTTCACAACGATCCATTCTTTTACCCGAAAGAAAACCAAAACACAGCAGTAAAGAAAGCAACCAGTGCGTTTGAAGCCCGCAAGTACGAAGACTAGGCAAATCCGTGTACTACCCATCATTCCCATGGTGGCTGAACGATCGCATTGCCAGAGTCCCCTCTAGTTAATTTTATGAAACTCTATGGTCTGGACGACTGGGTCTGAGCTGGTCAACACGGCCTCCCACTGCTCGAGAGAGGGATTACGCATAGTATCCGCCGGCGGCGACACCATGCTACTACATTCCCACAGTATATGGTCATATGTTGCCACTGCCTGGCACCATTGGCATTGTGGCTTAATCTCCTCCGGGTATATTTTGCTCAACACGTATGGGTTGGGAAAATATCGCGTCCGCAGTTCTCTCCAGACGCATTCCTGCGTCTTGGTCAACCGCTTGTGCGGGAGCGGATAAAGCCTCCGCTCTAGTTTATAATGATTGGTCATGTCGTAAAAGGACACCAGCCCATCTCTCGCGGACCTCCCGGAACGGGCGGCTCACCTGCCCGGCTGATGAAACCTCGAGCATACAGGTGAGCCGCCTCGTTCTTAGGGTTTCCAGAGTGTGCTGGTACCCAGACAATTTCTACTTCCCGAATTACTCGCCCCGTGGCTCGATGCAGCAATCGCGCGGCGGGGGCCGATATTCTGCCCCTCGCCAGATTTCGGATGGCCGTTTTTGAATCACTAAGAACCAGGTCAGATTGAAAATTATAGCTAGCGCTATCACCACTTTGTCTGCAGTTTCTGAGGAGTGGGGTTTGACCGATTCAAAGGTGACTAAGCGTCTCCACCTGTCCACCACCACAATCACCAATGCGTCCTTGAACTTATATTCCGCGACGTCTGTGCAGACTGCCCCTCAGTACTGCCCGTATTCAACATATAAACCTCTGGCTCTTGCCTGCCTGCATTCCTCATGATGAATCGGATGCATATACACTTGGGCAAAGCTTTATGTACAAGGCCTTGTGCAGTTTTCGCTGCACCTGAGTTTAGTGTCCCCGACTGGAGTCTCAGACCCAATACCAATCCTTTCCAATACATCCCTGCCTGTTTTCGTTGTCGAAAGCCTAGCGTGCTGCATCACCAGGTGCGCCTCCCGTAGTTTTTCCAGGGTGTTGCGCACCCCTAATTCTAGCAGCCTTTCCGTGGACACATTGCTAGGCAGCCCAAGGGCCGCTTTGTAAGCCTGTCTAATCATAGCCTCGACCTTGCCTTTTTCTGTGGCATTCAATTTCATTTAAGGTGTCGCATAAGTAATTCTGCTGAGCACAAACGCCTGTACCAGCTTACAGAGATTCTTTTCTTTCACCCCGCTCTTACGGTTAGCGATTCTCCTGATTAGCCCCACGGTAGCGTTGACCGTGTCCTTAAGCTTTTCAAGGGCCACCGTACTCCTCCTGTTAGTCTGTAAATATAGGCCCCTGATTCTGATCGTTTGAGCTTCAGCGACCGGCATACCCCCCCCCTCCCTTTTTGTCTCCAGCGGTGGTGGCCGAATATTGTGTCTCCCATGTAGCCCTCGTGGTTTGTCCCGAACCAAAAGAGCTCGGACTTGGGCCGAGAGCATGAGAGTCCCTCCTCCCCTGCCAGCTCTTCGACAATATTCACTGCCTGTTGTAGTGTTTCGTCCAAATGCGCGTCGCTACCCCTGGTAACCGATAGAGGAATATCCGCATGAAATATGTGCTTCAGTCCCGGCATCTCTTCCAGCCTCAGTGGTATCCTAATAAAAGCGAGGTTAAACAGGAACGGCGACAAAACTGAACCCTGTGGCGTCCCCTTGCCCCCCAACGGGAAGGAACTCGAGTTGATTTCTCCAACTGCAATCTCCGCAGTTCTGCTCTTCAAAAATAATCTGATGTACTGGAAGGTTCTGGCCCTTGGGCCTACGTCCGATAGGTTCTTTAATATTGCCTCATGGGAAACATTATCAAAAGCCTTATTCAGGTCGAGCCCCAATATAGCTTTGGTGCCCGTGCCGTTCCCAGGATCGACTACGTCATGTTTCAGCTGTATCATGATGTCCTGCGTGGACAAATTGGCCCTGAAACCAATCATAGCTGAGGGAAAGATCGCCTTGTCCTCTGCATAACCATGAAGCCTGTTTAAAACCGTGTGCTCTATCAATTTTCCCACGCATGATGTCAGCGAGATCGGGCGCAGATTCTCCACGCAGAGCTTCTTGCCTATCTTAGGAATAAATATAATCCTAGCATGCTTCCATTGTGCTGGGATCTCCCCTCCCGCCCAATACTTGTTCATCAAGTCCGTGAGCGCCCCCCCCCTCCCCCGGCCCAATTGAAATCCAGGTTCCTCAGCATTTTATTAGTAACCCCGTCCGAGCCCGCGGCCGACGTAGTACGAAGCTGTCTCATGGCAAACTCCACCTCCGCCACCGTAAAGTCTTCATCTAGTTCTGAGTTTTCCGCCCCGAATAGTGTGGTAAGCAACCCTCTGCTCCATCGGTTATGTACCGATCGAGGAGTTCTTCTATAAATTCTCCAATCAGGCCTTGATACTGATGCACTAACCGAGCCATTTATCCCCTTGGCGCCGACTTGGTTGCCGCCGGATCCAAAAGGTGCCTCAACAACTGCCATGTCTTTTTGCATCCAGTGATCATTCATCCGATCACCAATCTGTCCCCACTGCTTGCTCCGCAAGTCCAATGTGTAGGTTTCGATTTGGCGTTCTAGCTTGGCCATCCTTCTGTGTAGGACGCCATTATGTTTTTGCTTCTTCCACCTTCTCAGGAGACTCGCGTTCGCTTCTCACATGTGTAACAGTCTAGAGTCCGCCGTAAACTCCTCCTCCTCGATTGGCACTTCTACCATGGTACTCTTTAAATCCTGCTTGAGCACCTCAACTTAAGCGTCCAGGTCTTCAATTACCCCGTTCACCGTGTCTGCCCTGATTTTCTAAATCTGTCCCAATCCTTAACTCTATGCCCCTTCACTTTGTCTTTATGCTTCGCAGCAGTAAGCGTCGTGGAAAGGATATAGTGATAACTTCCTAGTGCTTGCCCCGTGTTAACCCACTTTGCATTACTGATACCCTTGAGAAACGTAAGGTCCGGAGAAGTATCCATGCTAATGCGGTTGCCTATCCTCGTATGATCTTGCGGGTTGTTTAAGAGCGTCCACAGCAGATCCCGGGCGACTTGCCCTAGCCGATCGCCCTTTGAGCTAGCTCGGATGTAACTCCACTTCGGGTGAGGCGCACTGAAATCCCCCACCACTATAAGCTCAGCACTAGCCGCTAACCATTGAGTTTGAATCAGGAGCAGTGGCAAGCCCAATCCCTTATCTTTTGGAGAACAATACCCATTAAGTACGAACAGATTCTTCTCACCCTTGTCTTCCCTGCTGCTATATACGGTATGCTGAATGGTTTGAAGGGTAAGCTCAAGCGTCCTCCCAGTTTTTTTTTATTTCAACATGGGACGCCGCGTCGGTCGTGGGCTAAGTCGTCGCACAGCCAACGCATAGACACATTATTTTTTTCACAATTATTCCTGACACTTATTCGGCTATGTTTGAAATTATTTCAATCTAAACTTCTCATATAATGTCAGTCATGAACCTTAACTACAACCACCCTTTTTATATGGTGTTATTTTTTCTCGCAGATTTTAGCCACAAGCACCGAAACTAGGTCACCGGAAGGTGCGGCGCAACAAACAAGTGCGTCGTTCGGTGATTGCGTCACAAAAGTGTTGCTGCTAGGACACATGGCACGATTTTTCTACGTGCTCATATTGTCTCTGTAAGGCAAGGTATCTGTAAGGTATCGTCTCTCTGTGGGAGTACATTGAGAAGACGAAAGAAAGGTTCGGGTTAAATTTTGCTGCGGCGTTTCCATGAATCGTTGAGTCCCGTATTATAAGCAGCGGACACAACATATGTTCACTGCACAAGAAGAGATAAGGTGTTAAATATTCATAATACCTGAACGAACGGAGACACATAAACTTGGTCAAGTGATAACATATTCCGACTCAGTGTAAATATTTAGGAAAGGTAGCTTCACATGGAGATTTAAATGCTGGGTACATGCTTACGGCCAGAAGAAGACTAAAATCTTGGTATAGAGAGAAGACAAGGTTGTTAAGAAGAAAAACTAATTATAGAAACAATGATGTTAAGAAAAGCGCTTTATAGAAACAACATTCGCCCCGTCTGCGGAAATTTCATGAGTTGCAGATGAAATGCAGTTGCATGTATCATGCGTCTTTCTGCAAGCATTCAATCATTCAGGTCCCACTGTTTAGGGTCATACATAGTTGCATAGCTTAAAGAAAAAGGTTTAAAGTCAGCATACCCTAAAGAAACAAAAAAGAAAGAAGAAGACTGCGTCGCAAATTTCTCCGAGGCAAGCTAAGAGGTACCAAAATGAATACTTTTGAAATAACGAAAGCTGCTTCATATTTCCCGTATTCAAGTCTCGTCAGTTTGTTGTGTTTAGTATTCGCGCAACTTTAATCGATATATAGACCTAAAACATGCTGTTTATCTTTCTGTGCACAATATTTTTTTGTTTTTTTATAAGCTCATCCTGAAACACTATGTGCAATTGCGATGGACGCCTACCTAACCATGCCTAGCCGACGACACTCGTAAAAAGGTTGTAGATCAGTTTTTTTTTCCCTGCGCAAGGCCATATTCAAGATCTTTCTTTTATTAGGGCCTCCTCCAAAACTTTACTTTTCGTTTGTATCATTCGCAAAGCTTTTCCCAGTAAAGATAAACGTGCCTATAACGCCCATCGTAAGACGCCGCAAGTAGTATAAACTCCGTCAATTCTTAGAATCCTTTACGATATGCTACGCTGCTTACCGTAGAACGGCCTCCCAATTTATGGCAGCCAGTTCTTAACGCCAACCGCGGAACAAACTTCTTAAATACCGCCGCGCCGGCACACCTCTTACCAAACGCATTAAGAAGTCGCTATAGCACGCTTACCGCTTCGCGCCCCTACAATGGTGTCGACCGCTTTCTGCGAAGCCTACAGCGAACGAGTCTCAAAGGCCCCCTCCCCCCAGCACGAAACGAACGATTTCACATGGGAGAACATCCAGCCTCCGTCCTTATCGCATTTACTGATGCTAATTTCAGTCGTTATGGAAAACTGCAGAGGCTGATACACTCAAAAAATTCGGCAGATCCCACGTACCGTGGGAGTAGATGTTATGCGAAGCATGCGGCGGGTAGGTGACTGTGGCGTAACTTTTCTTACTGAGCGACACGTTACAAAATAACGCTAAAGACGTGTATAAATTTTATACGCATACATATATATGTTGAAGAGCGGGATATGTGTTATATAACCAGTTGTTTACGGTTGGGTAACGCTGCCAATGGCAACGTGGGTATTACCAACACCAGAAGCGGTAAGCTGATATGTAGTGCTTATACGTGCCCCGAGAACGCACGCACGTTTCACGAACCCGTGTGCATTTGTGCAAGAAGTTCTTGACAGTTCTTCAACAAATGCATCATCACCGTGATCAGTGAGCACCAGCAGCTGGTCATGACTTGTTATAGGATCCGGTATTGATCATGGTGACGAGGGGTCCGTGTGTAGTGAAGTATGTGGTATAGTAGAGCTGTTGCAATTCGTGGATGCCCTGGTGATTTCATCGACAAATTGTCTGTTGACAGAGCCACCGACATGTTGGAACCTGAAGCCACCCTTCGTGTTGGTGTGGTATAGACCGTCGAGGCTGGTAGGCCTGGATAGTGCTACGTAGGCCAACATCAGTGGATGGTGTTTGTCGTATTCGTAGACTAGCTGGGCGTATGTGGCCTACGTAGCCTAGTCTACAAAGCGGCTGTCACTCAATCTGGCATCATCCTAGGTCGGCATGAGGCCATCACACAGCCTCGTAAGAAATGAAGAGGGCACTGCGTCGTTCTGGTGAACGAAGTGCACCTTACGATGTGGTGATGTGGATATCATATGTAACTTTCGTTAATATATTCCTCCTGGGTCGAGCAATGCTTCATTATAGGTTGCTGAATCATAGGAATACAAACGTAATGTTTATTAGACTGCAATAAATGCGGAGCCAACACTGGAACCACACACGTCAATCTGATATGACGCCTGTATCCTAGGAGTATCATGTAGTGTTTATTGCTTTCTTGTAAAATTAGATAGCCAGCACCAGAATCACAATTGACGCTGCACCGTTATTACGCCTGCGTAGGCTGTCTTTCCAAACCAGTTATTGACCTCGCGTGGCTCAGTGGTTGAATACCTGATTGCCACGCAGAATGCTTGGGTTCGATTCCTGCTGGGATCCTAATTTTCATTCTTTCCATTCGTTGAGTCAACGATGCCGACGTTGGTTTTCCTTAATGCTCTAGCATTTAAGTTACCAATGTCTGTTCTCGCCGTTCCTGGGTAGATATAAGCTGTCAATCACCTGTGGCGCATACCCGTACACCGCGGCCCATGGTAAACGGGTATGTGCCACACGTGTCTAGTGGAAAGGGTTTGACGACGTACTCTACAAGATTTTAAAGTTATTCATGTCATGACCCGGCAGTCATATTCGTCAAATCCTCTTGCCCTCCCATGCAAATTTTGGTGTACACCAAGTTAAGGAGGTGATCATGAGAGCACCCAGACGTAGGCGGCTAGATAGATAGATAGATAGATAGCCAGAGGTTCGCTAAGAAATGCTTCGCATTTAAAAAGCCCGCGTAGTGTCGGCGCACGCTCGCGAAGGGTTGCTGCCAAACGGTGCGCATGATTTATGCAAAGCGTTATTCTCGTCTTGTTCGTGAAGCGAATCCCGCGCGCGTTGCCGTTTAAGGGAGCGGGGGCAGAAGAAAAAAATGATATTGATGCCGTGCCGTTATATAGCGGGGAAGACGTGTTACGTGCGCGTTGATGCTCCCCTGTCCTGAAACTAAGCGCGCTGTCGCGTTATCGATATGCGCGACGCGTTAAAAAATACATCGCGATACAAAAATGACGCGCTACTCTTTCACCCGGAAAAGCTCGAGATGGCGCCGGCCCGTACGGAAACGGCCACGAGAGATAGCATTCGTCCTTTCTGACGCGGTCACATAGCTCTGAAAGAACAAGTGAGTAAGGGTGTCACTGATGTCATCTTTCGGGAAACCCTTTAATTCCGAAATGCTTTCGCTGACAGCGCGAAGAGAGGGAAAAAAGGCGTAATAACCCCAGCAGGTGTAATAGTTCGCTTCCACGTTTTATTGACCCATTTGTTTTCGGACTTATACGTCACGACTCTGCTCTGTGAAAATGTATGTGATGCACTTCTTAACTGACAGTTTCGCATGGAACGGTCTTGTCGGTGGCTCCGTAACTAAAAGGCAGTACTGTATGTTGAATGTAGTTTTCCATTTTATAAGTTTAGCATCATCAGCTGTTTAATACTTGCGATAACAAAGGCTCGGCGTCGTACCAGCTCATGACAGAGTGAAAAGAATAAAAGTACGCGAAGAACGGCTACATATGTCATAATAAAAAATAACTGGCAGCATGATCTGTCCAGATGCTAGCAACGTCCGTCCTTGCATACGATCGAGACGTGAATTGGTTAAAAGTATGGTCGTGTCAATATACGAACATTGTGATATGTGCATTCGGAAGTGCAAAAAAGAAATCAGGAAGGAGGAGGAAGAGGGCAAGGAAATATGAAAGGCAAAGAGATTAACAATGACGGTCTGGTTGGCTACCCCACCCTGGGGAAAGAAATTATGGAACCTCACCAAACAGCCCCGCTACCCACCCTAAAGGAGAAGGATAGTTTGACAGAAGAAGAGAGCGTAGGAGTAGGAGGAAGTAACTGGTATTACAACTGCTTTTTAATGTAGCGATAACAATTGCTACATGTTATATTGTCCTTATGTTTTGTATTGGAACTTGCGATTGTTTGTTCTTTAGAGTTTCTTTTTTTTTTGCCTTGCTAAACATATATGTATTTTTCACTTTCGTTTTTTCGCACTGTGCATTTTGTTTTCTCACCGAAGATACCGTAACCACTGAATGATGTATATTTTGTTTCTTCTCCCGTTAACATCATGTATGGGAGCCCCCCTGACAGTTTCTAACTTTGGGACTCCTTGTGTATTACCAATCTTGTACACATCCTGTAACTGACTTCGTTGTTGAATAAACTTGAAACTTGAAACTTGAAACGTTAACGCACGAACATCTCCTTATTAAATAGACGAATAAAGCAATTTCTCACTGAGTTTTATTGGTTACTCATTGCTCAGCAGCGGGCCGTCCTTGCGCTTGGTTCTAAGTAGCGTCAATAAAAGTACAAGAGAAACACTCGATATCCACTTTCTCTTTACCTTATTTATTAAAATGCGTTTGTGCAATGCAGTAGTCGCTGCACAAAGTGGGTCTCAATGGCCGCAATATAGGATTGGTAGAGCCGTGAGAGGAAGGTCAAGGGTATTCTAAGAACCTTCTTTTTTCATTAAAGCTTTAATTTGTTGAGAAATATACTGCTGCTGCTCCCCCTTTGGATTGCCACTTGAATTCATTATTGATTTATTGTGCACCCCCATACGTGTGGAAACAATCTCCGCAAGATAAAAAAACAACAACTCACTCTCTTCTATAAGGCCTGCACTTAGTCTTCATTGTTCTTCAACATTACGCAGAAAAGATATGAAAAAATAAACAAAGAGAAATACTGCGAAACTTTTCAAATTGAAGAGCGTGGGTGGCCGAGCACACCCGTATAGTGAACTCAGTCCATAGAAAGGGCACAAGCTCACGTCTGCCCGCAGTCGCCATGACAACAGTGTGTAAATACCCCCAATTCAGCGCCACTGATGCATCGAAATGCAAGTACATGAATTACGAAGCGGTTTAATAATAGCAATACTTCCAGGAAAAAAAATAAAAACTCGTTATGTCTTACCTGTCCTGTGCAGCGCTAAGTGGAGCGAAAAACGAATTCAGTTCTTACGACATCAGAACTGAGCGCGAAGAATGGGATCGCTGGACACGTTCGCTTTCTTTATGAACTAAGCTGCTCTCGTGCCTGAGAACGCTACTCCATCGCGAGCTGTAAGTGGGGACCAAGTTTCGATTTCCACACTTGAATGAACACCAGTTCTTCGATTCTGAGCTGTAAGCTTCTCTAGAGCCTTCGAAATCATCCGAACTTAGCCTTCAGCATTCATGTTGAGCTTCATCTTCGAAGAATAGTGTAGTAAAACCAGCGTAGTCCGCCTGGGTAGTACAGTGGTTACATTGCTCGCCTGTTAACCCAAAGATAAAGGTCGGAGGTTCGATCGCGGCCGCGTCGGTCGCATTTCGGTGGAGGCGAAATGCTCGAGGCCCGTGTTCTCTGCGATGTCAGTACACATTAAAGAACACCAGATGGTCGAAATTCGCGGGGCCCTTGACTATACTGCAGGCCGTCTATAAGGGGGCGGTGAAGGGTGCACGTTTTTTATATACACTTCCCACGGCTAATTCCTTTTCCAAGGCCTACTATAGCCGGGAGTTTTCCTGAATTTTAAAGCGTCCCGCCTACAGGGCGTGCGTTAGCCAGGACTTTATTAAGAGTGTACGGCGTGTCTCATAATCATATCGTGGTTTTGGCAGGTGAAACCCCAGATATTATTTTTGCTTTGCCCAGCATATTGGCCCCATAACTGCCGCCACACTTTCGCAGTGTAAAATTTCGGATCGAGGCTTCCGCCGCTCTGACTGCTGAGCTCGAGCACGCGGGTTCGATTGCTGGTCACGGCGACTGCATTTCTATCGAGACGAAATGCAAAAACAGCCGTATGCTCAGCTTACGTGTGCTTAGTTCACGTTAGAGAAGCCTAGGTGGTCAAACTCAATCTGAAGTCAGCCAGTGAGGCTTTCCTCACGTAAAACCCGGAAAGCTAGTTTTAGATCTTTTAGCTATCTACTCGAATACGTCGTTTCTGCTAGATAAATCAGGCACTTTGGGGAAATGTGGAATGAAATGTGAAATATCAGCCTGCCTGAGTACCTAAATTCACAGGTCGTGCTGCATAACGCGAAAACATTGCTTTCAATGCTGGTCGCAGTATCAATTCTCCCATTTTTTTTTTTTATTCGACATGAGCAGTCATCATCATTATCCTCAGCCGGTCAATCTTTTATGCCTACTGCACGATGCAGGCCTCTCCCCATAATCTTCAGTTTGCCCTATCTCGTGAGACTTGATTCCTTTTTTTCCACTTAATTTAATAACCTCATCTAACTCTCTGCCATGCCCGGCTTCTTTTCCGTTCCGCTCGTATAGGGAGAACCGCACCCTGGAGCGGCGCTGTCGCTCAGTGGGGAGAAAAAGCTTGTAACGCGACTGCACACCTCTCCGCTCTCGCGCTCACGCCGCCTTGAGTTCCCGTTGTTTTGCACGCACGCTGCATGCACGCTGCACACGCTCTGCACATGTTTTCGCGCGTTTCATGCCTCGTGAGGCGTTTAAAGAAGATCCGCGTTACTGAGGAACTTCTTTCGTAGCTGCAGTGTAGCGAAATGGCAGCGTCTTCTCAGCCTTGGAGGAGATGCGGGGCAGGTAATAGCAGGCGACATCACGGTGGTCTGGGCGAAGTGCTTTTTGCCCAACGAAATATTTGTGGCGCTACTGGGAACGAGGAAGAAAACGAGAGAAGACAGGATAGGGCACCAAATTCACTATATTTGCACCAAGAGACATGATTGTGCAGTTTCCGACAAAATATATCTGCGACAAATCTGTGTCGCCTCTGTTGGCTGCCACGCGTTTCCATCGGCACTGCGCAAATACGCAAAATGTATCACTGCTCGACACAACTATGACATATGTGTACAAGCCTTTCGCTAGTACGTCCTGTATGATATAGAATAGCGGCGGCAGCGTAAATAAGCAGCGTCAATACAATATTTCAATAAACATGCATTGTATATGGAAGCAGGCGAAAGATAGGTAAGTGTCTCTAAATGTCATTTATTTACCAACAATTACAACGCCATTTCTTGTAAACAACATCCGACAGATGGCCTCCTTTTACATCAGTGTATTGCTGCAAACGCTTCTTGGAAGTCGCACACGTGCCTACCTCATAATCAATAGTTGTTTGTCATCAATGGCTTGCGATTGTCATCAATGGCTTCGTCATCAATTTGAAATGTGTAAGTTGGCTCCGCGCCACACTGTATGCAGTTTCGTAAATTTTTATTACTGGTGAAAAGACTGAAGTTGAACGCACTTTAGTAATCTCTGCTTCAATGCCGGCGCAGTCATGACGTGGACGTGTACCACCCTGTTACTCGATTAATCAGAGCAGTTGTGAGGCAGGAATGAACTCTGGGTATGTTCAAAGCTTCGTGCAGACACTTATTTTCTCGTGTAAACTCCGACCACGCACTTCCAGCGCATGCAGCAAAATTTGTTTATCTTGTTCAGCGTGCTACAGTAATCCATGCCTGTCGTCTGCTTTTTTGGTGCCATCTATTTGGGAATCAGTAGAAGTTTACGGGTAGAATTACAGTGTGTTTATGGCAGTTAACAACAGAGCAGTAATTGCCAGTCCCCCGTCGGCGCGGCATCGCAGAACGAGAGACGTTCCACGTGCAGCGCGAGCTTCGCAAGCTCGTGGGAACCAAGGAGAGCAGAGGGGTCGCGCCCGGCGGAGTAACTTCGCTTTCTCCAGTAGGAGAATGGCAAGCACTGACGTCCGTCGACGGATAAACTTGAGCGGTTCTCCCCTATCCATGACCGCCGTTGTCCCTACGCATTACCTGTCCGGCCCGGGGCCACTTTTTTCGCTTAATATCAACTAGGATATCAGGTACACGTGTCTGTTGCGTGACCCATTCTGATGTATTCCAACCTCTTATTATTATGACTACCATTTCCCGTTCCATTGCGCACTGCATGGTCTTTAACTTATTCCCAATTTTCTTTCTTACCCTCCAAGTTTCAACGCATATGTTAGAACTGCGGCTATATGTCTCGAACATCAATACCTGCATTTTTTTTTGCTCACCAGTTTCCCAGTTTCCTTAGCAGTATATCTCATATACATTCATGTCAATGGGACAGAAACACTTATTCTGAATATTACTATATCACCTCGCCGTTCTTGTATTTTTTTGTATGAAACGAATTTCTACGGTTTCATCGCGACGCACACCATCATAAAACTATAGCCGACAGGTGGTTTTGGTGCCGCGGAAACTATTAAGGCGTTCCTAGCAAGCAAAATATCGAACACGTGATGGCGAGTGTAACACGCACGCGAACTACAGCGAATAATTTAAACTGCGACACGTGCCTTTACTTCTTAGAGACATGTCGTGCAGTAAGGAGACGACACGCCAGAAAGGACAATTTAAAGCATTCTACAAACCATACTCACCTTGACCATGTTTTTGTATAAGCGAGAGCAAACTACTAAGAATGAGAACGCTCAAATTTAATAGCAATTCCGGGGCGCGACAAGTGACAAAGAGGAAATTGGGTGGACCGCCTTACTTTCTGCGTCTGTGATATGTGAGTAGCAAGTGCGCACAGGGCACTTCAGAAGATATAAGCTTTGAGACAGGGCAGGGTCAAAGTGAAACGCTTGACCCTTAAGTAATCTTGAACAAGCGTGCGTGTACGTCGTTGAAGAGCCAGAAAAGGGGCATTACATTAAAGGGAAATGCATCGCTAATATTCTCTGCCATTATGCGGCATTTTGACGGTTCCCAACCACGCTCGCAAATAAAGCTGCAATTTAGGTCGAAGTTTCCAGCTGCGCCGGTGCACAATAACCGCAATATACTATGGACATTTCGTTGAATATCTAGATATATCCGCCGTTTCATCACCAAACTTTTCTCGCGTTATCCAGACAAGACAGGTTGTGAAACCGTTATATTTTAGCATTGCATAGCGGCAATTCACGCCTGAATTTCTGAAGAATTAGTAAAGGAATGCCACTCGGCATCTTTAAAGGGGCACTGACACGAATTTTTGAAGGTCAATTTACTCTACCATATAAATCTCCTGTATACATAGACGGCTCTGCTCAAGTGTGATGCTCAGTAAATGCTGATAAGATATTTTTTTACATTAAAGTTGATTTTCGCATGTCGTACCAACTGACATCGACACTATCGCGACGTCGGGCTACAGTGTCGATTCTGGTGACTTCATGCACCAGTATGGCTAGTTGTGATGACGTCAGGTACCAAAACATTCAAAATGGCCACTCGCGCGGCACCATCTCAGCCATGGAGTGGATCGCCCGTGGAAAATTCGCGATATCTTGCGTGAGCACGGGACGAGAGGCTGATACTGTGTTGCGAAGTCAGGGTACAGTATGAGCCGAAACTAGCTTTTAAAAACATACTGTGATTACTTTTTTACAGTGCACTTACGCTTACCAGTGCATTTTCTAGGCTCTTGAGGCCTAGGCTTTTAGTATGACGCCAAAAAAAAATAACAATTTTTGTGTCAGCACTCTTTTAAAGAAGTATTTTTATAAAACTAATATTAGGAAATGTGCGCGCTGTAATGAGCTATAATATGCCAGGTAACACTAATGTGGCGTTATTGAGACGTACTACTGCAAGCTATTGAGAACAAGGACATGCGAGTGGCTTTATAAATTTTTTTTTCATATTTTTATTCTTAGGAAGGGGTTTGAAAGGTGTCGATGCCTGTTTATTCCGTTAAAGGTTAGGGCTTATGATTCGTGCATCAGTACATAGAAGAATTGAGCAGTGATGCACTTTATTGAGGCAGGAATATGAAGCAAGGGGGTTGACGTCTTATTCACCGCTTCTGCTTGAAACTGTTGAATAAGTGGTACAAGCATGGAACATAAGCACACAGACTGTAAATTATGCTCGAGCCTTCGGCAGCAAGAATAAAATGCTGCGCATTTTTTTTTCTCGGTACTCTTAAGTTTGCAGAGAGGACAAGACCTGAGGTTTAAGAGAAGTTAAAAGACTGGAAGAATACGATGCATCTATAATAATTATTATTATTATTCTGGTATAACGTCTCAAAACCACGATATGATTATGAGGGACGCCGTAGTGGAGGGCCACCTGGGGTTATTTAACGTGCACCTAAATCTAAGTACACGGGCCTTAAGCATTTCCGCCTCCATCGAAAATGCGGCCGCCGCAGCTGGGATTCGATTCCGCGACCTTCGGGTCAGAAGTCGAGTGCGATAACCACTAGACCACCGTGGCAGGGTAATACGATGCATCTAAGAGAGCAAATAGTGATAGCCAATACTCCAAATGGTCTGCATGGAGGAATAGCAAGTTGCATGCATAAAGAAAATAATAACCTTTCTGTTTCAATTAAAGAGTGGTCGTGGAATAGCGGATGGCAGAAAAAAAAATCTCGCAGGGTCCCTGATGCATACATCTAAGACGACTGAAAGGTGAAAGCCATCATCGTCTTCTTTTTTTTTCCCGAGTCGATGTATTGAACATCCCAAGCCCCCCTCCGAGATATTTCTGCACCTAACGTGGGTTTCTTACTGCCTCAAGAAGACCAAGCGAAGACGTCTCGTTGATGTCACAAATATTGGTGATCTGTGACGTCATCACGTGATGATGATTTTTTGCACGACTCGTGTTGACGCCGACGCCGACGCTCAATATTTATGTTGATGAGGTATGTAAGGCTTTCGCCTTAAAATTAGGAGGTGAGCTTATATCAGTAATTTTTCAGTCGAAGGGTAGAGTAAGATAAAGCATGACCTAGTTAATTCGAGATTCTTGTGGAAGGGGTTTAAGTGCGTAGCACTTTAGGGGCCCGGCTGGTCGTCCGTAGATCTCATGTGGCATGATCACGCTAACAATCGAACGCTAACTACAGGCCTAATACAAGGCTCGCAATGCTCAAAACCAGGTTAAAAGAGACGAACAAGTTCTAAAATATGTAATTAACAGAAATAACCAAGAAGTAATCACAATAATTGTCTCAAAATCGCTAAAAGCGCTTCGAAAACATGCGGCTGACACCCGAACCGCGCAAGAGCACCGCCTTGCCGAGCGAGCGATTGCTCCTCCTACCGGCGCTTCGCCGGCGCTTCGTCGTAACACCTGAAGGGGAAAACAACCTGACGGAACTCGCAGCAGATGACACGTATCTCAACTGCCGTAACGAGCAGGAACTCGATAAAGCGCAGCAAAAAGTAGCGCGCATGTCGCACACCGAGCTTGCGAA
The DNA here is from genome assembly GCF_013339695.2 of Rhipicephalus sanguineus. Taxonomy (NCBI): domain Eukaryota; kingdom Metazoa; phylum Arthropoda; class Arachnida; order Ixodida; family Ixodidae; genus Rhipicephalus; species Rhipicephalus sanguineus. Next base: position 203,545,991 of record NC_051178.1, on the reverse strand, counting down.
TCTCCCTAACAAGATTCTACTCGTGCCGTGGAAATCGTACATGCTTGCCTCAAACACTGACGCCATCGGCGGTTTGGTAAACGGAGCAGTGGGAACTCTAAGAAGTGTAATGGCTGGGTGCCCGTGCTACGCACTTCCTCGGGTTTCACAGTAGCGGAGCTGCATTTCTTTTTATTAATTGTGTTTAAGGAGAGGTTGGTGCTCATACATTGCTCCGGCTACTCCTCTTCCCTCACTTATTAATTAGCGTCACGAACTTATAAATAACAGTAGAGTACCGTAAAACTCACTCACGGTAATGTCCTTTTAAAAGGAATGTTCTCCCGTCATGCCTAATCTCCACGTGTCCACAACAATGTTCACACACAAGAAACGTTCGCACTTGACCGAAGAGTTCATCTCACAGCCCTTTGTATAATGTGATCACACAACAATTACTGGGCCCTTGCCCGCACTTCAAACACAGCTGTCTTGAATAACAAGAGGCAACGCGAAACATGTGATCAGAAGTATCTCAATGTGAAGAATAATTACAAATGTGGATCAGTATCTTTTTCATATTTCCGATTCTTCTAAAAACTGTACTAGGGCGCCTGCATTTAGTGCAGGATTTAGAACAGCACCAATCTCTACACAAGTTTTTTTTCCTACAGGGAACAAAAAGTAGGCCTATGACGACTGTGTATTTTAAATAAAACTTAGGGCAAGGAATTCTGTTAAATGCGAAGCATTTGTTGGCGAACCTTTGGCACTTTGAGCGTTTCTATCTATCTATCTATCTATCTATCTATCTATCTATCTATCTAGCCGCCTACGTCTGGGTGCTTTCATGATCGCCTCCTTAACTTGGTGTAGACCAAAATTGGCATGGGAACGTAAGAGGATTTAACGAATATGACTGTCGCGTCATGACATGAATATCGTGAAAATCCTGTCGCGTACGTCGTCAAACCCTTTCCACCAGACACATGTGGCACATACCCGTTTACCAGGGGCCGCAGTGTACGGGTATGTGCCACAGGTGATTGACAGCTTATATTTACCCAGGAACGGCGAGAACAGACATAGGTAATTTAAGTGAGAGAGCGTTAAGAAAAACAGGCATCGGCAGCGTTGACCCGACGAATGGAAAGAATAAGAAATAGGATCCCAGCAGGAATCGAACCCAAGCATTCTGCGTGGCAATCAGGTATTCTACCACAGAGGCATGCCAGGTCTATAAACTGGTTTGGAAAAACAGCCTATGCAGGGCTACATCGGTGCAACATTAGTTGTGTTTGTGGTGCTGGCCATCTAATTTTACAAGTAGTAAACACTATATGTATTCCGACTAAACAGGCGTCATATCAGATTAACATCTCTGGTTCCAGTGTTGGTTCCGCTTTTATAGCAGTCTAATAAACATTACATTTGTATTCCTATAATTTAGCAAGCTATATTGAAGCATTGCTCGACCCCGGTGGAACGCATTAACGAAAGTTACGTGTGATATTCGCATGATTGCACCATAAAGTCCACTTGGTTTCGATAATACTGACGTATGTACTTTGACGTAAGGGCGGACGTTACGTCGCACCATAAGTTACCCTTTAAACGTCAGTGTTGTCGACGCTCCTGGCAAGCCCACGATGTGCACATAGCTACTACACTTACAAAACACGTCGATCCACCTCGTAACGCTTGACTCAAGTCCATCATAAAGTACAGCATAGAAGTAGTCGCTGACTGCTTCGCATGAAACCGATTCTCACAACGCGTGGGATCTGCCGAATTTTTTTACTTGAGCAGGAGTGATGTCAGTCTGCGAATTTCTCACATCGGATGAAAAACACTGCTACAGTAACATCAACTCTGAATCAAGGTGCATATAACATGCGGCAACAAAATGATCTTCATCAACCAAAGAGCAAATATGAAAGTATAGCCGCTAGCAAATTTGTAAACACACTTGTTTTTTTATTTAGTTACACAAGAAACATGAGAAGGTAGGCTATCCGTTTTAAGATAAGGATGCACGTCGAGTCTTGTGTGTTTCGTGTGGCACTCAGAGTACACATTGGGGTTGGAAGTAGCCTTTATTTACCTTGTATTTTGTAGTTTTTGCGACCAATCAGTTAAAGGTACACTATAAAGTTAAACAATAGGTTAGTTTAGACTGATATATTATAGTCTGAAAGTTCTAGTGTCGTTAACTTTACCACCATATGTTTATTATTAGATCATAAAATCAATGCCAAAGATGTCGCTTCTAATTTCTCGCCGAAATTTTCGGTGGTGACGTCACGAATTCAAAATTGCTTTTTTTCGTGTTTTAGCCACATTGGTTCAACGAAATTTCCTGAAACTTGAAACCATGCCGTATGCACGAGACTGCTGAACTGTAACGTGTGTTTGCTCTTCCTCTCTTATTCGCTCTCTTCTTCAAAAGTCCCCCATCCCTTTCCCTTGTGCAGAGTAGCATACCGGTTAAGCTACACTTGGTAATATCCCTCTCTCTCTCCTGCGTTCTTTTCTGGAACTTGGCATGTTTAGTCCCTGGCTCTCTTGGAAGACAATTTACTTCATTTTTGCCGACTAGAAACTACGTAGGCACTATAGTAGACATCATGGCAACTAGTGCTGTAACTTCAAGATGGCGTCACCCCCACAACTCGCATTTTCTTTTTGCGCGTCTTCTCGCTCATCAAGCTTCTTCAAGCAGCAAGCGTGGTGTTTTGGGTATCGTGAAAGAATAATTTACTAATGCGAGAAAAATCAGCTTTCTTTTTAGTGTCTAAGATTGCGCGGCGTCAATTCCGGTATAATAATTTTTTACTCCTACTCTTTGCCACGTTGAGAAAAGACTTTCAGATAAAAAATCGTAGTCTTCAAAATTTATTGCAGGGACCCTTCTACATTTAAAGTGTAGCAGCGTGCTCACCAAAATTGACTCCGAAAGTCTGCTGCAAAACACAAGAGCAATTTTTCTTTGCCAATGTCTACGAGCAGTAAAACGCGCAGACACTCGGCATGCAGCGTGTAATGCTCCGTACGGATTCGGACGCCAAGAACAGCGCCACCGAAACAGCTTCGCCGAAGGTCCTTTGCCTACATATACATCCGGCGACCGACCATAGGCTATTAGGGCGAACAGGGCGACAGATTTCCACAACTGGACTGGGCATTTCGCTTTTATATCTTCTCGGGAACACTCACAGAACGAGAAATACGAATTGGCGGAATAAATTCAGCACACCCTCCTTCCTTTCACTTGCGCGCTAGTCCGGCATTCTGTTTTTCTTAGGCTCTCTCAGCCTCACAGCGTTCACTTGTCATTGCCGTATACTTACTTTACGCAACAACTGCGATCTGCTTCACGCGTCTTTTTATGTTTTATTTTCCTCTACACTCCCGGACCTGCATGTTCGGTGGTTCGATCTGCAAAACGCCCATCCGTGGCGATCAGGTCCGCTCCATCTATCAATGGCATCGGCAGTCATGTTCTCTCCCTGGCCCGTTCCACCCTGCGCCGAATTCTCTTTGCCCCCACACTTTTGCTTTTCGTTTTACTTGTTTTTCCGTTATTTTTTTAACTATCGAACGCTCACCTCTCACTTCTGACTCGCGCCTCCCAAGCGTTCGACCAAGCGTGTGACGGCCGGATGTAAAAGAACGCAAAGGAGGCACGGAGGGAAAATGGACAAGTCGGCGGCGCGCCGTTCAGTTCCGGCGCGTGGTCTTCCGTTTTCTAAACAAAACCTGTCCTCTCGATCTTCTCCCGCCTTCTCACTCTTTCTCCCCCCCTGATCTCGCACTCCTCCCACTTTCCCTCCTCCCAACCGTTTCGTCGGAGCTTTAAAACGCGAGCGAGGAGGATAAAAACAAAATTTTCACCGCGTTTTCTGGTAGATGCTCTTGGCGTTTCTCGCAGAAGACGATGACGACGACGCCCAATGATATTTATTGCACTTGGCATTCATACCGATATTTATTTCTCGTCGTATATATATTCGTGCGTCCATGCATCACTCTTTTTTACTCTTGTCGAGATGTGGTGTAGAGGCAGGCTTTTGCGCCATCTCCCTTGCTGATTGTGTCTGGAGCCAAGGGCTGCGCTGGAAGTCTCATCAATATTCTGATAGCCGCGGGTCGCGAAGCTCTTCCCCTCACCCTCCCTCACGTGCACCACTGGGTGTAGGAGAGCGGCGATGGGTGTGGGAATGTGAGGGAGAGAGAAAAAAGAAGATGGGCGGTTCAATTCTCTGAGAAATCGCTCGGGCGTTTGCCAATCACATTGGAGTGGCTCTCGGAGACGTGGCGCGAACTCCCCCCCCCCTTTCCAGCTACCCACCCATAGCCTACGTTCCGTGCGAGATTTTCTCCCCCTCGCTTTTCACAGTTTTTTTTAATCTTTTATTGTCACTTTCACCTTAAAGTCGCTTTGAGATTTCCTTTCTTTGCCGAGGGCGAAAATGACTGGAGCATTCGTTTGAATTGCCGCCTACTGCCGCTACTGTGCCGCTAAATTAATTTTGACTTTCAGCGCGCCCTCTGGGTCTTTAGATCGAACGTTCGAGGTCAGATTCTCCGAGCTTATTGTGTTGCGTTGGTTATAACGCGCTTTGGGAGCGTGATTAAAAATGAAGCGCCGACTTGCGTCGGAAAAAATACGTGGACATATATATTTTTTCCTTTTCTGCTCGGACAACGTTCATTCCGACCGCCTCATTTCCATTAAGCGACTCTTATTTTTCTCTTCGTTATCTAGGCGAATCCTATTTTTCTAGCTCGTTAAAATTATCTTCCGAGCGATCCAGGCTTTCGAGGCGGCGAACTCGGAAACACGTTTCGTAATGAACGGATCACTGGTCCCACTGAACGAGCGATACGTTGGCAGATCTTTCGCCTTACAAGCGCGTGGATGCGAATTACCTTTGCAGTTTTTGAGACCATTCGGCCCTTTCAGTGTTGTTGCTGTGAAATGTGCAAATATCGTTTCTGTAGCAATTGTGTTATGAGTAATATCCTGCCATGAAACTTTTGCTGCCATGTAGGCTAATTTTCGCGGGAATACACACACGTAAGGACCATCAGGTTTCTCATGTACCTTGTACACGTATGGTTGAGCGAAAGAGATAAGCATTTGTGTAGCCCAAAATGCAGGAAAGACTGATCAGAGAACATTTCTATACAATACAATGTTCCGCGCAGGATGACTCTGTTTTATCATCATTCTAAAGGCTCAATGTTTTCCAAGTTTCTGAACCCTATACAATGTGTCATTTTGATTGAAGTCAGAGTGCAAAAATGGAGCGATGCGCTTTCAACAAGCCCTAAAGCTTTAGACAGCTGCCAGATTCACCTGCTGCGTGTGCTACGCTTCGGCTTGCGGTCTGTTACGTAAGAGTCCCCTATAGAGCCGTGCAAAAGTCTACTTTCGATTTAGAAAATGTTGGTACGTACTATACTATGTCTTCGAATTTGCGAGGTATGAAGTGAAAGCGTTTTCGATTGAAGTTGAATCTGCATACCTTACTGTTTTTTCCTCTTTCTTGATGCGACGAACACTGATATAGAAATAGACCGGCGACACAGGTTTGTCGTTAGCACCAGTGCTCATTTCCTCAATCTTGTCCGAACAAACCTGGTTAATTCTCCGGAGTTCCGCCAGGCGGAGATGCGGATGCCTGAGGTACGGATGCCTGAAAACTCTCCTTTCCGCGCACGACCACAAGATTTGGCTCAACTGTCCCCAGCAGCGTTTTCTGCAGATATAATGCGTTTTTTCACCAAGCCCGAGGGGTGGTTCAGCACCCCTTTAATGTAAGCTACGTGCAGTTACCGTGGTAACTAGAAGACATTACAACACACCTTCTGCGACGGTCTGCACTGCAATCTCCAGAGAGACGATCACTCGTAATCGCTGTAGCTCGTCTTGGCTGCTGACCAATGCTGGTAGCAATCATTCTAGAATGTCGTCCTTTAAGGTCATCGTTGATGAAGGCGGGAAAGGCACTGCTAAAATATTTGAAGACAACAGACTTGCACAAGTTGTTATACACTAGTCATTTTCCCAGGGGTCGTGAATCGTTCCCAGGGGTCGTCTACAAGATACAGTGCACTGGTTGCCTTCAAGTATATTTTTTGCGAAACAGAAAAGTTCTCCCGAAGCCTCGAGGAACACCAACCTGTCGTGACTAGCAACAGTCGCACGACAAACGCTATTGCCGAGCATGCGCGGGAATATAATCATATCATTGACTGGGATAACACCAATATCGTCGCAAAGGAACAGAACGTGTCTTACCGCTGGTTTCTATAGAATCACTAATCATTCAGTCGGCGCCGGCTACAACGAATAGGACAACGGGGTCATTTACGCGCGCTCGTTGCGTCAGCTACTGGCTACTTAATCGGCCACTGGATTCATGGACTTTTCCATCGTTCGCTCTCGCGTGAGGTGACGGCACGTCTCACAAACGTCATTCAGACGCGTTCCATTACTGGGACGACACGAGCTCAACGCTGTCTTGCAAGATGTCAGCGTAAGGTGTCTACTATGCTCGCCAGAATGGGAACACAGCCAATGAGGCAAACCTCCTTGTTACACCTTGTTACACCTGGAGTAGCAAGCCAGGCGACAAACCAGGCTAACCACTCCGGGCATTTCAATAAAGAATCTTATCTCTCTCTTGGTAACTGTGGATTTATGCCTGGAGTAGTGAGGGGCCGTTCGTCGCACGGAGGTGCGGAAGTAAATTGCATAATAATAAACACGAGTAGCGGTGACCGCTCCCATCTTAGAAGGCACGACCAGCGATCTTTCTCCCGAATTAGCAGCCTACGTGGTATAAAAACGTGCAATCGCATGTTTCTGCAAACAAATGCGCTGGAGGCTGTACAACGTCGATTCGAGCGGCGCGCAGTATATCGCGGGATAAACTCGTCGATATGAATTTTCTCTCGGTAAGAAGCTCGTATTCTTCGTTAGTTTTCGTGCGCGCTGATTCGCCAGCTGTGCGCCTCGGCGTTGCCTCGTGTATCCGGCAGCCGCGCTTCGTCGCACTGCCAGCTCCGTCTGTGCTCAAGGCGTCGATCGGAGTGCCATATAATGCATGTGCATGAGCTGGCAGCAACGTTTGAAATTGGATATCGGGCGAAAACAAGAGAGAAAATAACAAAGCGGAACGCGGCGAGGGCGAACGGTATCGGGGTACAAAAACGCGCACTCTTCGCCGTACTTGCAGAAACTGGAAACGACCGTACAGCGCGCTCACTCAGCTCGCGAGTTCATGCATACGAACGCAAACTTGTACTGCAGCTGGTGTCGTTTTGCATCAACGTTTCACGCTCTCTCTCTCTCTCTCTGTCTCTATGTTGCATTTCGTTGTATATTTTTTCTTTGTACTTTTTCCTTCTTCCTGCTTCCTCATTTTCACTGCGTTCCCCTGGAGTGTCATTCCGCGAGGGAAAAACAAAGGGATGCCGAGGGGCCTTTTTCAGAAGCGACGCAGCTCACCCAACGAGGGAGGGAGATCATTTCTCAGCGCTGTTTTCGAAACAAACGCGATATCGAATTCCCTTTGTCTTCGAAAAAGAAGATAATAAAAAGAATTTGCAACTTGGGCAGGCGAAATCCGTTTTGCTATATTACGCCGCACCATTCAAGTCGCGGTTTTGTTTACGACTTTACTGCAACCGCGCAAGCGTTCGCGAACCTTCCAAGCTGACTTGTCGAAGAGAATTGAGAAATAACAAGAAAAAAAAGGGAAGCTGCTGCGCGCATCTGTGTGCACTTGCAGGTGAACGATATGAGAGAGTGGTATTTTGGAAGATCAGTAAAAAAAAAAGAGAGAGAGAGAGGGCCATGTTGAGATGGCGTCGAAGCAGTCTCTGGAGAGGAAACAAAAGAAAATGTGGAAAGAACTGCACCTTATCCCTCGTTCGATGGCTGGTGCAGAATATAACGGCATCGTGTGTGGCAGACATGAGAGAGGACGGAACAAAAATTGAAGCATGGAAATTTCTTTCGCTAATGGCTCTTGGAATGTTTTGCAGGCCATTTCGTGCTGCTGCGTGGCGCCGACTTCGAACGCGCACTGGGCGCTCTGAGCTCCTCCTGACGGTCGCAAATGGCAGCTTTTACAACGGTAAGGATAAAGGGAAAATCGTAACACCAGGTTAGGGTAAAGCGCGCACAGATACTGCAAGCATAAAGAGACAATTCCAGAGGAGGAAAATATAAATGCCTTCGAATATGTGGCATTATCTACGGCATACTGGAAAAACTACACACAGTTTCTTGTTCTTTTTTTATCTAGTGAAGAACATTACCACCCCCGTTCTTCAGAATTGTTGAGGACCAACAGGAGAGAAATGGTTCGGAATTTATTTTTTATTACTCTGTTTGAAGGCAACAGATATATTTCTTCGCGCGCTAACAGCTTTCGATCGCCGGGAATGTAGGCCTGAACTCTAAAAAAAAAAAGATTTCATTCTGCGAGTACAATTGTTCGTAAAGAAAATTGCAGCCGAATTCAACTCTAGGCATATCATTAGTGAAAGCGGCCGGCCGTTGACAAAGGGTAATTAGGAGAGAATAACTTTGGGACATCGGTGCCTTTATCCCTTCTCTAAGTTCAGGGTAGCAAACCGGACGTGTGTCTGGTTAACCTCACTGTCTTTCCTTGCTTCTCTCTATAATATATCTCTACTTTTTATTGTTAAATTTAACACAGCCTGAAAATGTTGCTTGCTTAAGATTGCATTCGTCTTAAGTTTCAGACGTGACCGAGACCACTCGAAAGCCCGCTCGTGCAATAGCCAGAAAAGCGAAAACACACAGAAAACAAGAGCTGCAAAAACGGATCAGGAAATGACAACTGCCTAGTTATCCATTTATTTTCACAAGCTGCGGCGGGACTAGCGTTTGTTTTTGCTTCATAACGCTCGCTTTACTTTTATCGACCAAGTACGGTCGCATTATCTCCAAGGCTATTACGTCCCGGCCACTTGGTCTTAGAGCCAATCGAGCCTCTTCCCCTGCGGAAGCGGCCCCCTTCGCTTTTCCCACCTCTCTCGAGCCTGAAAATCAACAAGACTCGCGACGCTCTAACGATCGCACGCCGAAAGTAGGTAAAGAGGATTTCGAAGCGACAAAACGCACCCATCCGACGCGTCGCCAGCGTGCAATAGCATCAACGCAAGCGACGCAGCGTTAAGCCTGCTGCTGCTAGAGGAACCAGAAGAAGTTGACTAAGCCACCGCAAGGAGGAAGAGCCTTATCAAGGAAAAAAAGAGCAAGGAGGGCGTTGGAGAGGAGAGGGGAGCGAAAGAGGTATACCAGGCTATCGCTTAAGAGTGTCGGCAAGCTACCGTATTCGGGACGGCGGTGCTCTTTTGTTCCGAAAAGCCTCAATGAGATATCGCTACACCAGCGATCTGCTTCCTCCTCTCTTACGTCGATTAGTCCCTGCGAAGCGGTCATCTGCGTGGAGTGCGGCGTACGCTCCCTCTCTTCGCGGACAACTATGAAAATAAAGCCAAATAAGGCGTTGGTCGAGAGAGAGTGGCCGTGCTATTGGTGTAGTGCTCGGCGATGCCTTAAACCGCCGTATAGGAACTTCGTTATTGTCCTCGGGCTTAGCTCTTTTTTTACCTTGTTTTCCGGAATGGGCTGAGTGCCTTTATTCCCAGCCGACCACCACCTCCTCGAGACCACTGCTCCTGCCTCTGCTCTTGCCAACGCTTTTACGTCTACAAAGTGCGGTCCTGCGGCGCGGAAGACTTGCGCGTTCGGTGGCCACTGGCTCCTATAAAATTTAATCCTCCCGGGGATATCTGCCGAGAACGCTTTATCTTCGCGTTCTCTTTCTCTTCGTTCCGTCCAACGCCGCAGCTTGTTCCATGTCTGTCCCTTCCTTCCTCCAAGTTGCTTCATTTTTCTTCCACCACGCGCACTCACCTCCTCCTCCTCTTTTGGGTTGCTGTCGTATTTGAGGCTCATCTCGACCGGTCCTTGAAAAAGGCCTCCAAAAGAGGTGGCCTGGGAGCCGGTCCAGTCAGCGGAGAGCGTTACGAAGAAGAAATATGGCGGCTGTTATAGATCCCAATCATTTTGCTTCATTTCCGACTTATAGCGCGGAAGCAAAAGCTGAGAGGTTATCAGTAGATGGGGAGGTCTAGAAGTACGGAGAGCTGAGGAACTAACTGAAGGTCTTGGACACAGCGCACTGGCAGGCACACATCACTTTCTTTATAGTTAACGAGGGAAAAAATCTATAGGCACAACTATAGTTCAGTGTTAACCCAGAAAGGCTGCATTGAACATCACTTCTATGATAGACGTCGTCGTGTAGCTTACGCGACTTTGAGCGGTCCTGTGAAGGAGAGGATGCACATAGCAGAAAAGAAACAATAAGCTAGAATTGACAATAAGATTTCGAGTGGATGTCGTCTCGTCAAGTTAGCTAAAAGGGCGAGAAAAATATTTCAACTGTAAAAAAGCATTAGGAGTAGGAGAACATACATTTAGAAACGACTCCTTTTTTGTCTTCTCTTTATGTGGACGACGTGTCCTTCTGTTTTTTTTATTTACTTGTTTTTTCGAACAAGTGCACGTAAGCTAAGCAGCACCTGCAACATTGCGCCTACAGACGCCGGTGAAGAGCAGTCAGTGTTTTTTATTAATGTTTTTGTGTTTGACAATACTGTTGGCCTTTGCACAGGCCCATACAGGAAGTAGATGGTAAAAATACGCATGAGCATGGGAGTGCGAGAATTCACGCCGCTTGGTGATGACAAAATATCCGAAGAGCATTGCTGCAAGGCGGGAGCAGTGAACTGAGGAGGAGGATGCGGACTGTAATGCTGAGGATGCGGACTCTAATGCTAAGCTCACTTGCGAGTTATTTTAGTTACAATGTTCTTTGTTTACACGGAGTGTGATCTTAGCTATGCAGCCGCGACCGTTGTCGACCAAGCGGCTTAAGCAGATAGCACGTTCGCAATCAGTAGAAACTAACTGACGGACACTGCTCTTGCATTACTATAACTGCGGAACTCAATACTGGAAAGCCTTTGATGTCTTATGTCCCAGACGCTAATTAGCCTAAGCATGACTGTTACACTGCGTAATTTCTTTATTCTGTTACTTACTTTGCGTACATCCTTTTGGCGCCCACTTGAGGCTGAGCCATGAAGACTGCTGAAAGAAAACAAGACGCTGCTTCGTTGAAGTTGCTCTGAGCTTAGAAAAGCTGCAGGCAAATTATTTTGAGCCATAACATCGGATAAAGTGGTGCTGTAGTGCAAGCGTTGCTTCTTTAAGCGAATACTTACTTCGAGCAAACAAGAAAGAGAGAGAAAGGGAAGGAACGAGAGAGCAACATATGGGAAATGCAGGGAGCTTAACCAGGCTAAGCCAGCTCTCACAAACAAGACATCTGGGAAGAGCAATGGCCAAGCCAGAAAACAACGAATTGCTGTCGTTTAGCAAGAACGATATAATCCTGATGTTAATTCTACTGATCATTAGGCTTTTGTTCCGTTTGTTAGATTATTATTTGATTCATTCGCCTGCAACATCACTTCATAAGTAAAACACTGTGAAACGCAAATAAAAGATTGGCTTCTGGAAACGCATCGGCTCGAATATAATGACCCTAAGGACTTCATTAGAAACCGTTTGCACTCCGGTTACAATTCTTTATTTAAGTGGCATACGACTGCGATCGTTTCTTGAACCCAGTCTTGAATATGAACGTCCTTTCTTGAATGCTTTCTTACTGCGCTGCCTAACGATGGCGAGCTTTCCATACGGCTTGGTGCGGTCCTAACAGAGACCCGTATTCGCTTATGGAAAGCCACGGTTCGGCCCGGCCGTACCTCATTTAAGCCTTGTCTTGTATAATGGCAAAAACATTCCCGTCGTTTCATTATCTTGGGCACAAAGCGTGCGTACCTATCGTTCTCTCTGATTTTAATAATGATCCGTTTTGTCCGTAGCCTTGTGTTTCGAGACGGAGTGCCCTGTGATGGCCCCGTCATTGCGAATAGCAATGAACCCTTCACCGAAGCGCCACGGTTCACTGTTAGGGCCATCAACAACCTACGCGTCAGCCGAAGGCAATTTTGCGGAACGTTTAGAACGAACACATAAAAGCTCAGCCTCAGTGCGATATTCACTCTGCTCGCTCAAGAGGTGGCCGCTCGCAATGGAAACGTAGTACGAAGTGGAATTATCGCGCACGCTGAAATAAAAGAAATAGGAAAATAAAAATAGAAACACGTTCCCTTCGGACTAGCGAGTACGCCAAGCTTTTTTACCGCATAAATATGGAAGAGGCGGTAGTGATGCAGAACTATCGGTAAATTGACTATCGATAGTATCGATAGTTTCTTTTAAACTATCGCTAGTGTAAACAAACTATCGATAGTACTACTATCGACAAACTATCGATAATCTAGTCGGTAGTACCATCAGTAATATTACTAGCGATGTTACTGGCACGCGTGTTTATTGCTTTATGTTGATGCATTCGGGTTTCACCAACAAAGACTGCTCCGAGCGTTTGACGCAGACCACGCCGCAACGTTTGAAAAGCTTCGCGATTGTTTGAGATCATTTTGTTAAGATTACTCGCTGGACGCGAATAGTCAAGTTTATTCGAGAGCTTACGCGAGAACCAGCGATAATGCTGGAATGTTCGATGACTGATGTATAAAAGACGATGATGCGTTCCACCGACCATCAGATTATTCGACGGCCGGCGACTGTTCTCGCCGCTATCAGTGTGAGCGTGCATCGCTTATATGTTGAGTTCTGGTTTTCTGGGCACAAGTTCCCCCAAATAAGAAACTTCGTATTTCCCAGTCTTTCCGCAGCATTCTTCACCCTCACAACCACGTGACAAACTATCCATGGTGGTGCGAATAATGATGCTGTTGCTGGCTGGCCATATTGCGAAAATATTTGCGATAGCCTACTATCAGCTTCGCTTAATTGATGAGCAATTTTCGGTGAAAGAAATAAATTATATCCGCAGTGAAAATGGCGGAATATGTCCAATAATAAATTCGTATTCAAAAGCAACCAGTTACACCTTACGATTAAAAAACTGAGTTCTTGATAATTTTTTGTATTTTGGAATCATAAAATGCAATATAAATTTGAAGCCGCGCAGTACCACCACATGTAACGGCTTCCTTTCCGCTACAGCTGAACAGTTTGACTTTATGATCATTTGTCAGCGAAGCACTCTGGTGAAGAACACAAGCATGTCAACTTTCTTGCCCTTCAGCCTGCGCCTCCGGCTCCACTGTGTACTGCGCGCGCGGGGAACGAAGTTTATGCTGCAATGAGTTCGCGCTGTCGATTTTATACTATCGATAGTACTTACTATCGATAGCGCTATCGATAGTATTTTTTACTATCGATAGTTCGATAGTGACTCCGCTATCGATAGTATCGATAGTACCATCGATAGTTCTGCATCACTAAGAGGCGGGCTGCCCATTGTCAACAAGTGCACTTCATTGAGCACTCGTTTCAAACGCTAAATGGCAAGATATGTCTCGCTCGCGAAAACCTACTGTTGGGGACCGTGGCTGTGAATGAATTACTGTCTTTCATGTCACGTCGACCGTCATTATAGCGCTGCCATCGCTGAATTTATTGATTGCCGCGTGGGTTCGATAATAGCTGAAAAATTATTATCATTGCGTTTATATTGAATACGCCGGCTGAGCGGAATCGCTGGGCCATCTTCGGTGAATAGACGCAGCTCTTGATCAGAATAGCGTTCGTGGCACCATTATAGTACTAGCAACGCCATGTTATTTTGCAACTTTCAAAATAAAGGCTCCTTGTACTTCGGATCAACAAAAATTCTCATAAATGAAAAAATATTTTTTTCTATAATTTTCTCTTCTTTTTGCGAACAGTGTAGGCACAGTGCTCGTGTCGAGCAAGTTGTCTAGCTTTGTTTACATCTTTCTTTAACACGTTATTCCCACAAATCTGAACACTTATTTCACATGAAGTACAGCTGAAAAAAAGAAAGAGATAAAACACCGTAGAATAGTTCATCGAAGTAGTATATCATACCGCTTGAATAATGAATTCTCGCGTACAAACAAACATTTTGGTAGCATTATTGCCTTTCGTCATGTTCCGCATCTGAAGTTTATGGCCTAATTTAGCGCATTCGTGAATACTCTCTCTTTTATTTGGTTCGCACAATAATTCCGTCTCTGCTATTTCCCTAGGCAATATCCCCAAATGGCAGCAACAAAATTGAGGGCGCGTCCTGCTATTCGCCGGCGTTCCTTTCCGACATTTACCGAGGAATCATCTTAGCACATATTTTATTCTTGAATACCGTAAGTGGCTTGCATAAGGATCTTACCTTTCCAGTCGGGTTAGGTGCGGGTGGTCGCTTTTAATATACCAGACGATATACCAGACGGATCAGAAATGCTCGAACCTAACCTGCAATAGATTAGCAGTTCGTGCTACAGCCGGCAAATGAAACTTATCTACGTTTTAAACAGTATTCACGATCGTGTTTATAAAGTTTTCGAGCAAATGCCTTGACTTGGTCGCCAAAATTACGAAGCATTCTTTACGAAAACGTCCGCTGAAACTTACGTTGTGTTGAAAAGTGTCACCTACCTAAACTTTAAATCAATCTACAAACAACCTTGTGGCTTTCATTGAACACAATCTGCTCGATAAGCATTTCATGATCTAGGAAGAGGAGGCCCGTTCTTGATCCATGCGAGAATGCATCACTGATCCTCGGAGATGCCGGAATAAGCCAGCCCATTCCTGGTTATCGGTGTTCTCGCCAGTCCACGATGCGACAGGAGGTGCAGTCCGGTTTCGGTAATCTCTCTGGATTAGCTAACGTCATTTCCGGAGTGCCTTCATTACGGCGCTTTCATCATTCGATCGCGTTTTCCAGCCCACGTCTACGCGCTGTCGTGCACACGTGGCCCACATCTTCCCAAGCAGTCCGAGACTTATTTCCCGTAGTGCCTCGTTGCACTAATTATCCTAATTGGGAACGAGTACGGGGCTGCCGTGTTCAATACCGATCCCAGGGGCAGCCGACCGCGAACGCGCGGTGGCCAGACCCGCAGCATTTTTCGGCCACAAGAGCATTCAGAAGAGCGCGCGCCTAACTGAAGTTGGCTTGAGGAGAGTGTAGGTTTGGAAAGTGGGGCGACTGTTGAAGTTGTAGTGATATTTCGCAGTGCATTACTTCACACTGCTGACTTTCAACCAGAGAACACGAAACTAAATTAAGAAATAAGTATTTTAGAGGGGAGCAACGACACAAGGGGCAAGCCGAGGGTGTCACTAATTGAACACTGGACGCTGACCATCGTTTCAAGGGAAAATGCTTGTTGACGCAGTCTTTTCCGCAAGAGATTTACTTCTGGGCTGGTTGACTCGGATGAAAAAGCTATAATTTGTCAGACTCGCTTGATTGGGCATGCATGAATCCAAGAAAACCTCATAGAAATAACATAAAATTTTCTAAATGCGGAACCCAGAGTTGAAAAACGCTGTCGGCCGGCCATACAAAGGAATGCAAAAGCGGCACAAAAGAAATCGGGGTATTCGATTACGCAAGGATGCTCGGAGACGCTTTTTTTAACGCGCATATACAAATGCTGAATGGGCAGTGTGGTTTCGTCATTAAATTGTGTCGTGCAGGCGATATATAAAGGAAAACAACCAAGAAAAGCAATGTGACATTACTCATATTGTTACGGTCTTCTACTGCCAGCTTTCAGCTGCTACCACGGACTTTCGTCGATGATACAAAGGCCCTGATTGAAAGAGGGCACGCCCTCTCAAAACTCCGTACTCGGAAACGGAGTTTCAAGGTGCGCTGTAGCCTTCTATACGTGACCAATAGCGCGCTGTGAACAGCGCTTTGGTGACGTCAGCTAAGGGATTCAATTTGTTTTCTAAAGTAGCTCCATATTCACTTGTTTGCACGCGTCCGGACTTCACGCTCGTGCAGCATGGCACTGTTGCTTACATTAAAAACGACAAGTAGGAGACTAGCAGATATTCATGTTTGAGGCGGATTTGCATTTGGCTGCCATTTATATGACGCTACAAAAATGAACTGCGACACAGAGCACGTTGCACATGCAGATGGGACAATCATATTGTATATATTTTTTTGCAGTCGATACTACTAACCCCTTCAAAGTAATGTTAATGGAACTTTTCACAATTTGCATAAAGCTAGAACAAAGGCGTCTTAACACATGGGCAGTAACGTGCAACACGTTGAACCAATCTTATGGAATTCCCGAATAGATTTAGTTGACTCACGGAGCTCAAAATGTTCGTCGGAGATAGGAACCGCGACCATCTCTAGCACCGCCACAGGAGGAAATGTTGGCGGGAAACGAGGGCTATCCATTTATTTTGCTTCTCTTTACGGACATTTGCCGAAATGTGAATGTAAGAATTAATGAAATCAAACCGTGACGTAACATAATCGTAATTATTTTTAAAAGGCATTCCTGCTCTAACAAGATATGCCACCTCTTAGAGGGAAAATTATCGTCTATGAACAAGAGTTTTCCGTTCGATAACGGTCATTAAAGACGGCATACATAATACACTAAAATAATTTCACAAACGGCCCATTCCTAAAGTGGCGGTATGAAAAAAAAAAGCGATACACGAGTATGCTTATTTCAGTGCTGGTTAAAAAGTTCGAAAAAATTTGCCAAGCTACGAACGACGCACGACGGCTCATCTCTTGTAGCATCTGTGTTGCTTTAGGTCGTTAAGACCTAATCACATAATCGATCAACTAGACTTAAGAGATATACATGCTAAAGAAATTTTTGATGCGCTGGCCTTTGCTATAGCGCTAAATTGCATTCATTGGCTTCAGGAACGTGCTGCCACCTAGGCACAACTAGGGGAACGACTTTTCAGGCGGGAACTTCGTTCGCAGTTTGATAACAGTGTGGCGTTGCGTGGGTATAATATGACCCGTGCAACGTAGTAGTGATGGCACGCATAGAAGCGTGGGATTACGATAGAATGCACCGAAGTGTGGATGCGTGAAAGAGGAGGAGAAGTCAGGGGGCCTATAGCGTACGGTACGGTAGGTGTACCATTGCGTTTGCTCCCTGTCGTCACGCTTCGCGCCACTCATGTGGGTGCCCTGACGTATATTTAGAAATGGCCAATGAAAAGCGCTCAGCATTTTTCCGAATAGTATTTATTTATTTATTTATTTATTTACAATACCTCAAAGGCCCCAGTGAAGGGGTTTTACATGAGGGGTGGGCTTTTACAATGGATTAAGTGAGTAGTTGCTCAATTGCTGCTTTGAAGGTGATGACACTGGAGTGGTGCACAACGTCAGGAGGCAGGCCATTCCAATCTTGTGCTGTCTTGGCAAAAAAGGATGAAAGGTGCGCAGTGGTGTGAGCAGCTGGCGGGTACACAGCTTTGCCGTGGTTGATGCGATCTGAATGACGATGGGTTGGCTTGATGGCGGGAGTACGAGGTGATGCATGATAAAACTTGAAAAACAGGCAAAGACGAGCGATACGGCGGCGTAATGAAAGGATAGCGAGGTTAGCGCGAGATTTAAGTTCGGTTACGCTTGACTGGTATGAATAATCTGAAAAGATGAATCTTGCTGCCCGGTTTTGCACAGTTTCAAGTGTTTTAATGTTGTTAGTTTGGTGAGGGTCCCAAACAGCGCATGCGTATTCAAGTTTGGGTCTGATTAGTGTCTGATATGCGAGTAGTTTCACAGGGGTAGGAGCTAGATGAAGGTTTCGACGTAGACAGCCAAGAGCGCGGTTAGCTTCGTTAGTGACGTGCGTTATGTGAAGAGACCATGTTAAGTCAGAAGACAAATGAACACCTAAATACTTGTATGAAGTTGCAGATGAAATTTCCGTGTTGTTAATAAGGTATCTTGGAGCTGGGTAGTACTGTCGGCGATGAAAAGAGACTAGTGATGTTTTGTTTGTGTTTAGGGACATTAACCATTTCTTACACCATATTTCGATTTTATGAAGGTCGGATTGCAGTTCATGGACATCTGATGCGTTGTTAATCGGGCGATAAATGACACAATCATCTGCGAAAAGTCTGATGCTAGAAGAAAGGTTATTTGGTAAGTCGTTTATATATATTAGGAAAAGCAGTGGACCTAGAACCGTGCCCTGAGGCACGCCTGACATAACAGGACGTAGAGAAGAAGAGAGATTATTGGCGTAAACGAACTGCTGGCGGTTAGTTAAAAAGTCACAAATCCAATTAAAAACTAACGGGTCAAGATTAAGAGTGGAAAGTTTTAAAAACAAGCGTTTATGAGGAACTTTGTCAAATGCTTTCTCGAAATCCAAAAAAAGTGCGTCTACCGGTATATTTACATCAACGCTAGCGCTAACATCGTTAGTAAACAGAGCTAGTTGTGTGTCACAAGAGACACCTTTCTGAAAGCCATGTTGGTTTTTATTAAAAAAATGAAGAGGTACGAGGAAGTTCATTATGTGGGAATAGATTACGTGTTCCATTATTTTAGAGCATACACTTGTGAGCGAAATGGGACGATAGTTTTTGGGTGAATGCGAGTTACCTTTCTTTGGGATGGGAATGACCTTGCCTACCTTCCAGTCTTGTGGCACCACTCCAGATGAGAGTGACTGCTGGAAAATGTTGCACAAGATCACACTTGTTACGACTTTAGTGTTCTTCAGTATCTTGGTGTTAATTCCATCTATACCCATTGATGAAGACAGCTTTAATGAGTCGATTATTTTTGCAATACCGCTGGCATGAAATGTGATTTTGGACATAACCGGGTGGCGTAAGGAAAGGGCACTGGGAAGGTCATCGTCAGGTTCTATGGTGAATACAGAACAGAAGGTTTCATTTATTACATGCGCGGCATAGTGCTCAGGGATTAAAACATTATGTTCGTCTCGTAGTGTTATGTTTGATGAGGGGGCAGTGGATGACGGGTTAATTGTTTTCCAGAATTGTTTAGGATTTTGTCGAAGCATATCAGTTAAGGTAGAAGAGTAGAAAGAACGTTTGGCTTTAGCTGCGAGGGAATCAAAAAGCTTTTCGGTTGTCTTGTATTTCTCCCATGCGCTCTCAGTGTCTGAAATCTTAGCGGATCGGAACTGGCGTTTCTTTTTATTTTTAAGGCGTTTTAGTGAGGTGTCGAACCATGGGGATGTTGATCGTATGGTTAAGGTGACAGTGGGAATGTAAGTTTTTATCAGGTGCTGCAGTTTGGTTTTAAATAGGTGCCAGTTTGTTTCTACAGGGCGCAAGAAAAAATCGGTTAGAAAGGATTCAGAGAAAGCTGCTAGTTCATCATTGATAGCCGCGTAGTTGCCCCTATCGTATAATGTTATTCTTCGCTTAATTTTTGGGGGATTAGGTAGATAGCATTGAAAGGATGTGTGAAGAACGCAGTGATCACTGATGGCAGATAAATGTGACACTGTACTAAAATTGTCTGGGTGAGACGTCAGCAACAGGTCTAATATGTTGGATGAGTGTTCTGCTTGACGTGTCGGCTTAGAGATAAGTTGCGATAGCCCAAATGTTAGACAACAGTTTAAGAAGTCACTTTCAGCGTTGTGCTTTGATGCAGTTAGTGCTATATCGGACCATGTTATTCCGGGGAAGTTGAAATCGCCAAATAAGATAACTGGAGCGTTCGGAAATGCAGTTGTGACGGAATGAATAGCATCATGGAAATGATTTGTGAAAGACGAATCGGCATCAGGCGGGCGGTAGCACACTCCGATTAAAACAGGTGGATTAGACACCTGGCAAAGTACAAAAAGCATTTCTAAGGCAGTGGGCACATCAACTATGGAGCATTGGACGCTGTTATGAGCGGCAATCAAGACGCCACCGCCACGTTTGTTTTCTCGGTCGCGGCGAAAAATAACGAAATCAGGAAAACAGCGCTGTAACTCAGTTTCGGAAATGGATGAATTTAGCCAAGTTTCGGTGAGAACTACTAAATTACAATCCGTGGTGTCTATTATGTGGGAGAGTGAATCGTGTTTTGGCAAAATACTTCTTATGTTAGTATATATTAGAGACAGGGCTGTGCGCGAAAACTCTCGCTGAGAAGAGTCATTTGATTGCTACCGCGTCTGTTTGACGACTTTCTGATCAGTTGAATCAAAATGGTAAGTAATGTTGTCAAGTATAAGTTTGTCATAACGCAACTTAAAAGGCTTACGTTGAGCTCTACCGAACTCCACAAGCTTTTTACGGGCAAGGCGAGTAGCTGGCGAGAAATCTGCTGTAATCTTATAGTTGGTGCCCTTGAGTCGCGTGCTTCTTGATAGTACGCTTTCCTTATCTTTGAAGTGTGAAAACCGGACAATTATGGGTCTATTGTTATTTGGTCGAAAGCGGCCTAACCTGTGGGCGCGCTCGATGTCTCTTGGCTGTAGAGAAATTTCGAGGTTCGAGCTGCAGAAATCCATTATTGACTTTTCTGATTGCTCCCACGTTTCATGATCATTGTCCTTCAGCCCAAAAAACACTAGATTTGAGCGTCTAGCCCTGTCTTCGGAGTCGTCCAGTCTTGTGGCCAGATTGGTAAATAGCTTAGCGCTCTGCTCTGCCATGCCTCGAACTTCATTGATTTCCTTCTTGACTGAAACGATCGAAGAACAAACTCCCTCGATTTCCCCTAGTCTCTTCTTTATGTCGTCAAGAGCTGTGTCATTTTCAGATAATTTTAAGCGGATTGATTTCATTTCGTTTAAAAGCATTGTCTGTCCTTCCTGAATTGCGCTTAGCACTGACATTATGTCCTCGGATGGCTGTGATGTAGTGGATCGAGTGTTAGGGCCAGGGTTTTGCTCAATATCGCCTGCTAGAAGTAAAAGCTTAAGAATAACATGAGTACAATCACAAATCATGGCAATGCAACACCGTGGGCTTGGCAGCACGATTAACGCCATGTATCGGGTACGGCGGGTAAAGAGAGAATAGTAACAGTTTACCTGCACAAAAGGCAAGCAGATCGCGTGAGCGTGGGGCGTTGCTGACATGCTGCCAAGCCCACTGGAAGTGGGTGACGTTTTGTCAGGCCTTATATACTGCTGCTGTGATGTCAGTGGGGTCCAAGTAGCGGTGAAGCATCCGTAGAAGGAAAGGGCACGCGGTAGCTGGGCGATGACGAAGGCAGGGGTGCGCTTGCGAAGAACATCATGCCACTCGTTTTCGGAGCCAGGATCTGGTTCAACGAAGGCCGCTGTAGTCGAATGATGCAGCAATGTTGCTGCACCATTCCAAGCAATGTTGCTTGGAATGGTATAGCCCCGCAGCATCGGCGAGCGAAGGCGCCTGACGCCGCCCCCTCGCTACCCCTTTCCCTCGTCGCCTTCATTTGGCACCTGCCTGAAAACTAAATTTTATATAAGTTCACGTACACAATTAAACTGCATCATTTATTTCCTGTGATTGATTGATCTTAATTTCCGTATTTTGCTGCAGCTGCAGCTGTAACGATATACTGAAGAACTACAACCAAGCGTAATACCGCAAGCTGGGATAATACCGTAAGCTGGTAATATAGCGCAGCTGTACATGCACGGTGAAAGGACATATAATCAATGGACAGATAACGGGTGATCAGTGAAGTCGAGGGAATTTATAGCAAGGGATGGGAAACGCAGCCGAGAACAGTGCATGTGCCGCTTTTTTTTTTTTTTCTAAAAGATCCAAGTCGACTTTATGTGAAACGCAGTTGTTTGACACTGACGATACGGTCAGGCCTTCTCCAATAATTTTTTGCCCAGTGTGCTTCTCTCAACAAAATACGTCGCACCTATATTGTGGCTAAAATCTATATATAGCCCACGATCATCAGTATTCAGAAATAAAATTTGGATTCGTCTATTATTAGATTGGAACATTTCATCTGGGCTTGAATTGGCCACGCAAAAGTAGTTTAAATGGCAATAAATGAACGATATAGCAATATTTTGCGACAAAATTAACACCATACTGTACTTTCGTCGGTGCCGTCCTTCGGTTCGCGGGCTCAAGGGCGATGACTAGATTTGAAGTGCGAGTGGTCCTTCTTGGAAAAAGGCGCATTGTCCTGGACTGTCGGCAGCGTCTTCTTGTTCCTGGAATCTATTGAAGGCCTCCAAAAAATGCTTCAGCTCTTCATCTTCTTAGCTTCTTAGTTGTTTTGTGCCGCGCCGTTTAGGATCATTTCTCCTTCTGTAAGGAATAGATCAGGGCTCAATAACTTCATTTCCGCGGTCTTCCATTTCAAGTATACCGTCTTGGAGCGAAAGCAGGAAATGATACTATAGCGCACAACTCGAAAAGAAACAATGACAGACAGGCAGGAGTTGGAATGTCGGCATCTGAATCTCTCCATTCGCGTTTTACCCTTTAATATCATGTCCCGCATCAAGTACCAACTGCCTAAAAAAGAGCAGTTGTGGAGTGAAAGCACAATAACAAAGCAACTAGGTCACAAATGAAACAGATATGATGCGGTCATCTTGATTGCTTTGGTTACAATTGTTGACGCAGCGCTGGTTTAATGTATCTGGATCAGTTTGATTCAAACAGGTGCAGGATTTGGCTCATTTTCTATTGTAAACTGCTTTCTTGGGTCCACGTTACAATCAGGAATTGCCCCATTTTGATTTCAGATGTTTTAAACGTCTAAGATACGTAGGCCTGCTTTAGTTCCCATGAAATTGAACACAGTTTCGGTTACTGGATTTGTCTCTTTTAGAAAAAAAAACGCCACTTATGAAATTAAGAAACTTGCAGGCATAAAATGGAATCAGCTTGCTGAGGACAGGGCTGGTTGTAAATCACTGGGAGAGGCCTTCGTCCTGCAGTGGACTTAAAATTGACTGACCATGGTGATGGCACACAGTCGACGTCGTTAGGGCTCGGCATTTCTACGTATATAAGCCTCCATGAGCTGCTTGCAAATTAATAAAACTTGCAAGGCCAAATTCGAACACGTACTCTCCCCCCCCCCCTCCCTTAACAACCAATGGGTCACAGAGGGATGGTGCAAATTCGGCCTTGTAATTTTTTTTTATTTCCTCGCTTTCTTGAAAACAACTATAGACGTAACAGCTCACTCATAAGCGTGCTGGTGACCATTTGCAATGTTGGGTACATAGCATGAAAAATGTGGTCTGAACAGACTTTGGTTCCATTTTCAAATAAGAATAGGAGTCCTTTCTCTTCTAATTGCAGCCAGCCGCATCTTCATATCTGGTTCACATTGGAGGCTGTGTAAGGAAGGACGGAACGAAGAGGAGAGAAAGCAAAGGCAGGGATATTAACCAGTCTAGAAAGTACTGGCATGCTACCCTACGCAGGGGAGAGGGATGGGGCAGTTTTAAAATTAGAGTAGAGAGAAAGGGAGTGAAAGGAAGAGCACGCACGCACAAATTCACATACCTCACACTCATGATAACGCCATTGGTCTGTAACCGTCGCTGCAAGCCTGATGTCTTCAGGGATTTGAGCACTCTCTTTGTCGCCTTCACCCGCGAGGATCAGGACGACATTCCAAAATGGTTTCTGCCGTCATCGGTGTGTGATCTATGCGAGCTAGAGTGGCCACGAGGGATTTTCTATGCGCATAGTAGCGAGTACAGTCGCAGATGTTCTGTTGTCTTCTCGCTTCCACACTTGTCACAAAAGGGGTTGTCAGTCATTTCGATTCGAAAGGAGAATGACGGTGAAAACCATTCTTAGCCATAAACGACAAAGCAGAGTGGCATCTTTTCGATGTAGTCCAGTAGATGGCTGAACGGCAGTGGCGGTGCTGGTTGTGCAGTCTACTTGATGTATTCCAAGTGGAGAGAGTCATTTCTTGTGTGGCCACACATAGTTGGCTAGCAGAATCAGTCCTTCATAGGGGTATTGTCTCGAGCCTGTCGCCTTGAAGAGCTGGTCGAGCAGCATTGTCGGCGTGTTCATTGCCTGTCACACCGCAGTGACTTGGCAGGCACTGAAATGTCTCGGGGTGTACGTTATTGAATGAATTGTGGAGGAGATACCTAATCTCGAATACCAGCTGTTCGTATGGTCCGTGCCGCAGAGCTGAGAGCAAAGATTGCAGGGCTGCCTTCGAATCGCTGAAGATTGACCATCGTTGAGGCTGTACGCGATTAACTACCGAAAGTGTAGCGCGAAGAGCGGAAAGTTCCGCGGCCGTCGATGTCGTTGGGTGGTCTGTCTTTAAACTGGTGGCAATAGTTTTTGCTGAGACGACCACTGCTCCGGACCAACACTGATCCACCAGCAGTTGATCCATCAACATGAACATATACGTATTCAGCGTACCCCCCGTGCAAAAAAAAAAAAAAACAGATCCCACGTACCGTGGGACTCGATGTTATGCGAAGCATGCGCGGGATGGTGACTCTGGCGTAATTTTTCACATTGAGCGAAACGTTACGAAATAACGCTGGAGAAATGTGGAAGTGGTATACGTAAACTCATATGTTGAAGAGTCGCATATGTATTATATAACCAGTTGTTTACAGTTGCGTAACGATGCCAACAGCAACATGGGTGTTCCCAACATCAGACGCGGTAAGCTGATATGCAGTATATTCTTCAATACTGGATAGAGCGAATCCGAACAGGACAAAGAAGAGACACAGACGCACAGGACAGGCGTTACTCGCAACTAAGCTTTATTTAGGAAAGTTTCCCTGGATATGTGGTACGCAGCCGAGTGGCACGCGCAGGCGCCACTGCACGTACGTTGCAGTTGTTACAGTTGCGTTACAGTTGTTATGCTTATACTAGTCCGTTATGAATGATGGAGAACGCACGCACGTTTCACAAACCTGTGCGTATGTGTAGGAGGGGTTCTCGACAGTTATTGAGCAATGTCATCATCACCGTGATCAATGAACACCAGAGGCTGGACCAGACTTGTTATCGGATTCGTTCGTGATCGCAGCTATGAGGGGTCAAGTGTAGTGAAGTGCAAGGTATAGCGCAGCTGGTGGAAATCCTGGATGCCTCTTACGATGAAATGATCTATGACGCTTCCTGTCCTGGACGTGGCAGCGAGGTCTTTCGATGCCCTGTCCACATTCGAGCCGTCTTTCACGCAACATAAAGAGGCGTTGCTGGGTATTGATAAATCCATGTTGAAGTCACCGGTAATGATGAGAGGCCTGGTTCCCTCCTCAGATTTATTGTAGGAAACATTGTATCTGATTTCTGCGTAATCGACGAGTGCATAGTAGTTGAGCGTCTTCCAGGGGCGTTCTGTCTTCAGCTTCTTCACTTTCCTCGTGTCCGCCGCGGTGGTGTAGCGGTTACGGTGCTCGGCTGCTGACGCGAAGGTCGCGGGTTCGATTTCGGCCGCGGCGGTCGCATTTCGATGGAAGCAAAATGATAGATGCCCGTGTGCTGTACGATCTCGGTGCACATTAAAGAATACCTGATGGTCAAAATTGCAGAACTCTTCGCTACGGCGTCTCACATAATCATATTGTGGTTTTGAGACATAAAACCCGAACAATTATCATTATTGTTATCACTTTCCTTGCGTGTCAATGTGTGTGTTCGCGGTTACTGTGTTGGTTGAGATTTTGTATCACCTGTGGCACATACCCGCATAACATGAACTCTGGTAAGCGGGTATGTGCCACATGTGACTGAGAGAAAGGGTTTCATGACGTACGCGACAGGTATTTTGTGTTATTCATGTCATGACCAGTGAATCGTGTTCGCCATACACTGATCCCCTGCTATGCCAATTTTTGTGTATTACAAGTTATGGAGACGACCAGGAGAGCGCCCAGACGTAGGCGGCTAGATAGATGGATAGATAGATAGATAGATAGATAGATAGATAGATAGATAGATACGTAGATAGAAACGCCCAAAGTGCCTGAGGTTCGCTACGAAATGCTTCGCATTTAAAATGTCGGAGTTAGCTGTTTTAGAACTGGTGATGAGAGGTCAGATTTTTTCCTGATCCCCGGCACGCTGAGGAGGTTTACATGGGAGCCTCTGGAAAGAGGCGCAACATGTATTACTTATACAGCGCTGTATCATGCATAAATGAGATATTTCAATGTCCATATAGTTGATGTTCCGAAATGCGGCCATAAATTAAGGCCAAACCAAGTCAAGATTTATTTACAACATGCACAAAGTACAGTGTTGAAGGCCACCCTGGCAAGCCGTGATGTGAACCTAAATCAACGTTTCATCCACAGATTGACCCCCGAAAATTTTCTAGATTACCAGAAAAAGCCGTTGATTAACTTTTCAATGTCATTATTCAGGCTAATTCACGTTTAAAAAAGTCTGATGAGCGTTCTCTCTTTGGCCCATTTCTTCTGAATAATATTAGAAGTAAAAAAAAAACAGCATATTAACAGCCACTGAAGGTATTCTTTCTACATCTTCTCTGGAGTAATTGCACATAAAGGGCTTGCAGATGGCGCCAGTAGCTACAGAGGCAGACAGATTTCTGAACTTCACTTTGCCCACTCACTGAAGGCCTGGATGTGATCGTCCAGGTTGATTGCACGCCTGTAGTGCCTTTCTTGTACTTGCAGCTTTTGAGTTCGTGGTCAGTTTATAATTGTACACATTCGCAATACAGCCTTGTACGATTTTTAGCAGAAATACGTGATTTACATTAGAAATACTGGCTGATAGCCATGCTGTGTACCTTCGATCAGCTTTGCATTTTACCAAATGTTTGAAGTGCGGAGCACTTTAGGGGCCCGGCAAAATCAAGCATAAAAATAGAAAAAAAGAGGAAGCAAGCGAGAAATAGAAAGAGAGAGAGAAAAAAAGGGAAACAATGGGACGATAAGTTGAAGGAGCAAGAAAGAAAGAAATAAAGAGTCAGGAAGAATTAAAGCGAGAGAAAAAGACAGAACAGAAAACGGAAAAAGAGAAAACGAAAGAAAGAGAGGAGGAAAGAAAGAGAAAAACAAAGAGAAACAAAGAAGGCTGGCAAGGTCCGCACTTCCTTCAGGCTTGTCACCAATAGTTCGAAGCTGCCTTAATGTTTTGTCACTAGTTTCTTTCTGAAAGACTGAAAACACACGAACAGTGTTTCAGTGTATTTCCGTCCGGCCATCTTCATGATAATGAACCTGTACCAACTCGCGCAATTGTCAGTCCTACTTTCGCTCTCTTTATATCGAAGCCTTCTGGTCCAAAAATTATTTGACATGAAGCCGCTTTGCACGGTGAAGGCACGCGGTGAGCATGAATTCGGCACGTTTTCTTGTGCACTACCACTACAGGCAAAAGTGCTCCTAGTTTCACAGAGCAGCAATCACTCAGTGCCAGGGGCGTAGCGAAAGAGGGGTTGGGGGCGCTCAACCCCCCCCCCCCCGAAAAAAATTTCTGCCTACACCCCTGCTCAGCGCTCTCATGATGATGAGCGCGTCCATGCTATGATTACTCACCAATGTCTATCATTAGGCCGTTGAATGTAAAATTTTCAGAGCCTTACGAAAATATTCAGATTCAATAAAAAGGCGACAAATCGCTGAAGCACGTAAAAAAACCTAGATCTAAATCCCTAGGGTTGGCATCGGGGGCGTAGGCAGAAATTTTTTTCGGGGGAGGGGGGGGGGGGGCACATTCTTTATTTGAAGTGGGAGCCGTGCAGGCAGATGTGGTCAAGTGTCATTTTGGGCTCTGTATGCCATAGCCAAGAAAAAACATTTCGGGGGGGGGGGCATGGGCTGGCCCGGTGTGCCCCCCCCCCCCCCCCCCCCCCCACCCCGGCTATGCCACTGGTTGGCATCACTGCTGGCAAGAAAGCTGCAAGCATACAGCTTTGGCAATGCCAGGGGACCACTAACAGGCAACAACAGCAGTCTGAAACAGCTTTCTGGAAATTTTCTACATTTACGAGCACTTAAGTATAGAAACGACCAAATTGACTCAAGACACAGCTAAGATTTTAGTGGATTTCATTTCGTGGAAGGATTTCTTTATTGATGGCTGTCGCCACCTAACGGAAAGTGGGCAAATATAGAATAAAACGAGCATGGCCTCCGCAATCATAGAGTGTGCACAGTTTGCTCTCGGGAGTCGCAAGACAAGCACAACATGAATAAGAATTATTTCAGCCGTTGCGGTGTAACAAATGCAAATAAATTTACAACGCTATTTCTACCTAACGTAAAACGAAGAAAGACCTCAAGTGAAGAACATAAAAGGTCGAAGTAAGCTCGGGAGCACAGAGTAACACGCACATTGTTCAAGAGGTGGCGGCACCAGTCCGCTCGCAGAGGAGAGAGTGAAGTCGGTGGGATTTTCGATTTGCCTGCGTGCGCGGCGATTGTGATTCAAGCACTGTAAACATACTTTGTTTCCTGTGGCCGTATTTAGTGCAGTGAGTTGTGTGTACATATCTCTTTCCAATAAAAAATCACGTGTTTGCTGTAAACTTTTTTCTCTCTCCCGTTGATTTCTTCCTTTGTTCGTTAATTTCCGCTTGAACTTCAAAAACCCTCTGGGTGAGGGATAATGAGGTGAGGAAGAAACACTTGCACAATTATGGCCCCCTAGGCCTGCCAGTCATAACTCCTCTGTCAGTAATAAAAATCGCAAGAAGGTTTTTTTTTTTTTTTTGCCAACTGCGCGCAAGATTTCGCTTATCAGGTGGTTAATACTCAACAAAGTCAAACAAAGGACAGTCAGTGATCGGTTAAGGTCATTCAAAATATGAATTCTAAAAAGACAGGGCATGCAAACACGGACCCCAGAAAGAAGTCACGACACCACAAACGCCGACTAACAACTGAAGAGACGCACAACGGCGGAAAAGAAAAAATGAGCGAAGACTTATCTGCGCATGCCGATGCAGTAGGCGAACCCATCAATGCGGCACGCGTAGGGGTATACGTGAAAGATAACTGTTAAGTCGTTTGATTTCATCATTCATTCATTCACAAAACTTTATTAAGAGTCCTGAAGCCCGGTCTTTTCAGACCGAGGCGGGCCGCGTCCACGTCGGCACCGTTAGGCCGAGCCTTAGGGCGCCATCGTGAACCCTTTGGACAGCCCGTAGTTGATCCTGATACGAACAGCTGGAGATCATCTTCTGCCAGTGAAGCCATTTTTCTTCGGTGTTGGCGAGAGTCGCGGGACAGCCCGCCAGCAAGTGTCTGATTTCAATGATGCCACCGCATGCGTCACATTCATCTATATGCAAGTTAATCGACGGCTGGCTCACGCATGCGCTACCACTATTATCGATATGCCATTCCTCAATCACCAGGCGGGTTTCTTCATTCATATGCCGGTACAAAAGTACACATTCATCGAATTTTGGCGTGCACTTACACTCTCGACAACGTACACATAGATTAGAAGGTGAGCCTCAGGTTAGCGATTGGTTGTGCTCCAATAATCTCTGGTTAATGCAGCGGCCCGTCTGTCCTACGTAGAAGCGGCCGCAGCTGGAAGGAACCTTATGCGCCACACTTGTACGGCAATCAGTGAATTTGTTGGAGTGTTTTACGAAACAAATATCGGTCCGCTTCTTGTCTTTTACTCGCTCATTCTTTCTCTGCACAGCGGCACAAATCTTGCCTAGCTTATTGGCAGCCGTGAAAACAACATTAACGCCGTATCTACTTCCTACTTTCTTTAGCCTGTGAGATACGCAGTGAATGTACGGTATACCTATGACACGTTTCTTCCCATCGCTTTCTGCAACCATGCTCGGAATTAACATAACGGACTTCTTTAAACTTCAGCGACATTTGAAACTGCATCACGAGGATAACCTACATCTAAAAGACGCGTAACCTGTGTGTTAAAGCTATCACTCATTTTGTTCTCACACGACTTTGTGGGGGCAGACTTAAGGCAAGACATGGCTATACCGCTTTTTACAACCTTCGAGTGCTTCGACAAGAAATTTTGACGAAAGTCCTCACCACTACAAAAAATCAAGTAATCGTCCATGCAACAAAACACCTTAATAACAGAATTACCTAAGGTGCCTTCCAAACGTTTGTCAATCTTGCTAAGGTAGAAATAATCTCGGACCGATACATATCCCTTATTTCTGCACATAAACGCCTTCCTTCGAACCTACCAGCGTCGGCTTTAACTACATGGCAAGAATTTCTGGAAAATCTCACGTAGAAACACCACATTTATCGGTGAAAGCTGTCTCGTGCCTTGTTCGTTATTACAGTCATTAACACATTTTAACAAGTCCTCAGGCGGCAAAGAGTAATAAAGGTCTTCAATAACCATACTAAAAGCTTTACAACAGCCGGGGTTCTCCTCTGAGAGGAACTGAGCTAGCGCCGGAGAATTACGCTTGCGAAAAGGGTCTGAAAAGCTCAAATAAGTTAAGCAGTTCTGCAAATAACTAGATACAGCAACTTGCCAGGCGCCTTTCTCTGGAACAATTGCTCGAAACGGAATCTCCTTCTTATTTGTTCTCGCTGAGAAAAAAAATGATTCTAAAATAAGTGATTTAGCCTTCTTGACATTACAAGCTATTCTCTTAAGGTTATGTCTTAAGGATAAGGTCGATAGCACGTTGCCTAACTACCGATGGTTTAAGTTTTACCGTCCTAAAATTCTTTTTAATGGCTGGTAATGCTGTTTTCTGAGAACGAACTGTGTTTTTCTTGTGTCCGTGTTTGCACGCCTTCTCTTTTTAGAATGTAAACTTGCCAACTAGCTCAGCTCTCTGTTATGCAAAATATTCGACACCCGTTTCCTTTGCCAGCAAAGCAGCGTCATTCATTCATTCATTGGAGTCCATGTCTACTGTTGTAGCCATGTAGAATTGAGTGTTGAGCCCTTCAACACTCAATTATATGAGCGCGAAATTACCAGTGTTCGGAAATAAAACCTTAATTATAGCCACTGAGCCAGGTCGCGTAATAATAATATCTGGGGTTTAACGTTACAAAACCATGATATGATTATTAGAGACGCCAGACCATCGTGGCGTGGCGGGACGCGTAATAATACAAAGAAAGAAGCCGTGACCAGAATGAAGGACCACGAATTATCAAAGTTTCTTGTTCGTTATTAAGAGC
This sequence comes from Rhipicephalus sanguineus, assembly GCF_013339695.2. NCBI lineage: Eukaryota > Metazoa > Arthropoda > Arachnida > Ixodida > Ixodidae > Rhipicephalus > Rhipicephalus sanguineus. The sequence continues at coordinate 203,514,902 of NC_051178.1, read as the reverse complement.
ACTAGGTTAATGGCCGGCTGCCTAAGATTATGTGCGACATCTTTACTGAGTGGCAGCTGCCAGACAGTCAGCTTTAAGGTGTCAGTTAGTTTTACAACAGTTTCAGAGCAAGAACGTGAGGGCAAATTATGATCTCTTAGCAGATATACCGGCCGCTATACTTCAAGGGGCTTAGCACGCCTTCTTTCCTGTTCTTTCTCTTTTTTTCTTTAATTTTTGTTACATAAAAAGCATCGAAATGTATTTTTTATGTGTAGGCTGAAGAAGCAAAGAATAAAATGATATATCGAGGGAGTAATTTGCATATTAACAGCTTTTATAGCAGGAATATGCACATTCTACTTGTATTTATTTATTTATTTATTTATTTATTCATTCATTTTATTTTAATTTAACAGTAGTCACAGGCGTTTACTAATGAAAACATTGGACGCAGAAAATTTCAAAGCGTTCCACGTCCATTCTACCTTTTTCGCTATACAGGCACTAATGGAGCCTGCTGCATAGAAAGCACTGACAGACATAATACAGCGGCACATGTAGAGAGCACAGAACATGTTTGGTCTAATAACGCGCTTACCAGAGACACGAGATAGTTTTAATTGTGCTTCTCGTTCTCCTCTCGTGCCTGTTTAGCGCTAGTTAATAATGTCTCAGCTAGAACAACCAGTGCTCTCTTGTTAACGCCTCGAAACCTCCAGAAAAAGGAATTTACGTGCCGGAAGCTGCCGTATAATAAGCGAATATGATTAGGCGCGCACTCTATGTATATTTGACCGTTAAAATATGTATGTATGGCGCCAGGCAGAAATACGCTCCATGGCTTTTCCTCCTGGAACAAATTTCTGGCGTCGGATATATTCACTAATTGCTCTAATTCCTCACTCGTATTCTCTTTGGGTCCGCAAACATGCCACAAATGAAGTGCGTCTGTGGGTGACATGTTTGTGTAACAAAACTGGCCCCGAATGTTTGTGCTTTCTTGTGTGTGTGTGTGTGTGTGTGTGTGTGTGTGTGCGTGCGTGCGTGCGTGCGTTCGTGCGTGCGTGCGTGTGCGTGTGTGTGTGTGTGTGTGTGTGTGTGTGTGTGTGTGTGTGTGTGTGTGTGTGTGTGTGTGTGTGTGTGTGTGTGTGTGTGTGTGTGTGTGTGTGTGTGTGTGTGTGTGTGTGTGTGTGTGTGTGTGTGTGTGTGTGTGTGTGTGCTTTGTCTCTTCAGGAACCGTTAGGAATGCAACACCGGCACGCCTCACAATATACGCTGCGCAGATGTGTGCTCGGTTGTTTTTTTTTTTTTCTTTTTCTCCTCGCCAGCCGACTAACCCTTCGGCGGTATCGGCTAGTCTGGGTCTTTTACAACAACCAGACAAGCTCATAAAGGGCCCAAAATAAACGGGGCTTGCTTGCAAATCGCAGTGCTTCGGCGCGGCTGGAATGGATCCTCATTTGCATACTCAGCCATCTGGCAAAGAAAGATACTCTCGAGAACGAAGCGGCGGCTATTAGTGTTCTCGGGGTGCGCGTTTCTGGCTCCTGGCAGTCTTTCCTTACTTGGAAAGACGGGAAAAGAAAAAGCGCGAGCGACACGAAATTTTGGGAAAGAAACCTGGAATGGCCCTGTTAGGCTTCCATATATATACACACAGGGACTGCGTTCCTGAGTGCCAAAGAAATATAATGCGGGAACGGTGGAGAACCAAGACGATGCTATCGCTCAATAGCTTTACACATCATATGGATCTATATAGAAACTTCGCCTACTGAACAAGTAATGTATGTTCCCGCGACCCAGCGCATGTGAGCACTTCAAACCAGGTGGCCTCGATGCAGTGACGTACCGCGTTTCACGGAATTTACTCCCCCCCCCCCCTTCTTGCCCCCGCTCCTGGAAACGGAAATAAAAATGTCTGTACAAATAAGTCATCTTCATGTTATTAGGAAGATGAATGCTGACGCACCAGCCAATTTAGTGCTGAATTTTCTTCATAGAGTACTGATTATTCAATTAAGTATGAAGTTTAGCGTAGATGGAATTTAAGAAAGTTTGAAGTCAGGCAACTCAGTGTACACTCTTTCTGTAAGTGCATGTGATGCCGCTGGGTATGCCTCATATTCTCGACAAACATGAACTACTTGGCGGGGACGTGGACGAGCGCAAGCAACGAATGCATGCTCTTGCTCTGTGTATTCTGCGTGCATTTACGTACAAGCGGTCTTCACGTTGTGCATAGTTCAACAGACTAGTGCGTGACAAGATCCATTAAGAAATCGTAAAATCACAAGTTACCATAACTTACCGTAAACATGGGCTTCTTTTAGCCCGCGAGCTAGTTTCCCGTGTTTCGTTAAGTTCCACTTGAGACTCGACTCATTCTCAAGCGCTTATGAGCCGACCGATCCATCGATGATTCCATAAATCAGTCAGTAAAACTAATGAATGATTACTATGTAGTTAAGCAAATAATCCTTCCAAGGAGTTTATTGGGATAAGGGTTATAAAAGCTAAGGGCCTATACACCGGTGTAATGCGCAGGTATGAACACCGTAGGAACCGCGTTATAGAGGATAACGAATTTAATTTTGACAAACAAGCTTTTTTTTAGTCTGCGCTCAATGCAAAGGTACACTAGCATTTATTGCATTCCTATTACAAAGATATGAGGCCGCTGTAGGATCGGATTCAAACCCAGGACCTCATGCTTGGCAACAAAAATGCATGAATATGCATCAACAAGAGAGAGAGAGCTCTTTATTCAAAGGTAGAGAATTTAGCCGAGGTGTGTAAATTCGCTGACTTGCTACTCTGCGTGGGGAAGGGGATTGGGGATCATTAAGTTATCAACCTAAGCACATAACAAACACCTTTTCGGCAAATTTCTCGTCGCAGCTGAACGCATGAAGATACAGCCATCGCCCAGTATGTTTTTTATGCAATTAACTTGGCGCAAATTATCGTATACGACAATTAAATACTTACACATATAATTTACGTGTAAAATAGTACTCGCTGGCGGTCCTTCATTACTTACTCATTTTGTTCATACCAAGCGAATGGCGCTGCTAAGTGCGCGCACTGAAGGCGCCTATGAATTCATTGCGCCATTGCGCGATGCTGATATTTTATGTTATAAGAAAAGAAGGTTCAAGATGCAGCGTATTGTGCTTCGTTTGAATTATTGTTGGAAGTACGGTGCTATGTTCGTCGCTATACCTTGCGACCATAAAGAATAGTGGTTCAAGGAGAGCTCATGGAGCTTATTCTTTTCAATGAAAGGCGATGCCGACTGCCGTACGGCCAATGCAGAGTTTCCAGACGGTTATCACCTAGACACTTCAGTTCACTCGAATCTCGGTCACTAACAGTATAAATAGTCTGTGTTGTTTTGTTTCGGCAGCAGAATTTACACTTTCATTTGAGCATAGAGAGAATGACCGATCGTTCATTTTCTTTAAGGCGCTGGGTACTGCCGTATAAGCAGAACAAGGCCCTCTATATTGCCTCCCCAGAATTTACATTTTATTAAAACAAGGAATTGTTTGCGAGCAATCGCAATCAGGCTGTCCGCCGGGCCTCCCATCGATTTCGTTTGCTCGAGTTAAAGTGCAAGAGATCAATCGCATACAAGATTCTACTGATGGGAATTGGTAGTGAGAGTTTAATAAAATGTATTGCCGTCTCTAACGTCCACGCGCACATTGAGAGGAGTTGAATGAACGGGCTCTTATGCGTTTCTCTTGTATTTTAGCGTAATTGTCCTATAGTTGCTCTCTTTGTCACTGTTAGGTGGAAGGAAAGCTTTTTTTTTTTCGTGCGAAAGGATCAAAAGTGGATTACTCGTAATGTAAATGTTCAGAGAGCAGTCGCGCGCTCCTTTTTTATCTTTCGTCTAGAGCGAAAAACGAAGCGCATTGTGACTTTATTTTTCATTTTCTAGGAGTCTGCCGACAGGCATTGCGTATAGCACTGAATCACGAAATTGATCCGTTCGCTTGTTCATTCGTGCTCGTCTCTCCATAGGTGAAATGATACGTAGTGCTTCTTCTGACTAGTTAAAAGAAATCTAATGAATACTGAGAAGTGTTTATGCTTTAGAGGCCCTCCAAATGAAGCTCAAACATCTTGCACGACACAAACCCTCTTTTGCTCTCACTCTCTTTCTTAGTTGCTTTAGTCAGACTTATTCAGTGCAATAATATCCTGCATATGACGCAAAAAAGAAGAAAGCAATCTAATGAGTGCAGTGAGCTGATCCTCAGTAATGCAGAAAGTATACCACTGTGAATATAACTTACCCACCGTTAATTGCTGTAATATGAATTTGATATTAAAACATATTCAGTATGTCTGCTAAGCCTCACGTCACGTTCATGAGCGAGCTTGCAGTGCAGTCCTTGTGGCTCATCTCATTTATTAATCCCGAAGGTATTTCATTGCTCACCTAGTCAATGCTACGTAAAGTTTTTGTGGTAGATATTTCGTGCTTGTGTCGCCATTCTATGGCGCGTGTACCTTTTGATCCCGTTTCGACGTATCGCTAAGTCCCAATTTTGCGAAAGAAGGTTCCTAATTCGTTACTTAGTCTTGTCATCGTCTGTCATAGTCTTGCCATCTTTATATTCTTTATAATTTGTTGAATAGCTGCAAGCAGACTCCTGCACTCTTCTTCACCTATTTATATTGCATTCGTTCGGGAAGAGGAGGAGGGGAATATTTCTCAAAGTGCAGTACGTAGGCGGTCTGTTTCAGCGAGCCCGCATTGGATGAAACCTGCGCTCTGGCGATGACATCTAATTGTGCCCGTCTGCCAGCTGTCCAGCTCTACGCAATCAGCGCGCGCAGCAGTGGACACTGCAAGTTAGTGGATGCACTTAGTAGTGCCCATAGTATACAAAGAGCTCCCTTTTATTTCTCATAGTATATTCTTTGGGCCGCAAGCTAAGCCTCTCTATATATAGGTAGCTGCTAGTAGCTGTCATTACACATTCTTGCACCCCCATGTTGATGATTTCGTCAAACCTCAATGACAATTCTGACGCTTTTCGTTGACAGCTGCGTCTTTCTTAGCGTTGTATTATGTACGGGGCTGCATAAATGACTAATCTGTGAAAGAGCACGGCAGCTTTATAAATGTAATAAGGGTGCTTATTTATTTCATGTAAATCAGTAATGAAGTTTTTGAACACAGCAAAGCGCTTGTGTACTTGTGCCACGAATTACGAACCACGTCTAATGTGGGCAAGCCTGAATCAAGCTTCCAACTTAAAACAAATGCTTTAGAATCACTTCAATCCATTTAAAACGAACCGCAGCGTGGCACTGAGTCAACGTTATTTCTTTGAGCAACTAACGGCCTCTTGCCGTGGTTAGGGCGCACAATAATTGCACAACCTAATAATTGCACCGAACTGCAACGTCAGGTACACTCTCCAGAGGGAACCGCAAGAGTAACACGGCTGCAGAACGCACCTCATATATGCCGCGTTTTAGCAGCGGCCCAGTGCGCTGTTTCAATAAACTGCTGAAGTTTCAATCTCAGTAAGTTCAACTTTCGTTGTGTGTTGGCCGCTGAAGGATTCCTTCTTGAATGCGAGCATTCAACTTTATAACAAATTTTTCTTACACGCAGTAAACACTGATTACCAGGAAATACTCGGAGCAGAGATGACAGAAGGCCGATAACGAAATATCAATAAAAACTCAGACATGGCAAGAGCTCGTACGCACACGGAAAAGTATTCGCTTACATGGCAAACACAAGAAACAGCCCGCTAGCAAGTTCACAGAAGGCGGCTCATACTTGTGTTCTTTGACACATCGGTTCAATAGCGAATCTATGTAATTTTCTTTTTGCTTTTTGCGCACACTCGGGCTTTCTTTAGTGAGGTGTATTGCAACACCGACAAGGGGATCCCGTGAACGAGAACATCACCGAGAAACGTAGCCCGTGGCGAAAGCGTGTAGGCGGGATGGCAGCCGTCCCAGTCACGTCGGTCACGAAGTTTGCCGCGAAGAAGCCATGAGGAGGATGTCCCAGACTTCGAAGTTGCTTCGTATTGAGCGAGACCAAAGTGCCCCCGGAAATAGGCAGCCAAATAAAACAATCGAAAGCGGACCCCTTACATGAAGAGACAACCAAGCACAGTTGGGAAAGACTCGTGTCCCGAGAAAGAATGATACTCTTGGCGAAGATTGCCGCCCGGTCATCGCGTCTGTTGAAGCACGGTGGTTCTTCGGGAGGAAGGTAGGGGGGGGGGGGGGCACTCTTGCCTTCTTTGTCCCAAAGTATAGCCTGGTACCCGCAGAAGAGGCTTCGGGATCTCTGTGGAAACCAAGTTATAATACTCGCCGGCTATTTTCTGGGCGGGGCTCGCGATCTCGACCTCTCTCTGTCTGCCTTTGTTCCTTGCAGGAGGAAGGACTCGCCGAGACGGTACGCCTTCTGGCCGGAGAAATCTCTTTCTGCCAGAAGTCCGAGCGACACCACTTCGCGTGTCTTCCTCTGCTCCAATTGATTACACCGTGTTCTTATCCTTTTTCTAGGATGTTCGTATTTTCCGCAGATTATTCTTTATTTGCGCCAATAAAGTTTCCATACGAGGAGAATGGAAAGACAAACAGGTGTACACATTTAGGCAATACAAAATATATTTTTCAAGCAATCAGTGCGCGTGTTCTCTAACAGTCGTAATGAGGCACCGTTGCTTATTGCGGCACAAATACTGCGCGCATTCTGTGCAGTATCGTGTTTTAACAAGAAAGTGTCTTATGCCGGGGTTCACCAAGACTTCAGTGACGTATTTCCGTCACGGAAATGATGTCGAAAAAATATACACCATCAGATGCCTAAAAAAAAGTTCCGTGAACGGGCATAGAACCCACGACCGCTCGGTCCGCAACAACAGATGCCGGGCGCGCTATCCACTGCGCCACGGTCACAGACTCTAGAGGCTTTACAAACGTGCCTTTTATATCTACCGCTCTCCCGGTCGGCGGGGTGGTGTTTCCATTTGGGAGCGCTAAAGTAAAGTAATTCGTAATTACTGTGGCCTCCGGGATAAGCACCTGCGACGCGTTACACGCCCGTCCCATTCGGCGCGTTTTCAATAGAAGTTCAATTTTGTCAATGCCTTACACCGCGAGGTGGCGACCTTAGCGCAAGCGTCGTAAAAGCGTCCGCTTCGCTCATAACATCACGCTAATCCAAACCGAAAATAGCTCTGCGACGCGCGCCTGCCTCACGTGGTTGTAACACCGCGTTCCCCGCTCACGCGCTCGCCCCGTGAAAAATCGCGGCCGGGCTACCGGGTCGGCACGACGCGCGTTGCGTTTCCCTATAGTCCGGCCGTGGTGTTCAATCACATTTTAACATGCCGCGGGATGGCGACCAAGTTCTGCGTTCAATATGCGACGCTCTTCTGGCTATCACACCTCGTTCTCTGATTACGCTTTCACAGTTAACTACTACAGCTACCACAAGGGTTTGTTTAATCATTTAGCATGGACGTTAGTCGTAGAAATGGAGGTGTACCACCAATCATCAAAGTGGGTACATCCACGTTAAACGGTGCTATAGCTGCATCAATATACATTGCTACATCAGTATACATTGTGCAAATTCTCTTACATCAATGTACATTAAACATTGAACAAATTTAGTTGAGCGTCCGCAACAACGTACGGACGCAGCCTGCCATAGGAAATGGCTGGCAGGCTGCGTCCGTACGTTGTTGCGGACGCCGAATAATCTGTCTATTCAGTTACTTCTGTAAGGGCACGCTTTACTTTCGTGTTATTCCGATTCCTATAAAGGAGGGATCAACCATGTTTTTTTTCTTTTTCCCCGTTTTCACGGTGTTTGCAGTAATCGCTTTTTCGGTACCCTAACAATAACCAAGGGCTCAACCATAATTCGTAATTATCAGACACAGCATCAACAAAATGTGCAGCTACCCAACTGCACATATTTCCTTAAAGACGCTCAGTGGGTACTTCGCTACTTCTTAAAATGATCATGAATTATGGCATAATGAGTATACTTCGCATGTGTTCTTTCAGTAGGCACACTAAGAGGGATTACAGCGGGCTCTATAGGAAGGCCGCAACTACAGCTTACGCTGCAACTGTGCTACGTGGTCCGCGTACGCCTGGAGTTGTTCCAGCAAATATCAATTCATGCAACAGTCAATTTGGCAGGTATGTTGTCCTTAAATGCGGCAGCAGTGCATCCGTCATCATCAGCTGCAGTGACTCATGAGGTTCCCATATGGTTCCGAACAGTTTTCTGTGATATTGATCTTTGAGAAAGCGAGCTAATCCTACTGCGGACGATCGTCTCTGCAGAGCGAGGAATGTCGCGCCGAATATGTTGAACGTATTGCATATTGTCGCAACCGCATCCTTATCCATATTCGCATTGTCCTTTTCTTCAACTCCGTATGCACACGGCAAAAAATATAGATCTCACATGTTTCATGTTCTCAGTAATTACATTAATCTACAGACTTCATTTCGTTTTCTATGAAATTGTATTTTTTAGCGCTGTTCAGTTATTCTAATCAAAGATTAGGCGCCGCTACAACGTCCCTAAAGAGTAGCATGCTGGTGAAAAAGTGTGCAGCATTATTGACCACCATGTTCGAACGCTTGAAGTACGAAAATGTGGGCCCCTATTTTTCATAGCAACGTCTTTTCTGTAGTTAATGCCTTTTTCATTTGTCAGTGGTTGGAACAATAGCACACTCTAGTTATCAACGTGGTCAGCCGGCTGTTAGAGGGAATGATAAGAATAGCATGTAATCGAGCTCAAGGCATCATTGCAATAGCCGCCCTGGTTTTCACGGAGTGATAGTCGGTATCTCGAGCAGCTCGCTTACTATATAGAACCCAATGTATAGCAGAGTTCGTTGGCACACACGCACTTTTCAAACGCGTTTAGGCACAAGTATGCTTACCACTAACTTCTTACGTAAGATCAATCATCTTCACGGGATAAGCATCAGCTTCATAGGATTATTTCTTCCATAGATATCCCTTCGAAACGAGTCTCGTTAAAGGAGAGCCGACGCACGGAAAGCGTCTAGGACACCCACGTGTCCATGAGACCATGCTTTCTTAAGCTCTCTTAAGAAGCTGCGCCGGAAAGTCAAAGGAACGAACGAAGTCACCTGTGGCGTGCCCACCGAAGCGCAAAAAGCCTACCTCGCCACTCACCTAATTAGGCTGGCCAGGGCAAACACGTGGTTTCAATATGTTTGCGAAGGCGCTTCGTACATCACCTCTCGGCGTTTGCTAATAGATATACGTAAAATGCAAAAAAAAAAGATAGAGGGATCGGGAAAAGAAGAGTAAGAGGTGCAAAAGCGGTTCGCCGCTCTTTGACAATCATGGTGGCGAGCGAGCCGAGGTACATCATTCACGGCCAACGAGGCGGCTGTGAGACGCGAAGCTTCACGCTTCGCTGAGCTCCCCCCTCCCCGTCCTCTAGATTAGCCTCGAGGCACGAGGAAAACAAACTGCGGGTTCCCCGGGCCTTAATGAATTTATGCCTCAAGATGAATAACCCCTTGTGTGTTTGCGCAAGCAGCCGGTAACGCGGTTGTGTTGGCCTTGCGCGCGGCCCTTCAGAAGCACTGCGGTTTGGCCCCCCGCGCGGAGGTGGCGCGAGGCGCCGTCAAATTTGCGTCCGCCCAAGGCGAGAAGAGCAGAATGATGTGTCTCCACTGTCAGCGGCTTTTATCTCGCCACCACTCGTCGTCGCTTGTCTGCCGCGGCTGCGATGCGAAAGGAGGGAGCTTGGAATAGTGGGCCGAATTAGAGTACGTGGCAAGCTGACTTTTGTAAGCAAAGCATGTGCGTGCAGGAATAATCGGTACGTATACATAAGATATAGAAAATGAAGGAAGGAAAACAAGAGAGAGAGGAAGACATCGATGTTAACAAGTTTAGTCTAATCGGAATGCGACCCTCTACACTGGAAAGGAATGGAGGAGATTGAAAGTCAGAAGAGTAAAGAAAGAGGAAAAGAGAAAGAGAGTGAGAGCACACTCACACACTTCACAGTCCGGCAGTGTTGTGCGGTATACGGCGTCACAGCAACTCGTGCAAATCTGTTGTCCTTATAAATTTTAACAATGCCTTCGTTGCCTGCATTCTCGATGACTTTTCACGATGTCATTCGAAGATATATTTGCTAGGGGCATCGGTCTGTGGTCAAGGTGAGCGAGAGGGATTCCGAGTGATCGTGTCTGCACAGCGTACCGAGGACAGTCACAGAAGATGTGTTGCGACCGTCTACTAGATACCACAGACGTCGCAAAGAGCGTTTTCGGTCATTCCTACACAAAAAGTAGATGACTTTGTGAAATCGACTCTGAGGCGTAACCAGCATAGCAGAGAGGCCTCTCGTCAGCGGAGTCCAATTGGCATTTGAAAACGTAGCAATGCGTTCAGGTGGTGTTTCCGATAGTTTTGGCTACTTGCTGTGTTCAATGTAACTGAAAATGAAGCTCAAGGGTAGGTAGCTGGGATCACATCTGGTTTGTTATTCAATAAGACAGTCCGACAGACGGGCGGACAGGACAGACACGATATAGTATGCTTGAATATAGCTGAGTGGGAGGCGTGAAGTAAAAAGCATAAAATAGTCTAATTTAATTTACAGACAATTCAGGAATAATGTCGATATAATCATTATATACGAGCGAATCCCTTTAATTTTCAATTTGTTTCCTGCCTTTACTGCCCTTTTATGTTATGCAATTTTCGGCTTTTCATCAATATAGGGTGTCCCAGCTATCACGCAGCACGATTTAAAAAAAGAGGAACGGGTTACGCGAATCAAACCTACAGCATATAGTTCCTAGTACACTATAGTAGCCAGTGCTATTTTTTCGTTAATAAGGTTTAATTAATTAGTCATAATTATATTTCTAACTCGACAAGTACTCGCCTAATTGTCAAAATGTCAATGAGGCGTATGTAGGCATGTTCAAATGGCATCTGACTGCGCTACTTTCAACGACGTGCTAATTGCGCGCTCATTTTTTCCGCCTGATCAAGAAAGCCCGCGAAATATGAAAAGTGACACGTGACTAGAGTGTTGCGAGCGTCGGGAACCAGCGCCCTCAAACAGGCTCCCTATGAGGCAGACAGTATCAAGGAAAAAACGCAGAAAGAAAGAAAACATATCGCCCTATCTGCCACTCCCCGGCAGAGTCAGGCCGTAATCGGAACACCTGCCGCGTTATCAATGAGAACAGTCGGCCGTGAGATATGGATGATTGCGGCGTACTATCGAACGGATTAAATTCCAACGAAATTGCACGCATATCGCTGGCGCCCGACCTGTGCCCTTGCCAAAATGCGGAACGCTGTCTGTCGCAACAGGCAACAGGCAAAGCGGTTGTTTGCAGTAAGCTTATTTGAGGGCGCTGATTTCCTTTGCGGGTGGGAGCGTAGTCACGTGTTATTTTTCATATTTAGCGGGCTTTCTTTATCAGCCGGAAAAAATGAACGCGCAATTAGCACGTTGTTGAAAGTAGCGCAGTTAGATGCCATTTGAACATGCCTACATACGCCTCATTGGCATTTTGACAATTAGGCGAGTACTTGTCGAGTTAGAAATATAATTATGACTAAATAATTAAACCTCATTAACGAAAAAAAAATAGCAGTGGCTACTCTAGTGTACTAGGAACAATATGCTGTAGGTTTGATTCGCGTAACGCCGTTCCTCTTTTTTTAAATCGTGCTGCGTGATAGCTGGGACACCCTGTATATAGGAAACAAGAAATGGGGAAAAAACTCTCTGAACGCTTGTGAATGCGCGTCACTCCATTCCTGAATTACTTGAATGCAGACCTCATTGCCACAGTGCCTGCAACAAACTGTGACGCAGCTTACCTCAAACTAAAGACGTCACCACCAACTGTTTGCACTTCTCTCGCTTTTGTTCTTTGCGACAGAAAACGCCCGGTCGCTAAAGAACGTATCGAATATATGTCTGTATCGAGCCTACCGCAGCCTTCAGAAAACCAGGACAAGCCGAGGTTAAGTGCCTATAAGGTGAGAGAAAGAGAAAGAAAGTAAAGAAATAATAATAAATGAAGAGACAGAGGGAAGACCGCGTCCTGGTTGCTTCGGAAAGGCGCCGCAAACCTTTATGGCGGGCCGCGGAGGAAACGGGTCCCAAAATGACAGCCGCAATCCGTAAATCCTGACGGACAGCTCGAAGCCAAGTAAACCGGATAAACAAGGCGGGCATTGCGGCTGAACGGAAACACAACCATCGGGCCGCCGTATAGTACTAGGCAGCCCCGAAACGCACCGGCGCCGCCACCCCTCGATGTGACACTGAAACAGAGGGAAGGAACAGAAAAGGAAGTGGCGAGGGGCGCATTAAATAAATAAGCCCCGAAAACGGAAATAAAGGGGGACAAAAGTTTTTTAAACGCCCTATTATTCTCGGAGCAGTTTCGCTCAGCACCAGGCGACCCACGGCTGCTTCCTCTTTTTTGTTTTTGTTTTTTTTTGCCAGGTCGGGTCAGAGTTTTGAGAGACGCGCTGCAGCCAAGCCCGAAACCGACGGAGTTGAAAACGCGCATTAACCCTCCCGTCCCCCTACGTTCGCCCACAGCCGCTCTGCAGCGGGGTGGCCGATTCCGAGCGCAACATCGCCTCCCCCCGCGCTACACTTTTCCCCTCCGTTCCCTCGGCACGTTCGTTTTCTAGCCCGTGACGCTGTATATACGACGCCTTACGTTTATACGAGAAAAAAAAAAAGAAGGTATTCGTGGAAGCGAAACAATTTTATTTCCGTCGCTAAAACGGGCGCCCACCTCTCTCTCTTCTCCCAAACTGTTCCTTTCTTGTTTCTACGTTAGCGCGAAAACAGACGCGTTTACGACACGAGCGGACACCCGAAAGGGCCTTCCTCGCCAAACCCCGCAGCTCGCCCGCTTCCCTGCGTACGGTCCTTTCTCGACCCATTTTAAACCCGTTTTTACGGCCCGCATTCCCTACTTGCCCCCCCCCCCCCCTTCTTTTTCTTCGAGCTGTGGACGCCGAAACCACGGGAATGAAGCTGCATGACGTAATGACCGCCATTTTGGTTAGTTCCTTTCCTTTATGTTATTACAGCTTGTTTTTATGTCGCGGCGAACGGGCGGACCACAGAGCGATGACCAGTTTACGTGGCAGGGCAACGACATTTCTTACTCCTCTGTATAGCATCAATCTATACCTCTGCTACACGCCCCGTCTCTTGGCCCCGTTGCCAATCGCGCCGTTTTTAAGGCGTAGTATCTCAGTGAATCGCACTGTGGCTCGCTTTTATGGGGGGATTACGCAGCTGAAGCGGTAAAAGGGCTTACACGGTATATATCTATCCCGCAAAATTGCCTAACCTAATCGTACGGATCAGAGGGAGGCAGCTGTAGCGCTGTAGTGCACGTATGACTTTGCAGTAGAGCTCAGTACAATGCAGCCAGACGTGATATTCTCGGCCTCTTAGAGGATATATTTATGTGGGTAGCCGCCAATAAAATCATACACATCATTCATCTATGTCGCCATTAAGGGCTTCGAACTTTCGCTGCCATGGATGCGCAATAAAAGAAAAAAGGTTTCGAAGAATTATGTGAGTTGTAACAGTATATATCTGGTTAGCGTTATCGGCTTCATATATCATTAAGGCTCGTTCACACCGGCGACTAGCAACGGTCGCACGGCCGTTTGCGACTGGTGGTCAAAAAGCGACTCAAAGCGACCGATGTTGACACCTGCGTGCGACCTGTATATGTCGCCACATAAAATTCATGTCTGCTCGTATATAGCTCGCATTGCCATTGCCCCGTAAAATAAGGTGACGTCCTCTTCATGCGCATGTGATTGGCTCAGAGCTTTGCGAATGCAGTCGCGCGACTGAAAAATCGAGCAGCGAGTGACTGAGCGAAAGCAGTCGCTTTGCGACCAAAACGGCCATTTGCGACCATTTGCAACCAGTCGCTCTGCGACTAACGAGCCTTTAATCCGTGAGGTCGTAGAACTACTTGCAATGCGTGAATGTTACGTATAAGATATCCATTCCATCACTCGTGCTTGCTTTTTTACGCCCCTCTGATGCTATATACCGCACACTTTTTGAAACCTGGGTAAGAACAATATTTCCAGAAACACATAGCCTCTTTTTTCACCTCATATGTCCCCGAGCTGATGCATGCGCTGACAGGTTCACATTGTGTTTTTCTTTCTACGTGGACAGCCACCGGTGCGTTCTACGATTCGCAATAGCGTGTGTTCTGAGCCTTAAACGGGAAAAAATGTAATAAAAGCGACTCGCACGCTAAGCGGCAAAAGTCAGCGCCACCTCGACACTCGCGAAATATATTCCGCATACAACAAAGCCTCACAGAACTGCCCTAGAGATGGTCGAAATGAAAGCGCACAGGGAAAAACAAAGTGGGCAGTAATAACGGTAAGATCGAGACGCGAATACCGCGGAGCCGCGGTCGAGCTAAGCTTTCCTCTCAAGACAATAACAAGAAGCGCGTCGACTGGAATGTATATATACGCGCATGGTGCCGCGCACGCATCGCCCTTCCTTCTTTTGCCGCTGTACATGCCGGGGCGCGTGTCCCGAGTGTGTCATTCTTGCGCTAGAAGGGACCCTTGCGATGACATGTGTCAATACCAGGCGGCGCTGCGCCCCTCGGAAGCGTCAGGCTTCTGCGGCAGCCCCCATGCCACTGCCACTCTGCGACGTCTGCGGTTCCTGCAGCCGGATGGACTGCGCGTTGTCGTGCCAGATGACCGGAAGAGGGCCGCCGGCATTGCTCCACTGTTCGCTCTGATGCATATTGTCCTCGCAACGCTGCTCTGATATAGAAAACGCAGGCATTCAAGCCCGCGAGAGCCACGTGCGGGACCCTCGTACATACATAGAGTTCGCGTGCGGGCCATCGACGGTGGCCTATAGATATACCTATTAATGCATGGATTCTCTGCCTGTGATGACGCACGCATAGACTGTACGCTCTTTTCGCAGATTCGACTTGCGCGTCGTTCTGTGAAAGGGCATTGTCGAATGGGGCATAACGACGTTAAAATCTGCTACGCCATTCTTCTCAACGAAGTGGTTCCGTTTCTATAGCTCATCACTCAATGCACTTGACAGGCAAGCACTGGTTTATTATGACCGGGGCTACTATTTCACTGTACATAACAAACAATCTTATTTAGACTTAATACACACACGCTCGTTAAAAATTTCGGGATATTATTGCTAACATTTTTGGGCCGTCTACTGCCGTGCTAACGGGATTAAACGAACGGAAACGCCGCAGGATCCTGGAGTAGCTTAAATTTGTAGAAACAATATGAAAGAGCACGGCAGTTGACGCGTCAAACAGGGGCTAGTGACTAAAAGCGCTGGCGTGTTTGAAGTCAATATCTATGTCTTCAATGCAAAGTCATGGACAATTGGAATACGAAAAAGTTGTAGCTAAACAAAACACGTTTCTTCCTTCTTGTTTCTACTAGTGCGCGTAACATCAGAATGATTTTGGCTTGCACGGTTAAATGGAGGCCTAGAACATCGTTAGCAACCATATAATTATTGCTCCGAGATATCGCTTTCAATTTATTATTCATGAAACCTATGCTGCTCTTTAATCTCTTGTTCGCGTTACATTTGTCCATGGCTGTACGTAGACGTACAGTACGGTCCACTGTTAAAGGGAACACTCGAATGGAAACCTTTCATACTGCTGTCCCGCTAACGGCAAGAGGATGTGGAAACACTGTTCGCGCACGACACTGGTCTCTGAAAAGGAGTAAGAACTGTCAACCACCTTTAGTGCTATGCAAATATAAACCACGATGCTTTTGCAAAAGAGCGACATCTGGAAATGCCCTGCGCGCTAGTGTTCCCTTTAACAGTGGATTCGCGAATGTCATAAAAGGTTTACAAGAGTGTGGAAAGCGCGAGTCTTGGAAAAGCGCAAAGTGAGCAGTGCAGGAGATTCGTAAAAGAACGTGTTTTAGGTAAAAATAATTTAATTCGTGCAGCGTATCGTTGAACAAACAGCCGCGTCTGATTCAAAATTTAGAGCTCAATAACTTATAATCACTCCTGCTGCAACAACAACAACAACTTCTGCTGCTGCTACTACTATAGTACTACCGCAACTACTACTACCACCTTGCGTAATATATTCCCAGCGGCATGCGAATATTGCACCAATGGGGTCATCACTCTTTATCGCCAGTTGTGAGACCCAACAGTTTGGCAAGAGCAAGCACCTAAATTATATTAGCGCTGATACTGAGTGATCGATGCTGGTTTCCTGTGTCGACGTTATGTACAGTCTTTACTACTTGGAGTTCACCATGTTTACTGCACTGAGGACTACTAAGAGGACGTCAGCCCATGTCTGTGTCTCGTCCACTAAAACGAGGCGAGTACGCAGCTTCACAGCTGCAAGTGAAAAGTACGTAACACATGATATAGTCAAAATTTCATTCGCGTTGCGGCGCCTCAAGCAGAATTGTCGTGGCGGTAAAAAATCATTCCCGTATCAGTTACAACGTCACTGAATGATATACGCAACTTGCTACGACAAAGAAGTTTATTGACGCGAGAAAGTGTAAAAAATGACAGAGTTACGTCAGCTCGCTTTACTGCAGCTTCAAAGGTGTAGCGGACGATGTGTACACTCGGAGCCGAGCTAAATTGTAGTTTTTCCCCTTCGTTTTATGTTTTCTTTCTTTTTTTTTAATAATGCACCAGTCTTACACTAGAACGTCTACCTTGTTGCTTGTGGCATCTTCATTAAACGGGTGCTGTCGAATCATTGCATATTTGTTGATTAACGTATTAACATTTTTCATATACATAACTCCTGCGCATCTTTGTGTAATGCTTTATAAATGTACAAAATGTCACAGCAAAACAGGGGCGTAGCCAGGGGCGGGGGGGGGGGGGGGGGGGGTTGGGGGCGCTCAACCCCCCCCCCCCCGAAATTTTTCAGTTTTGCTTGCGTATATTACACGCACACATACAAATGCACGCACGAACATACATAAAGTATGGTTGAACCCCCCCCCCCCCTGAAGAAAAATTTCTGGCTACGCCGCTGCAGCGAAATGTCCGAACTTATATGTTTATTAAATTTCTCGCATATTTGGTGCATATTTTATACATTCCATATTGTCACGTTCATTTATTTTCTGTTTTTCAGTTTTCTTGCGTTGCTACTATGGCTAAATTTCAACTTGCCCGTTTCGCCCTTCTTGTTAGGACATTTCGTGTGAGCACGAGAATCCTACTACATTGTTAGGCATAGTTAGGTTTAGCACGCCTACATGTTACTTTGCTCGCCATTGCCCCTTTCACACCAAAAGAAACCATCATAAGTTCAGATAGGCATGGCTATCACTTTTGGGCTTCGCCACAGTGGCCAGCATAAATTATGGCATCCCTGGAGCATCCTTTCTCCGGCATGTCTAGCTATGCGTGCCACTGATTAGATAAGTGTAAAATCCCAGAAACCGTGAGGCCTGAATAATCCCGAGATCGGAAGTCTTTGATGTGGCTAGATCTTGCGTAAGGCGTACCTACAGATTTCAAGCAAAAAGGTGATCATCTCAGGCAACGTGATGCCACAGAGCTTTCCTCTCAGATTCCTGCTTATCGCGGAAAGGTCGATTGTCTTGACCTTTTTTTTGTAGGCTATTGGCGAGACGTGACGAACGCCTTCAGGGTGTGATAACGGTACTTGCAGGAAATATTTAGGGGTAAGCATCTTTACAACGCCTAAGACATCCCGCGAAACACCGTATTGTGCAAAATTTCGCTCGAAATCTAGTAGCATCTGTCATGCACACTTTCGCAGAGCCGCAAATATTAAAATTCGGAAATAAGAGAAGAAATAATTTGCTTAATTTCTTATACAGTTGAACACTGCGTGCAAAAATGAATGAATTAGTGAATGAACTTTGACGGAAAAAAACGCCTATTGTCTTCTCACTTCGACAGAACCATGCATGCATCAAGCGCGAACAATATGTGCGGCTATTTGGCTACAGAACTGCTGTCGTCTCGCATTTGCTGCGGCGTAACCACTCGTTCGTGTGCGTGCTACAGGTATAAAAATGCAACACTGCATAAACACTAATAATTACGGTTTCAACAGTCCGGCTGACTCAGACACCTTGATCAAACGATCAAAAATATTTTTGTGGCTTTCCCTAATATAATCTATAGGCAAGGTAGCGGAAGAGTCTTGGCTTTGCGGGGGGGGGGGGGGGGGGGGGGATGAAAGATACTTCGAAGTGATCTAATGATGCTCACTGCATATAGAATACACAAAAGTATCTGTAATATTGTTAACATAATTTTTATTGATTTTAGTGTATAGCGTGGAGGAACACAGCGTGTTGATGTATGCGGCGTTGGCGTCGATGGTTTTATTCATGATCGCGCATGCACTCATCACCGTCTCATTTCACGCCATGCCGGAAACAAACACGCCAGTTACTCGTGTCAGAAAGCTCGCTTTTGTGATGCATAAGCCCTATGCCACGTGGACTACGTAACTCTAATTTGTAAGTAAAATGAGAGCTTCGCCGTACGTGGGAGCTTCGCCCATGCTTTATACCTAACGTGATGGCAAGTTTAGCCTTTCTATTAATGCGTGGTGAGTGATAAACAAACGAGGAAGTTTTGCATGGTACCTTAACAAATTTGTGGGCTATGCTGCTTCCGCCTAGAAACATTTGTCCCGAACGGCAGCCCTGTTCCCTTTTCATTACGGACATATAAAGCGTCGGCACGCACTGAGTGGGAGTGTGACACGTGCACATGGCTTATCGTGCTCGAAGCACCATCGCGCCAAAGAAGCCCATGATGAGATACAGGCTTTATGCTGCGTTCTGTAAAGCGCATTGCATTATTGCTTTGCTTCGTTATGTTTTCGTGGTCGCTATAGCAGTCAAACTACTGGCACAAATGATCCCATGTAAAGAGGGCTTTCGTCGCCCAGTTCCCACACATATAGGTTGTTGAGAAGCACCTACTGTCACGCCACAGTTTTCTTTAAAAGAGAGTGCTGTCACCAAGAATATTAGAAATTTTGGTATTGTTGCTGTGAATAAGAACACCGGTGTCGAGAACCCTTGAAAGAGTATAGTGGTGCCTCCGAAAGCATTGAATATATCTTTAATACTGTTACTTTAAAAATCACTTCCGCTTTCGATATCAAGAAGGCTGTTTCACAGCCACGTGTCAACACAATGTGACGCAAGTCGAAGTCACGTGGGAACAGCAGTTCGTGACGTACTAGTGGCACATCTGTCGTCTGCTGTCAGTCGCACGTAAACAATGATGTGTTTATTGTCGCCCAGCGACTACGACAGCGATTTGGGCAATTTAGACCGTATGCAAGACGCAGAGTTCGCAAATCCAGCGAACTGTGTTTACTAGTCGTCATAATTTCCATCGCGGTGGAGCTGGCCTGCGGATGCTTAACGCCGAAAACTTAAAAATGGAACTAAAGCATTCTATACGTGGTTCCTGGTTCCAGTGAGTTGAGAGCGCGAACGTTGCCTGTCGAGGAAACGAAACACCTCAGATTCGTGTCAGTATCCCTTTAAATGTGTCCTTCCGTTCACAGATATGGTGCAACTTCACACGTAGAGGTTCGGAGGCTATTGATACCTCTTGCAGCAGCTGCGTTTGACGAGAAGTTGTTCGTTGTTCTTGCGAAGAAATACGCCAAAGTGTTCCTCTCTTTAGACTGATTGATAAACGAAGACGGTCTGCCTATAAAAAATAAAACTATCTTGTGCAGTGGTCTGTACGTTGATTTTTTATCATATTAGGTATCGCTGTGTTCATTTCGGCTTTTTCATGCTCAGCCTGTATCGGAGCATCCCGTGCAGACTCGTGCTCGGCTCTCGCGAGAATTTGAACCTACGAAAGGTGACTGCAAAACGCACAACATTATATATTTTCCTCACCGAAATTCTTGCGTAGCGTAGCGTCCCCATTGCAGGACTCTTGCGCTATGCATGAGGCGCAGATACATTTATACTTCGTTTCACACATAACGTGCAATTATGTAGAGGCTAGAGAAGCTTCTTGAAATACGTGCATTCGCATGATGAAATAGTTCGATATTTTACCAGACAGAACGTATTTCATTAAAAGGAAAGTGTTTTATGCCGCCATCTGCCACGAATGGAGTGACGCCACAGCTACGTGTCACAGCTACGCATTGGTTCACGTGCGAGAGTTCTACAAAGAAATCCGAACGCAAGAGCATGCGACGCCAGAACATTGACGTCCACTGGGGCAAGTGAACGCAGTTTACACGTGAAACACGCGTTGCATCTTCCATACGTGGTTTCACGGAATCCTTCGACTTAAGAAATGCCGCCCGCCACGGTGGTCTAGTGGTTATGGCGCTCGACTGCTGACCCGAAGGTCGCGGGATCGACTCTCGGCCGCAGCGGCTGCATTTTCGGTGGAGGCGAAAATGTTTGAGGCCCGTGTACTTACATTTATGTGCGCGGTAAAGAACCCCAGGTGGTCGAAATTTCCGGAGCACTCCACTACGGCGTCTCTCATAATAATATCGTGGTTCTTTGACGTTAAACCCCAGATATTATTCTCAAGTTATCATATCCAGTGCGGGTATTATTGTTAATCGTGGTGTAACTGACGAGCATGTCATGTATGTTACAACCTATCAGACATATTAGCCATATATTCGTACCTTTCCATGCCGATTTTGATATGTAATAAGATAATGAGGCTATTTAATTCCCGGGCGTTTCCTTTTTTTGAACCGCACCCAGTCGGTGATGAATCTGTGCTCCGCAAGGAACATAATGCCGCTAGGTACTAGCGCCATAAAAGAAGTAGAGCGAGCACTCTGATTAGACCTGCGGTGAAACTCGAACCAGGGTCCTTCTATACTTTTCTAGCTCGAGCTAATAGATGTAAATAAAGTTAGAAATGGCATACGTTAAGTATGAATTCACTTCTTCTACTAACTTCTTACTCCTTATTTCGACTCACAAATGCGAGAAAATTGTCACTCTACTGCAGGAAACAAAGTAAAGAAAAACTACTAAAAACTTTCATTGCTGTTTTATTATCTGCCATTTATAAACACTGAAATGTGTTGATAGCGCTTACGAGCGTGTAAAAGGCGTGTCGCGGCTATAGTCGTAAAGTTAGCTGCAGACAGACTTGAAACAGATGCCTTAGATTACGGTGTAAACTGTTAGATTCTCGGGCGCAGCTTTGACGTCAAGGCCGATGAGGCACTTTTGTAGCGTTAGCTACACTTGTCTAGCCGGAGTCGATTTCGCGTGGATGGTCATGAGCCGTGCTGCGCATGCGCGAGGATCAGTGATGTCACACAGCTGGGTCACCGGAGCTGGCATCTCACACGCTCTCCGCCACCGCCGCGCGCGGCTCGCCGCTGCTGGTCTGCGCCGCATTCGAGAGGAGTGACGTCGTAGCCATAGACACAGTGGCGCCGGCGCGCGCACAGCTATTCGCCTTCGCTGTGCAGTCGCCGTCTGACACTGCGCTGGGGCCGCTCTATAGCGCCTCTGACTGGCGTTTGCAGATGTGTAACGCCATGGAGAAGGAGAGCGCAAATGTTGCTCGATGGCGCAGAAGAGCCGAGAAGCTTATCTCATCGGATACCGAAGTGGTTGCCTGGCAATTAGCGGTTCAGCGTACGAAGAATGAACAGAAGAAGGCTAATAATCCTAGACAATCTGGAAAGGTGAGAATGTTCAGCTGAACTTTGCTAACGCTACGTATATCCTGGCATAGCCGTGATAAGCCACTGCAATTTTTTTTCATTTTAGGCTGGTTATGGGCCGTGAATAATGAAGCCCACATAACAAGTATCAGTGTTTACCGATATACGGAAGTTTTCGTGCACACGATCAAGAGGTTGGCGCGTCAGTATATTACTTCTCCCCGTCATACTGCGGCCACACAGAAGAATAACAGGCAAGGATGTGCGCATAGGTTTCCTACACGTATAATTGGTATAGAAGGAGCATATTAACAGGCGCAGAAGAGGTTTCTGGACACTAACAAGCGTGCACTGCCCGAAAGCCATCAATAAAGCCCCCTTTTTCTTTATGATATTGACGGTGGCTGTGGCTCGGGTACAACTTGCTCCTTCGCGCTCCCCGCGCGTGCGCTGTAATGAGTGTAGTATAGTAATCAATAGCTTGCGCAGAGCATGGTGTGGCGCTCGGAGGTATAGCCAACAATTAACTACAGCATCCGTGGGCGATCGAAGTAAAGATCGAGCGAATGTCGTTTCGCCGAGTCAACAAAAAGCGAGATAATCGGTTCGCTCTCGTGAGCGAGACGTCGGCGTGCAGAAGCAAATGCAAAAAGGAACGAAGGGCGCTTGCGGTATATTGGCGAAACGTGCGCTGCCAGCTCCTCAAAAAACATGCTGCTGTTTCCAGTATCGGAACATCGATTGGCCCGACGGAAACAGCGATTTCGCATTATTCTTGGTGGAGAGGAGCTGCGAAAAAATAATGGTAAAACGTCAACCGCAACTCGTAATGTATTAGTGCATCTCGTATATAAAGTAGAAGCACCAACTTTATTATGGAAACGCCGTCCTGCCTTTGGGGCGTGGATCCTTTTGTCGATTGCCACAGAAGCCTGTCAGCTGCGTTAATAGGGTGCCTAATTTTCTGAGAACTACTCGAACGAGTAGTATTCTTGGCTGTTTGTTAGTTGCCGGCTTTTGTGTTACACGAAATTATTTCTGCTGGTCCCTTACCTACCGTACTCGTGCAAGAATGAGCAGTTTTGTCCCGAAAAACACACTTGCTTGCTTTTTATCGTTTAGTCTGGTTGTGGCTTACCTGATGCACCCCTTCAGTCACTTGGAAGCTAAATTTCTAAATAAAATCGGGCAAGGGAGTGTAACAATTATACAGTGAAACCTCAGTGATACGATCACAGCTCATACGAATTTCGGGGTGATACGAATTTTTCGTTGGTCCCGGCCAAGGCCCATTGGCCTGCAATGTAATGGAGTACGGTTGCTGCGAACCGATTTTCACCCAGCGACGTTTGATACGAAAGTACGCTACCGCCCGGTACGAAGAGGTGATGTCCGCGCTGTCGCGGAGGACGCGCCAAGCACGTGCGAGCGCGGTAACGCAAGCGTGGGCATGCGCGCCGCACCGCCAAATCGTCAGAATCACGGTGTAAGAAAAACGCTTTTCTTACGGTCATAATAAACCTTCAGAGACGCGTCACGGCCTCCGACATTGTGTGCGCGAATCTTTGAGGCTCTAATGTGCCTCCGTGCGTGTTCGCGTTTAGATTGCAGAGGACATTAGCGCCATGCTTTTATTTAAAGCGTCGACGCGGGCTGCTCTCGTTGTACTGTGTTTACACGTGCCTGCCTCGTGCATCAGACATCCCATGAAAGTCAACATGAACGTCAACATGCGCGACCGTTGAGGTCGCACTTGTGCGGGCACGGCCGTAAATATCCCAAAAAACATCCCCAACACTTCCGAGATAATAAATCATAACACAGGACCGCGGTTCTGTAATTTTGTGGCCTTGACCCATCGCGTCAAAGCGCTTCTTTTGTTACTTTCGCTGCAGTACTCAGGTATCATGCAAAAAAGCATACTAAATTTGGAAGGGGCTACTGCTGTCGCGGGTCACAATTACGCGCCTGGTTCATTAAA
Organism: Rhipicephalus sanguineus; assembly: GCF_013339695.2. Taxonomy (NCBI): domain Eukaryota; kingdom Metazoa; phylum Arthropoda; class Arachnida; order Ixodida; family Ixodidae; genus Rhipicephalus; species Rhipicephalus sanguineus. The sequence goes on along the minus strand of NC_051178.1, from coordinate 203,491,145 downwards.
TACGCGTGTACGGGCCGTATATTTACGAGTGCTGGTATGATTGCCGACATCTAAAAACTTAACTGACAATCATTCCGGGTTCTTCCTGACGTTGCTGCGGCACTGAAAAGCAATAAATGAAAATGTACGCCAGGATTCTTTTGTCGCATGCTAATTTTCCATGCGTTCTGGTGATACGAACTTACGAAGTTCAGATGATACGCATATTTTTGGTGGTCCTGCCAGATTCGTATCACCGAGGTTTCACTGTATTCAGTTCATATTCCTGTTCACTCATTGTTCGTGGTAAGAATGGCGCTACTCCCACTTTTTAAACGGGACCGGCTTACCATAAACGGTGGATAATGAAAAAGGAATGAACGCAAAAATATGGATAATTACATAATACCGCCCTTGGAGATTATTTTTTCACAATTGCACATTGTCTTGCGCCATAAGTCTAAGTGTTCAGTATGTTCCCCTTAAGACGTCGAAATCAATAAAAAATGCCATTTTTTCTACACTTTAAAGGCTTCTAATCCTGGATAATATTCACGTGAACGCATATACAGTAATAAAAAAGGTTAGTTGCACTTTCGCCTTTTCTCGGGCGTTATTAGTTTAAACGTGTCGCCGTGTTTTACCCCCCGTTTACGTGGATGCCTCATTTCGCGGATTTCTCGGCTCTTGAGCGCATGGTATTACCTCCAGGGAGTGACTAATGACTAAAACTGACTTAGCGACCTGTTCGCGACAGGCCTAATTTTAATTCAGACAAAACTCGCGTGTAATGTACGCGGACTGGTAATTCTTTTCTTATTTCTCTGTTCACGCACGCACAAATACGCACGCACACGTACAGAAACACGCGCGCAGGCGTCCGTTCTCACGCGCTTGGAGCGCTTGCGTGGTCTGGCCCTCAATCTTGACCGCATAGCTAAGTGGATTCGCGGAGACAAAGACAGATCGAGCTGGCTTCTGCGCTACAGGCCGCGCCGGGCGGCTTTTGTTATTTGCTGGGCGTTTTCGCCACGTCCACTGAGCGAGCAAGCGCTGGGACAAAGAGCGAAACGAAGTCGAGGCGACCGGCCCCGGCACAAGGCAGTGTCCCAACGCGGACGTATATATTGGATTCCTGGGGAGCGCCATTGTCTCGGGTTCAACCACTGCTCATCCTGTCTCGCGCTGCTTAGGGTCTCTCTCCGTCTCATCCCGGAGGCTACCAGTGTTTCTTTTACGTTCTCTCTTTTTCCGCCGCGGTTTGTACCAGGCCTAATTAATCGCGAAAGTTTAGCGGGGCAAGTTTTTAAGTTTACGCACAATAGACAATTTCCGCGCTTGAAAGCTGCCCATTTCCGAGACTCCTCAGGCATTTTTTTTTTTTCAGAGCGCAGCACTGCAGAAATTGCGTGAGATCGCGAGTGGTGCTTGAGCTGACCAGCGTGAATAGTACCGATATACTATATGACGCCATCGCGATATGTGCCTATAGGAGAAAGGAAATTCCGAAGGGAATCGTTGAAAATACAGTAAATCTCGTCAAATTTCCATGTAAGTGTGCTGCGCCTGCCGTGCATATAAAATTGGGTAGCCATGCATATAAAATTGGGTATGGAACGGCCACAGTTTCAGCTGCAGGTAGCTGCAGGTCTATAGTTGCAGTGGGCAGATATGAAATGCGAAGCGTTTCTTAGCGAACCCAAGACACTTTGAGCGTATCTATCTATCTATCTATCTATCTATCTATCTATCTATCTATCTATCTATCTATCTATCTATCTATCTATCTATCTATCTATCTATCTATCTATCTATCTATCTATCTATCTATCTATCTATCTATCTATCTATCTATCTATCTATCTATCTATCTATCTATCTATCTATCTATCTATCTATCTATCTATCTATCTATCTATCTATCTATCCGCCTACGTCTGGCTGCTCTCGTGATCGCCTACTTAGCTTGGTGTAGCCCAAAATTGGCATGGGGGGTAAGACGGTTTTACTAATACGACTGTCTGGTCGTGACATGAGTAACGAGAAAATCCTGTCGTGTAAGTCGTCAGACACTTTCCTCCAGACACGTGTGGCACATACCCGTATACCACGGGCGAGTATGTCCCACAGGTGACTGACAATTTAGATCTTCCCAGGAACGGAGAGAACTGACATTTGTAATTGAAATGCGAGAGCGTAAAGAAAAACCGACATCGGCAGCGTTGCCCGTCGAATACAAAGAATAAAAATAAGGATCCCAGCAGAAATCGAACCCAAGAATTCTGCGCGGCAGTCAGGTGTTCTACCACAGAGCCACGCCACGTTTTGAAACTGCTTTGGAAAAAGACTCTATGCAGGCGTAATGTCAGTGCAGCGTCAATTGTGGTTGCAATGCCGGCCATCTAATTTTATAACAATGCAATAAACATTACATATGTACTCTTATGATACAGCCGTCATGCCTGTATCATAGGAGTACATATGTTAGCGTCAATTGTGGTTCCATTGTTGGCTCCGCTTTCGTAGAGCCTAATAACCATTAAATTTGTATTCCTATAATTCAGCAAGCGGTGATAAACATCCAAGCGTTCCTCATCCCCGGAGGAATACGATAACGGAAGTTACATATAATATTCTGATCAGCTTCAATTCGATAATACTCTCGTCTGTGCTCTAAAGTGAGTACTGACGTTACGTCAGACCATAAGATACTCTTTAAACGCCAGTGTAGTCGACGTGCCTGGTAAGGCAACGATGTGGACACAACTACTACGTTTACAAAAACACGTCGATCCAACTCGTAACGCTTGGCTCAAAGCCAAAAAATGTAGAATAGACAACTATTCGCTGACGTGGGATCTGCTGATTTTTTTTATCCTGTGCCTTCTCGGTAAGGCGCCGTCATGGCCTGTATTGATTTAAAGGGATTATCTTTATTTGGAATATTGTCGCATTTTCGTGATTTGAAAAGCATGTAGCTCACTTGCAGACATATACTTATCTAGTACTTTAGCTGATTACATTTATAGCTACTTGAACGAATCTGCTGTCGCGCATTTGTCCGGGGTCGCGAGGGCACAGGGGGTTGCCCGAGCTCAAGTCATCCTGGACTATGGGCGCCTTTCCCAAGCTTTCTAGTAAATAGAGATGTTTATTCTCCCTCACTCACGCGTAGATTTGTGGCATCCATTTGTCCAGGGGCCGTGGTCGACACTGATGCCATGCATGGGGCCCGATTGCAGGTCGCGTTCGTCGTTGCCTATACGGGTCACTTTTTTTTTTTCGAAAGTCTGCCCTTGCCAATATGCGCCATTTTGCCAGGGTAACTCATGAAAGCTTCGCCTAGAACAATTTCAGCAGTGCACATTCTGCACCATTTTAGAGCGAATGACCACAATATGTAGTCTCCATGGAGTAAATGGGCAGAGGAAAGAGAGCTTGTACATACGCAACCATCGTCATATTACCATCTTCACACAGTTGTCATTTTTCTTTCTTTCTATCTCTTTCTCTTTTTTTCTTTTTCTCTCCATTTCTCTCCTTTTCTTTCTTTCTATGCTATGCTTAACTCTCTCCCCTCCTCATCTTCCTCCTCCTCATCATCACTTCCCTTTCCCACCGCCTTGCTATATTATACTATACAAGGCTATGTTTTGCTCTGCTAGGTTGCCTGGATAGCCGTGTAGTTACGATGCTCGCCTTGGGATCCTGGGTACGCGGGTTCGAATCCCGCCTTGTGAGGAAATCTTTTTCCCCTGGAATTTTTCTTTTTCTTTCTTTCTGTCTCTTAGTCGTCCTTTCGGCAATCAATGTTGTTTCATCCCACGCCGGACAAGTCGGGGCAGCGAGAGAGCGCGCGCCGGGCACGTGTGTTTGGGGAGCGAAGCAGAAGATCAAGAAGAGGACGTGGAAGGCGCGCGCCGGCAATGTTATTGCGTTGCACGCGTTTGAAAGGCAGAGCCATTCAGGATGATGCTAGTTTATGCGGACGTGTAACGGCATAACGAAAAGCGTAACAGCTCCGCTGTGAAACACGCACGCACGCACGCACGCACGCACGCACGCACGCACGCACACACACACACACACACACACACACACACACACACACACACACACACACACACACACACACACACACACACACACACACACACACACACACACACACACACACACACACACACACACACACACACACACGCACGCACACACACACACACACACACACACACACACACACACACACACACACACACACAGAGAGAGAGAGAGAGAGAGAAGGCGCGAGTTATACACTAAGTGCTGAAACTATGCTAAAATATGCTAAAATAAATAACCAAAAAATAAATAACTATGCTAAAATAAATAACCAAAGGAAGAGAATTAACCGAGTCATTAAGTGCTCTTGAAAACATCAACACACACCGCAAGGTTTTCCAAGTTTAAATGTATTTTAAACGCATTTCTGATTACCATAAAATATCAACACGAAAATAAGATCTTTAGGAATAATTCATGCAGTCCGCACGGCACTATTACAGTAGGGTTGCGATATTCCTTACAGGTCTACAAATGGTCTTCATGCGCCAACTGCACTCATATTGAATAGAAAATTAGTGCAGCTTGCACAAAGTCACGCAAGGCTTGGTCACAGCAGAGCGGGTGGAGTCGTGGAGGACAAATCGGTGCCCGTGATCTGGGAGTGGAGCAGAAGCGGAAGAAGAGGACGAAGATGAAAAAGATAACTAGGAGAGCGCGTTCTGGTTCATGAAGATGATAGTTTGTTATACGCCACAGGGCAACTATACTTGCTGCACTGTAGTATACATGGCTGTGCTTTCTCTTTTCCTTATATCATCTTTTTGTGTAGGTTGCTTTCTATCTCTTTGTTCTTGTGTTTTCTCTGTTTCTTCTCTTTCTTCTCTCTTTTTATCTTTCTCTTTCTTTTTATGTCTTTGCTTCTCTATCTCTCTCTGTGTAGTCGGTCTCTCGCCTTCTACTTTTTATCTGTTTCTTCCATTGGCGATTTCTTCCTCTATTTCTATCTCTATGTAGTCAGTATCCCGCATTCTATCTTTTTCTCTGTTTATATTTTGTTTTCTAACTTTTCCCTCTCTGTCTTTCTGCCTTTTTCTCTCTCTCTCTTTCCTTTCTTTCTCTTTTTTTCTCTTTCTTTCTATGTCTTTGTTTCTCTATCTCTCTTTATGTATATTCGGTCTCTCGCCTTCTATTTTTCTCTCTGTTTTTTTCCTTTCTTATTTCTTTTTCTCTCTTTCTCTCTGTAGCTGGCCTCTCACCTTCGATATTTTTCTCTGTTTCTTCTCTTTCTTTCTATTTCTCAGTTTCTATTTCTCGCTATCTCTGTCTCTTTTCCTGTACTACGTTCACCCATCCTCCTTTCCCTCCTCCTAGCCCTCACTCACTCCTCCTCACCCTCACTTACCTATGCTACCACCTCGCTGTTCTGTACTATTCAAAGCTCTGCCAGCGTGCCTGGATAGCCGAGTGGTTAGGACGCTCGCCTTCGTATCGCGGGTACGCGAGTTGAAATTTCGCCTCGGCGTGAAAGATTTTTTCGCCAAGAAATTCTCTCTTTCTTTCTATTTCTTTCTCCCTCTCTCTCTCTTATTCTCTCATTCTCTCTTTCTTCCTCTCGCCCGTCAAGTTACTGCGTCCCTCGCCGGAAAAATCGGCTCACGTGTTCTGGTAGCTAAGCAGAACAGGAATAAGAGGAAGGCGACGAAGAAGAGGACGACGATGGCGCATGTCGGTTCATGATGATGATAATTTTCTATCTACGACTCACGGCCGACCTCGACCTTAACAGCTCTGCTGTAATAGCACAATTTCTCCCCTAGCCGATACTTTTTCTGCGAGAAGCGTCTTGACTGCTGTGTGACAGTAAGTGTCATCAATATTTCCCGATTTCTAGCAACAGCACGCAACACTCTCTGCTCAGCCTATGCGGCATATATCGAAGCCATTTGGTGAACGCAGTCCATAGGCGCAGAATATTTTGACTGATGACTCATTTCTTCGACCGAGCGTTGCTTAGTTATGGTATTTTAGAATCAACGTAAACTATAACCTAATTTTTTTTCTTTGGCATGGTCAGCACTGCACAGTATTACGAAAGAACTCTTCTTTCTGGAAGAATGGGCTGCTGGGTGAGTGTGTACTGCATCATCATATAAATCAGCACAAAAAACAGAGACAGGGAAAGGACCATTCGTACACAGCGCATTTCGTAATACTTATTACGTATACGTAATGCGTATACGTATTGCATAGTACGCAATGCATACACAGCGGAATATGTGTATGTGTGGAGCTTTACTTGTCTCCATTGTTTGCGCAGATTTTTCTCCTCGGAGTATGCCTCTCTCTCGCACGCAAGAATGACTGACGGTCCGAATAAATTATAAAATCTTGAGTCTTCGTTTCGTAAGAACTTTGGTATGTGACGTACCGGTGCAATGCTTGCAAACTGAGAATGACATGGCTACTTATGACGTAGAATTTCCCATACATGCTTGAATTTGTCACCCGTATAAAAAAATATTAAGTACATTCCCGGAGACAAGAAGTGAGCCAGTTCACGATAAACATCCATGTACATAGCTGTTCTCTTTTTATTCCGAAAGACAATCAAAGCAAATTCAGCAGATGTGGTGTTTGCAAATAGTAGGTTCAATTCGCCATTGTACTGCATAGAAAAATGATCTGGGCCCGTATTCACAAAAACGTTTTACGCTAAAATGTTTCGTAAGAGAATATTTCAGCCAATGGCGACGCGGGACATATGATTAGAGAAGCCGGCTGACCAATGGGAAAACGCACTTACGAAAGAAAAGTTTTGTGAATGAGGCCCCTGAAGTCGATGATTGTTGCAGAAGTCCCATTACAGCGATAGTTCAAATGAAGCTATACTTCCTGGCTACGCCTCAAAGACAGTTGGAAGGAATGTCCATTTAGAACGGAGGAAACGCCATGCAAATGAAATTCTCTTTCAGGGAAATGATTGAAGAGTGCACTGCAGGAGAAACAAATGTTGCCTGTAAGTAATGGGACGCAGAGGTAGAGGAAGACAATTTAACTTGTCTTAACCTTACCAATAGTGGGCTCAGTAAGTACTTCCCCTATACGGAAAGGTGCTTGTAACGAAACGAAGAAAGGTATGCATAGAAAAAAAAGGATATTTGCACTATCGCCGAATGTTCCCACGACAAGAACGTCCCGTTAGCCCAGCAAATATAACATGTCCACATGAACTAAAATATTATCAGCGCCTCTCATTAGCCCAAGCGCTGAGAATAGGAAAGCATTGCCTGGACCCACATCATCGACGTTTATGGTACATCATAGTTCAGAAGACACCTCCTCTTTTGAGGTGCACCAAGTGCTTGCCTACACGTCGTTTAATGCAAGTTTTGAAGATGACTGTGATGTATTAAATGAGCGGCGTTTCAATTAAGCGCAAGAAGAAAAGAACACGATGCTGGGCTAGTCAGTTCATTTTACACAGTTGACCATAAAAATTATGGCCGTTAGTGCGAATACATGACGAAGCCTCATGACCCTTCCCTCGTTATTTGTTCGCGCTAAATAGCCATAATGTTTATGGTCTACTGCGGGAATTAAGCGCATATAGAGCGGCTAGTCAATCTTCTATCTTTTAGTAAAATTTATTGTACACATTACGGAGAAATTACTCTAAATTGTATATAAAACAACTCACAAAACAAAATCAGTAAGTCTGCTGGGTGCAGCAATGTGGGAAGAAGTGCGCAGTCACACTTAGCAGTCATAAGCCAGATGCATCGCTTATGAATGAATTTTCAATTTCCAATGGCAGAAGTTCGAAAATTACCTTATTTTAACCTATTGTGCCTCACAAAGAGCCAAAATACCTTTATCCCGCTACTGAATCTGCAAACGTGGAAGGCTCTCCATCTTATATATTTTTTATAACGCGAGAGGGAGGTGTCCTCGTATATGTGTGGACAAAGAACACTTGGACCTGGGTATAAGCCAGCCAATTACTTTTCTTACGAAAGGAAAATTAACGGAGCAACGATGCATTCATTCATTCATTCCAAACTGTTAATGCCCCATGAAAGTGAATCACCGTAGCTATGTAAAACGTTCCTGGAAAGCGAGAAAAGAACAGAAACGCGAGGAACTAGACTGGCAAGAAATTATTGCCTCGGTAAGGATGTTCCCGCGTTACGCGGAAGACGAGTAGCAGTGGCCTCGAGCAGAATAATGTATTAACCTTCCGTAAACAAGATACAGGAAGGCAGGGAAAGGCAAAAGCGAAAATGCGTATAACGTGTAGCCGGCACGCAAACTGTTCCCACGAGGCAAGGAAGCACCGACATGGCGAGCGTTGCAACGAAGGGTCCGTCGTTCGGCTCGAGGCTGCGCGGCCGGCAAGTGACTCGCTACAAGGCAAACCGGGCAAATGAAGTGGGTGGAGAAGTATTTTGGCGCCGCGAGCGACACCTGGACCCCCGCTCTTTCGCGAGCTTCAAGTGAGACGTTGCCGGACTACCCTTTCTCGCGGCGTGGCTTATGCTCTCTCGCTGCTGGACGAAGGAGGCCGATCGTGCTAGGAATTCATTTATTCACGGCCGACGCCGCGCTCCTGCGATCGATGCTTTGCGGCAAGATCAAGGAGCGCCGCAGAGGACAACTGGGCAGCCGAGGGCGCCTGGACGAACGGCAATTGTTATTACGATCATTGGCCCATCGCTCGCCCTGCGATATGGCGCCGTTAGCCCTAGAGAACACTCCAGAGAGCTAGTATAAAGAGAACTTGGAATATAGCCCCGTTATAAGAACCCCACTGAGGGAACACAAGCGGCGGGAGCATACACCGCTGGAACGCTGCGGCTCGTTTCACAAGCTGCGCGCAGATGTCTGGCTTGTTCGTGAGGGAAGGAAGAACGACGGAGCTGCATAACTACGCTTGAGCAATACGGCGTCACGCGGTATGCGTCCAATGCACAGCCTTCAGTGCGACCCCAAGGGAATGTGCAGTGCACACATTTCCCGCACTTGCGCGCAGTGGCTATAGCGTGCGTGCGCTTCTAAGACATACCCCGCAGTGACCGCGTGGTTGAAATATAGCCTGCCGTTTACGCAACCGTATACTCGCTAAAAGCGTGCCCCGTGCACGTTTTCCAGAGCCACCGGCTGTCGCTTTTCGTATTCGGAGGGAAAAGAATGAGCCGAGAAAATGACAGTGTCGTTGAGAGTGATGTAAGAAGAATGAAGGCGCATAACGTCGGTCCCTCGGCGGCTTTACCAGTCTCGACGTTAGAGTATGCATGGAACCATGGCAGTTCGTTGCCATTGGTATTGAAGTAAGTAACAAAAGCTGTCGAAGACGGTGATTCGCCTGCGCAGTAAATTACATCACTGACTTTAGATTTGAATGTACGACAGATATATTACGAACGCCGACTGATAAGAAAAGAACAAGCATTGAGAAATTTACTGGCCTGGTTTTATGAAGAAGACTTCACTGTAGCAACTGTATTTTCCCCCCAGGGCATTGCATAGCCTTTTGCTTGGTTTATTGTTGGTATGTATTCACAGCTGCAAACCTCCACGTGCATTGACCTGCGCTTGCACATGCTACCCCGAGCATTATCTTCCTAAGTACTTGTACTCTTGGCGTTGTTCCCAACCTCTCCGCCCCTATCTTTAACAGAACATATTGCGTTTTACAAACAATTGCTCAAGAGTTAGCGCACTAATACGAACCCTTTGGTGAATGAATATGATTAAGTATGTCCATTGTGCATTGACCGCGCACGCTAGCTTTTTAAAAGTAAGACAAACCAACCAGCCAGGCTCGCACCTTCCGACTGTAGCCGAAGGGCTTCATGGGGCAGCGTTGTCGAACAAACCAAGAAGAAAGCGAGACGGAATAAGGACAGGGACTCGCGTTGGCGGCGAAAAGGGCGAAGCGCACAATGAGCGTGACCCAGCAGTCAGACTCGCTCGTCGAACATCTTCGTCTGCACTTCTTTTTCTGCGCCCTGGGCCGAGCGAAAGAGTGCGGTGGTGGCGGCATCGAGGAGCACAAAAGAGGAAGACGACGAGCGATTCATCTTGCGCTTTCAAAGAACGTCAAACAACAGACCGCGCCGCCGAGGAAGGCCCATTTATGAGCGCGTGCGAGCCACCACCGCCGCGCCGTCCGAGCGCCAATATCGGAGCAATGCTCCGCAACAGCGATCGTCTGTGACCATCGCTCGTCCACTCCCTCCGTTTTCTTATCCTCTCTTCCTTTCTCGGCGCTCACGCGTAATCGGCTCCTCTCCTCCCTTTTCCCTCACCGAGGATCTCGCCGCCGTTCATCCCTCGCGAGCTTTTGACTCGCGCACCAGCGTGCTCATTTTGATTCCGAGGCGCGCGCACGAGCGCGCCGCACTGCACAGAAGGGAGGACGCCCTCGCTGCGGGATGGAATGGCAAGCGCGGGCAGCCGTCGCAACGACGATTTCGTGCAGCCCGACATTTCCGGTGAGAGGAGCTCGCCGATCGCCGCTGCCACAATGACGATTCCCGAGCCATCTCAATATTTCAAAGACGGCAGCTACCCCCCACCGCTGCTTTTGTGTGCGCTTAATGAAAAGGAGTCGTCATCCAGCCCCTCCTTTTCGAGCATCCCCTCGACTTCGACGACCGCGGCTAGCTTGGAAGCGAGATGGCGACGCCGCGTTGGTGGGCGTTTCAGCACGCCGTGTCGCTGGGGTGAAGGAGTGAGCCCACGCAGACCATCGCTGGCGCTGCCTGTTTGTCGCTCGACGAGATGCCAAACACACTGTATGGCTTCTCGAGAACGAAGCGGGATCTCCCTGGCTTGGTCATCGCAGCAGCGAGACGACATGGAGCTGGGAGAAGGCGATGAGGAGGGAAGGCGCGGAGGAGGGGGGAGGGGGACACGTAACGGTCAGCGTTTCGAGTCGGCGGACGCGGTCGTGCTTTGATGACTTCCCAGTCCCTAAATCTTTCTTTCAGCGCTGCCTCCGTGAATCTGAATGAAGGCGAACTCTCTGACGTGTGAAGACTGTACAATGAACGATGGTTCCACGCGACCTTCGAAGAAGCTCTCATAGAAGAAGACAAAATAAAATCGCAAGGGCTTGCTACGCAGGAAAGAAGCGTATAGCTATAGGGTGACTGCAAGAAAGAAATTTTCTATCATGGCTTGCAAGACTTGCGGAAGCGGGGGATAAGAAGATAAAAAGTAAGAGTGACGATGGCCAAAAGTAATGACTTGAAAATAATTTAACTCTTTTGATTTTAGCATTTTATTCCCTTAAAGTTTGCCCTCAGTGACTTTATTTTATAAATGCCAAAGTGAAGCAGCCATCCATCAAAGCAGTGCTTCAATATCCCCTTGCAGGCGGGAAGACTAAATGCATAGAGTTTGTGGATCTGCCTAAGAGAATCCTAGAAGTCTTCGCACATAGCGCCGTTCCGAAAAAGAAAATGAATTGTTTGTTTTGGGAAGTTCCGAGTAGCATTCTTGTTCGAAGTGATACTGTAAGAAATACACACATGCACATATGCGTACGTCTGTTAGCCTCCCCATACACACACACACACACACACACACACACACACACACACACACACACCACACACACCACACACACACACACACACACACACACACACACACCACACACACCACACACACACACACACACACACACACACACACACACACACACACACACACACACACCACACACACACACACACACACACACACCACACACACACACACACACACACACACACACACACACACACACACACACACACCACACACACACACACGCACGCACGCACACATTAGCGCGTAGGCACCGATACACAGCCACTCAAACACACATGCGTTCACGCGTTTCCATATTCTAAGAGACTGCTGGTTTTCTTTGAAGGTTGCGGTAATACTGTTTCACAGTACTTCTGCGAGAACAAAACGCATAGTACCCCTACATGGCACTGCTGCTGTGCACGTCAAGTTCCAGTGAGTAGGGGTCTAAATTCCACAAGTTCGATAATTAAAGTTTGAAGCCAACGTATCGAACGTCTAGTACCTTTGCTCAAGTTCAAAGTTGTATACGCTCAATCAAAGCGAACAAAGAACATTAAGCCACATGCGCCATTCATAGAAGCACTCCCCAATTCTGCAGGAAACTGCCCTATATTGAGAATGCACTTTCTAAGAAACGGGAAGACAGGTTGCATTTCAAGACAGATTGCTGTAGCCGGTGTCCACAAAGTACAAATTGTCTAGGGGCGGGATAATCGACCCCCAGTAACAAGAAATCGCCTATAGGGACGCAATCACGGCTTCATCGGGGCCAAGACAGATTTATAGAAGGCCGGGCGCGAAGATTCGGCGATGGCATCTCGTCGCACGTCATTGACGCAAGCGCCTCGAAGAAAGCCCGCAAGATAGCGTCCTTGGATCATCAGTGCCCAGACTCGACCCAATTCCGCCTTCCCTCGCCGTCGCGTCGACTTGCTGCCAGATTTCGATCGAAAATGTGCGGGCGCCTCGGGATCTGGTGAGGAATGAAGACGGGCCCGGCCACGCGCGTGGCTCTAGGCACTCGGCTCATACGACTGTCGGGGAGATAAGGATAAGCCGCAGGGAACACGGCGACAGAGAAAACAAAGCGAAATAGCAATAAAAAAGCCGAGAAGGAACGAAGAAGGATGCAGAAAAGCGAGGCATGCCCACGCACGGGTGTCTCCCTCTCAAGGTTGCCGCGCCGTCTACATGGAGGAGGAAAAAGGCGACGGATGCATTACGGGCTACAATTGCGTGCCAAGCCGCTTCCGGATCAGACCGAAATCTTCTTCGTGCCGCGCTTTGGAAGGAAAAGAGGTGTTATAGGGGGAAGTGGGCGATGCTCTGTTCAGAGGGGGCTTGCGAGCAGTCTTTCGGTTCGAAGAGGTCGGCCGTCGTCGTTCAGGCGGAGGCGACAATTTGGAAGAGCTACGCAGGGCTCACACTCACTGGGCTGAAGGCGGCCGCCGAGCCCAAGACTTCCGCGATGCGGCTTTTCCTGACGCGCCGGCACAGTAGCTTCGAAGAAGAAGAAACCTACTTTCCCCGCGGAGGTGCGGAAGTTCATCACACCCACACCATAGCGGGAAGTAGGGGAGAGTGAAAGGGAAGTGGAGTGTTTGCGAATCGCCAGCGCCACAGCCTTGGAGGATGAACACTGCGAAGCGTGTTATGGATAAATCCCTCAATCTGAGCCCCGTCAGTCTGGTTGCATTGTCGGCTAGAGACAACAGAAAGTAGGGACGGTGGATATTCCTTGATATACCCTTTTGTGGGCCTATGCTATAGATCTTAGTGTCGGCGGTTTAATCATCGCGTCCTGCAATGTTTCGACATTATTTATTCTTAAGGTATCAAGGCGATTTGGGATGAAAGAATAATAATCTTAAACTTGCAGAGCAATAGGAGAGGGAAAAGAAACTGAAGTGGCTTCATAAAAATCTCTGCTATTCACTGGCGTAGCCCGGGGTGTGGGGAGGGGGTTCCACATTCCGCCCCCCCCCCCCCGCAAATTTTCAATGTTGCGTGTGTATGTATACACGCACACATACAAACGCACGCACGAACAGACATAATGTATGGTTGGCTCTCCCCCCCCCCCGCCCCCTGAACAAAATTTCTGGCTATACTACTGCTGCTAGACTGAACCGGCCGTTCCGCAAGACCATTTCAATAGTTACATTCAGTAGTAGGTATTTTGTACTGGCAGCTTCGTCCCTGGTCGTGTTTTTCTAACGAGCTCATTAACAATCACGCTAAGAAACGACTTAAGCTCCCAAACTTCTTAATGGACATAAAATGCAGCTAATAAAGAAGGCTCAACTGAAATAAAAGCATAGGAAAGCGAGAGAAGCGCATATATGAGAAGCAGGAGGCACCGCCGCTGTGTAACTAAATTGAAATTGAAATTGAAAATTGCTGCTCTTTATTCTGAGCACGTTACCTGAGCCAAAAACCTTGTACATCTACTTCACAATAAGGCATAGTTATACGCTATATGTTGCCATTCCAAATTTTTCTGTTCTGAATGGCTAAAGTGCAGTAACTCCAATATTAACGCACAAATATAGCAAATGAAGTTTACTTTCTGTAATGGTATGTGTTTAAGATGAAGCTTTGGCTTGGGGGCCCTAACCTGATTACATAAAAAGCAGTGAGAGTTTTTTTTTTTCGGCAGCTACAACATCGAATTGGATTATTTTATTTATTTCAGTGAAAAAAGATTTTATTCATACAAGGAAGTTAGGTTAAAGTGTTTGCATGGCAGCGAGCTTTTATTGCGATATCAATTATATGGACGCTCTCGGCTGGTTTTGCCGTTGCCGTCGTCCGTTGCCGTCATGTCCCGTATATGTATGCATATATATATATATATATATATATATATATATATATATATATATATATATATATATATATATATATATATAAACCACAAAGAAAATTAAGTCAGAAAATGTTTTCCCGAAGCGCGGAATCGAACGGGCGACCTCTCGCTCCGCAGCGCGACGCGTTAGACGCCTAGGCCACAGGCCGTATGTCTGTCAGCACTTATTTATATACACCATTCACTTCAGCGTGCTTTCTTGGTCACTAGCGAGATGGTGCGAAGGGCGCGAGGGGCGCGCTTTAAATGTCGTCGCCCTGCTCGTGGCGATGCGCGCGTCCTCATGCCTCCCAAGGTGAACTTTACCCTACCGGGCGTGGTCGCCTGCGCGCGCGCTTATCTCGTGAGGGGGGTGGTTAGTATGTCTTGTGCTTTCACCACGATGTCCGCGCTAAAGTTGCAGAGCGTACGAAGGTCACTTCGCTCGCTGCAGTGGCCGCGTTTGCGAAAGGAGCGAGCTGTTCAAACAGAAAGTAACAACCGTGACAGTTGTTAGTTCGCGCTCGTGCTGTGTATACTTGTGCGTTCGTTTCGTGCGTCCTTCATTATGTTTGAGCACCGCGCTTTCAGTGTCGAGCTGTGACACTTGATAGTTCGCGCTCGTCCTGTGTGTGTGTTCTCTTCGTGCGTCCTTCGCGCTTGAGCGACGCGCTGGAAATTTCTAGCTGCTTTCTGTTCTCCGCGTTACATTCCAATTTGTCGTTATCGCATTCATTGCCTCACCGTTGCAGCGAAACTGTGACTTTTTTTTAGTTACGACGTCAAGTCTCCTTACAAAAATCACTTGAAATTGTAAAATGAAAGAGATGATTTAAACTGAATTCCCACGTTTACAAATGTGAAACTCGACAATATAAGCCAATATCATATTACTGTTAGTTGTACCTGCTCAAAACATCTACATAAGACACAGCTTATGAGTTACGCAAGTCGCTGGGAAATATACTATTAATTTGTGAAGAGTGCTCATGCAGGTCCTTTCATAAATGCTGTAAGAATTCAACATGAATTGTAAGCTCACACTTCACATTCCTTCACTTGAAACGTTTTAATAAATGCGTGCTTCTATTTTTCAAAACCAGCCGAGTTTCGGCTATTTTACGAAATAATTATTGGAGATCTTAAATGACGTTTCTGCTTTCCAGCCAGAACTTAACTTCCTTTCTTAAGTGAAGCTATAATTACGCATATTAAATACGTGTCTATGGGGATTAATTACTATGAGAAACATACGCTCCACCGGGTGTAAGCTATTAGTGTTGGTTTGTAGGTCAACGTTGTGCAGGAAGAAACAATGATAAAATATGTAGCCTCCGCCGGGAAGTGAAAGTGCAGCTACGGTGACTATCATTTGCGATGCTGTCATTAATGCTTCCGCTTTGCAAGGCTGTTTCTCTCCTCGGGTTAGGCCTACGAGGCACCTATGGCTACGTAAATTGAAATACCCATCGCCACTGGAGAAATTGCCGCGGAGTACGTCGGGTAATTTCACAAGATTGACTAGACGAAAAAAAAAAATGTCCTTCCTTAGATCTACATCATACTTCGACTGACGTCTAACAAACGACAGTTTCAAATGGTCGACAAAGATTTCAAAAAGCACAGGTCTTCTTTTGTGTAGCTGCAGTTTTAGCTGTGGTCTGAGTACTTTTAAATGCGAATTCATTTCTTAGTCGGGCTATGTGAGGCATACGGCGTTGTCCGCGGCGCCCTCTTCCATAGCAACAGCTGCGGGCGCGCGCGCTTATCCTCGCCCCTAGCAACCGGAGCGTGTGGTGCGAGGGAGTGTAGGAGAGGGTAGGTGCAGTGCTTCGTCGCTCCTTCTCTCGCCGTTCGCTCTCTCCTCGCTGCGCCCCACTCTCCCGTCCGCTCGCGCCTCACTCTCGACCGTTCGCTGGCTGGGCGCCTCTCAAGGCGATGGCAGAAGCAACACCACCTAGACTGAAGTCGGTGAAGGCGAATGTCTGACGGCAACGGTACCCTCTCTCGGCGCAAGAAATGCATTCGCATTTCCTCACGATTCCCTTCGGGGAGGTGGGGGCATCTTTTTTTAATGCGAGAAGTTGGCGGCCTAACAGCATTAAACTAGCTTTTAGTCCGCGCCTTGCAGTGTAGTGTCGTCGGCCCTTAACAATAGGTGTTTTACATCTTCGTCGTGACCGTTAGGACACTGCGGACTAACGACGCAACAAATTGTATTTGTAAAAAAAGTGTCACGCATATGATGCGCGCAGCCGGATATGGGGCAGTAAGGTGGAAAAAAAACATGGTTGATCCCTCCGTCATAGGAATCGGAATAACACGAAAGTAAAGCGTGCCCTTACAAAAGTAAATGAATGTTTACTGTACATTGATATAAGAGAGTTTGCGCAATGTATATTGATGTCTGGCAGCTATAGCACCGTTAAAGTGGATATACCCACTTTGATGATTGTTGGTACATCTCCATCCCGACGACTAACGTCCATGCTAAGTGATTAAACAAACCCTTGTGGTATCTGTAGTAGTTAACGGTGAAAGCGTAATCGGAGAACTAGGTGTGATAGCCAGAAGAGCGTCGCATATTGGACGCAGGACTTGGTCGCCATCCCGCGGCATGTTGAAATGTGATTGAACAACACGGCCGGACTAGAGGGAAACGCAAAGCGTGTCGTGCCGCCCCCGGCCGCGATTTTTCTCGCGGCGAGCGCGTGAGCGGGGAACGCGGTGTTACAGCCAGGTGAGGCAGGCGCGCGTCGCAGAGCTATTTTTGGTTTCGATTAGCGTGATGATATGAGCGAGGCCGACGCTTTTACGACGCTAGGCCTAACGTCGCCACCTCGCGGTGTGTTAATTCATTGACAAACTTGAATTTCTACTGAAAACGCGCCGAATGGGACGGACGTGTAACGCGTTGCAGGCACTAGTCGCGGAGGCCACAGTAATGACGAATTACTTTACCTTAGCGCTCCCAGAGGGCAACAACACCCCGCCGACCGGTAGAGTGGTAGATATAAAAGGCGCGTTTGTTAAACCTCTAGAGTCTGTGACCGTGACGCAGTGGATAGCGTGCCGGGCATCTGTTGTTGCAGACCGCGCGGTCGTGGGTTCGATGCCCATTGATGGAACTTTTAAATGCGAAGCATTTCTTAGCGAACTTCTGCGACTTTGAGCGTATCTATCTATCTATCTATCTATCTATCTATCTAGCCGCCTACGACTTTGTGCTCTCCTGGTCGCTTGGTTAATCGAATGTACACCAAAATTGGTATGGTGTAACATGACCGTATGACGAACATAAATGACAAGTCATAACATGAAAATCATGACACGCATGTCATGTACAGCATGATTTACATGCCTCGCTCATGGTGGGCTGGTGGCCGTTTCGCTAGCGTGATACACACCAAAATTGGTATCTTGCGACGTGACTGTGTGGCGAACATAAATGACACGAGTTAACATGAAAATCATGACACGCATGTCATGTACAGCATGACTTACGTGCCACGCTCATGGTGCGCTGGCGGCCGTTTCGCTAGCTTTATATACACCAAATTGGTATCTTGCGAAGTGACTGTGTAGCGAACATAAATAACACGAGTTAACATGAAAATCATGACATGCATGTCATGTACAGCATGACGTACGTGCCACGCTCATGGTGCGCTGGCGGCCGTTTCGCTAGCTTGATATACACCAAAATTGGTATGTTGCGACGTGACTATGTGACGAACATAATGGCACGAGTTAACATGAAAATCATGACATGCATATCATGTGCAGCATGACTTACGTGCCATGCTCATGGGGCGCTGGAGGCCGTTTCGCTAGCTTGATATACACCAAATTGGTATCTTGCGACGTGACTGTGTGACGAACATAAAAACACGAGTTAACATGAAAATCATGACATGGATGTCATGTACAGCATGACTTACGTGCCCCGCTCATGGTGCGCTGGCGGCCGTTCGCTAGCTTGATATACACCAAAATTGGTATTGCGTGACGTGACTGTGTGACGAACATAAATAACACACGAGTTACCATGAAAATCATGACACGCATGTCATGTACAGCATGACTTACGTGCCACGCTCATGGCGCGCTGGCGGCCGTTTCGCTAGCTTGATACACACCAAAATTGGTATCTTGCGACGTGACTCTGTAACGAACATATATAACACGAGTTAACATGAAAACCATGACACGCATTTTCCTCAATGACATACAAGACGATGTATGCAGCTCTTTGCTGGCTGCTTCGCATTACATCGATTTCCACAATGCGTGGGATCTGCCGTCTTTTTTTTCTTTGCCATCTGATCGTGTATATTTTTTCGACGTCATTTCCGTGACGGAAATACGTCACTGAAGCTTGCCTCACCTGGCTGTTACACAACGTTCCCCACTCACGCGCTCGCCCCTATAGAAAAATCGCGGCCGAGGTGCGGCACGATGCGCTTTGCGTTTCCCTCTAGTCCGGCCGTTGTGCTCAATCATAATTTAACATGCCGCGGGATGGCGACCAAATTCTGCGTCCAATATGCGGCGCTCTTCTGCCTATCACACCTCGTTCTCTGATTACGCTTTCACTGTTAACTACTACAGCTACCACATGGTTTTGTGTAATCATTTAACATGGACGTTAGTCGTCGGGATGGAGATGTGCCACCAATCATCAAAGCGGGTGCACCCACGTTAAACGGTGCTATAGCTGCCAGACATCAATATACATTGTGCAAACTCTCTTATATCAATGTACAGTAAACATTCAGTTACATCTGTAAGGGCACGCTTTACTTTCGTGTTATTCCGATTCCTATGACGGAGGGATCACGCATCTTTTCTTCTTTACATGTTTCACAATTCGGTGGTAGCAAATCCGGATCAGTCAGGCCAGCTCGGTTTAACACTCCTGCATATCCCTCACCACTCCTCTCTCTCCCACTAATCTTAGAGAAACATACTTTCGCTTGTTTTTTTTTTTTATTGCGATAGCAATTATATGGACAGTCTCGGCTGATTTTTGCCGTCGGTGGCCGCCGTCATTCACCATATATGTATATGTGTATATATATTGTTATGACTGACAATTGGTGGCGACGCGCTGACCATGAGAATGGACAGGCAATGCGTTTCCACACTGCAAGAACACCTGCATCCTTCCTGGAAACGGAATCCCCGGAACGGCAAACGATCGACAATGGGAAGAATCTCGACCTAATAGAGGGACGGCCAATTTGGAGACGTTTCCACAATGGGCCACCTGGGCTTGTATTGGTGTGCTGCCAAGACGACCTGACCTGTATGTTTTGACAGGAGTCGCCGCAGACCCTTTTCTGCCTTCGGGGAAGAGTCGTAGGAACAAGCATGAGGAACCTGTTGCCCTGCTTCCCCCACAAGCGTGCCGTCGACCGCCGGACCCTTATGTTTCAAGAGTGCAACGACCCCTCAGCGACAGTGAAATAGACTGTGCCATGGTGGGTGGGGTCGTGTGTGTGATTGGGTGTCATCAAGGCGGAGGAGCCAGCTGAGGGGTTAAAACGACGGGGCTGAATGAGAAATGGGGCTCTGAGCCCTCGGTAACAGGCTCATCCAATTCGCTCGTCGCTGAACTCTGACCTTGTCACGATGTAATTGAGTGTACGAAAAGTGCCAGTAAACTTGTTATTGTTTTCCCATCTTGCTAGCATCAGTTCCTCAACCCGGAGACTCGACTACGCTACCAAACGGAGTCCGGGTACGACGCTGCCCTATCGTAGCAACAACATGGTTGCCGAGGAGGGACGGATCTAAATACCGATCGCAACAACTGGTTGCAGCGGTGGGATATATATATATATATATATATATATATATATATATAAAAGGCACAAAGAAAAAATAATTAAGAAAACTTTCCGAAGCGCGGACTCGAACGTGCGACCTCTCGCTTGCCAGCGCGCAGCGTTAGACGTTAGGCCACGAACAGCAACATCTTACAGCCGCTTAACGGCGAGCTATTTATATACACCATGGATATACACCACCTACTTCAGCATGCTTTCTTTGTGAACACATAGATGGCGCGACGTGCGCGCGTGGCGCGCTTTAAACATCGTCGCCCCGCTCCTGCGAACGCCGTTGCTGTTTGCCCTACAGGGCGTGGTCGCCTTCGTGCGCTTATCTCTAGGAAAGAAGGGGCGGCCTCTAGGGTGGAGCGGGGGGCACGAAGGTTACTGCGCTCGCTGCAGCGGCCGCGTTTGCGAAAGGAGTGCGCTGTTCAAACAGAAATAAGTAACAACTGTGACAATTAGTTCGCGTTCGTCTTGTGTGTACCTGTTCGTTCGTTTCGTGCGTCCTGCTTTATGTTTGAGCAGTACGCTTCAAGTGTCGAGCTGTGACGCATTAGTTTGCGCTCGTCCTGTATGTGTTCTTTTCGTGCGTCCTTTGGGCTCGAGCGACGCGCTGGCAATTTCGAGCTGCTTTCCGTTCTGCGCGTTACATTCCAATTTATTGCTATCGCCTTCATTGCTTCGCGGTTGCGGCGAAACTGTGACTTTTTTTGCTTTATCCTGAGGATTGTCATGGTGACGGTGGGTGTATGCTGACTAACTCAGTTAACGTTAGCAATGCAGTACTAGTGATCACACTCGGCGCGGAATGCAGATAGTTATCATCGGAAAACAAAGACCAGACGTACGATGTTACCAACCACCATGTTCACAACACTCGTATGTTTTCCTCATTTAATACTAACGGTGAATTACTTGTGTTTCTGAGTGCGCATTCACGTTAGGATCACCAGTAGGCAACACATGTGGCAGAGACAGACTGAATATTGCCATAAGGTTGCAGCGAAGAACAACTGAACCATGGGGCAACACCAGTACGAAACTAGAACATCATCATCAAAGTAAGCTTTGTAGGCTCAGGGCCAAGGGTCGGCTGAAGCCCTCAGAAAGTACACCGAGGCAGAGCAAGGAAATACACCTTTACTGGGCGGAGTCCCGGGCTCGACTGCCGGCCGCCGTTCCGCCGTGAGCGCGCGAGCGCGTCAGCCCGGGCTACGTATCGTCTTCCTTAAGCCAGAGCGAAGGGCAATACCCACAGCTTTTACAGAAAGGAAAAAAAGGTGAAGCATCGCATTACATTTGTGCGGATCAATATGCATCAAAAAGGAAGAACTGCAGCAGAATACAGAAGCACACAAAAAAAAAGAGACGCCGAAGCATAACTGCTAATAACAAACGCCAAAGGCGCATTATATGAAAAGCGATCTCAGGTGATGGCGAAATCTTTTACTATCTGCTTGAAAACCCACTTCATTATGATATGGCACTCGCACAGCGAATGAATTGAAGGTTCTTCAAAGTTTGTCTGAAGCTGAGATAATCATGAAATCGTGATGTGAATTAATTAGGGGTTTTTATAGAGGCACCACTCTCCACTGAGAGATCAAGCTTAATTTGTTTCCCATTAAAGTCAAGTATTACAAATTTAACAGACGGTTTTGATGATGAGTCTCATAGACGGGAAGACGTCGACTGTTGGTCTGCTGCATGTGATGTGTCTATAGGATATATATACATATAATAATAATAATTGCTGGGGTTTAACGTCTCAAAACCACGATATGATTATGAGAGACGCCGTAGTGGAGGGCTCCGAAAATGTCGACCACCTGGGGTTCTTTAACGTAGGCCTAAATCTAAGCACACGGGCCTGAAGCATTTTCGCCACCACCGGCCCGGCGGCCGCATTTTCGGTGGTGGCGAAAATGCTTCAGGCCCGTGTGCTTTGCACATATATATATATATTGCCACGCGCGCTTCTTTTGCTATTTTGTGTAACTAGGCCGTTGCAGGCGTAGCCGCTGCAAGCCGCGCCCTAATGTCTGGGAACCTTCCAGATTATTCTGCAATCTTCTGATAGGCTTTAGCGCGCAAACACGAACTGCTGAGCTTATTCTGGAAGTCATGCGGCCACCAGTAATAAGTCTCTAATGTTCGATGCCACATGTATAATTGCCGACGCGCCTTACCGTAGATCAGATTATCGACGGCTGACGCTCTGTTCGCCGCTATCAGTGCCCAGTGTGCATTGCTTGTAGTATGACTTTCCGTTTCCCAGCCGCAAGTTCGGCCAAATGAATAGTTTCATCTTGAATACGCCGACTGCCTCCTTGATCAACGTCACGACCCCGTGACAATATATATGAGGAACCAAAATATGAACATGCGAGAAAGATTTAAACGACATTTTCATTTTTCGGACTTCCTTTGCCATTTTCATCGGAACCTCCCCGTAGAGGACTATAAGAATCTGCTATGCAAAAGGAAAACCAAGTCTTCGACAACGTCTTCTGTGTCCAGCCACTGTATAAAAAGAAAGACCATGAAGGATGTCACCATCGAGCAACTTCACAACCAATAAGGCGAGAAGCGATCGGTCACACATGCACGCGGTCGCGCATGTCCAAGTACATGTACAAACCTAAGAAAACCCACTGGACAAAGCATGTTGAAGTATAGTAAACGGGTGGCCCGCAGGCAATTTTCAATATTTTTCATGAAAACGCTTGGAAAAGCATGCCATTCGGAGCGTCAGCGCACTTTTTCGAATAGAAACACCAGCGCATGGGGCAGTCCGTAGTTTTCTCTCGTCTATCGCTATGGTTCAGCCATTGCCTGCGAAACGCACACTAGGCTAGTAGGAAAGAATAAAGGAGCATGTTGTTTGCCTCGGGTCACGTATTCCTGTCGATTGCAATGCCATGTCTAAACTTACCATCTTTTACCATCGACGACGTTCAAGGCGGCAACCTTTAGCGTTATTTGTGGGTGCAGTGCCAAATACAGACGCCGGTCTGTATGAAACGTGGGCGTTGTTAGCTTGAATGATGCCCCGACATGCTATCACTGTTGTGGTGTAAAAGATCAAATGATACGTATTCGAACGTACCACCGCCGAAAGTACACGCACACGATCACATGATTTTCGTTTTGTATGCAAAACATTGTGGCTGTGAGCCCCAGGAAGACTTCCAGTGCTCTAACTGCGCGCATCGCGGTTGCGTCTCTGAGGACAGTGCTAGTAAGGCCATAAGAAAGTGCACGACAGGCCAAGTGCTCGTTACGTCTTATTTCTCAAGGCGATCGTTGGCAGTTCCGTAATGAAGTACCTGTTAAAAAAGTTTAGAGAAAGAAAAGGTAGTCAAATTCGTGAGTTGCATTATGTGTGCTTTGGAAAAAGATATGATGCCCTGTAGGTAGAAATTGTTGTTTCATGTACTTTTTGATGCGGTCGCTTGACTAATCCTAACAAAAGTGTAAATGTCAATGGGGGATAGTTATTTCTGCTTTTTTTTTACTTATGTTATGTCGGGCGCAGTTCGCATTGAACAGGGATTATATAACGTCGGGATTTGCTAGCTCTTCCAAGGTAGCAAACTTTAAATTCTTGGATGTCTCTCCTAATGAGCACATTTAACTATAGGAGCTGTAATACTATCGCCGCTTTTAACCCCTATTTATGTCACTCTTGTTACCACGGTCACCACCAGCATGTCCCTTATCACTTGTTTATCGAAATCTGCAGCTAAACGTATTGAATTTCGGTTGCAGGGTAGATTTAGACACGAAAAAAAAAATAAAAATCACAAATGAGAAATGCTGTAAAAAATATCGCATAGCACATAAGCATCACTTCAGTGTGTCGGTACATTTCACATTTATGCTAATTCCTGTCAGAACATGCTAAATATGCGAGTGTACACCGATGTGATTTAAAATGTTCTCTACCCCTCGCCCTCAGTAGACGTTCTCGTTCCAAAGAAAACACCTGCTACTGCATATGCAAATATTTAAGAGCTCCTCACAAATGCGCTGAATATGTCATAACACGCTACACCGACATGTTACGGCAACGCAGCACTAGCACACAATAAATTTCTTTGTTTATGCAGCTACTCAGATGCATTTTGCTCGTATGTCCATTTTCTCTGATATGACTGGTAATGTCTCCATTACAGACATCCGTCAGTAAGTCCCGCAAGTTGACGGATCGATTACGAGGGACAACGGTAGAAAACGTAGCAGAGTTTCAGGTAAAAAGCACGCTCGCACGAACGCCCATCGAAAAACAATTTACTTCCATCAACAGCGCCAAGAGGCGACCGACAAAAAGGTCGAACGAGAATCTGATCAAGCAAAAGCTCCTGTCATTCCGTCCAGGAAACACCAGCGGCAAACTGAGCTTCCCCCGCAAGGCTCTCCAAGGTCTGGGGGCACATGAGTCTCTTTCGGGACCCCCCCAACAAAAAGCTGCAGGAACAGCACAACGCTAACGGCATCTTAAAGGAGATATACGAGCGACTAAACAGATTGCGCGTGCCGTCCCCCCTCCCATGCGACGGCACCGCAGCCTTCCTTCGGCTCTTGGCTTCCGTTTCACTTTGCTGTTTCGAAGGAAAAAAAAAAGCAACAAAGTCGAGAGAATCAGAGCGGACAATGTTGCAAATTTCTAAACAAGGAAGCGTCGCGCCTTGCCTGTTTTCGCGGCGGTCACGCGTGGGCTTTCCTTGCTTCGTTCTCGTGTCGTTCTTTGTGTCATGCGGGAGGAGACAAAAAGAAACCCCCGCGTCACTCTTTGTCGGGAGTTGTTTCTCAGCTCGAGAGAAAGACGAGAATGGGAAGAGCGGTGTAACCGGTGCGCAGCCGTAAAAGGCTTTCGGGGCGCGCGACAGAAAGAGACGCCGAGGATCGCGGTAAGAGGGAAGGGCTTCCCCAGAAGGGAGGAGGAGGAAGTACGGGTGCGAGGGGACGCCCTCCGAGAGACACTGGACGAAAGAGGGAGGTGGCGGTCGACGGCAGTGTGCGATAGCGAGGAAGACGAGCGAGCATGCTAGGAGGGCAAAAAATAAACGGGGGGGGGGGGGGATGCGTGGAAAGAGAGGTGCGGGGAAATAGAAGGAAGCGCTGCGCCCAAAATGGGTAATGCGAGTGTTATTGATGACGTTTCCCAGCGCCCAGCTCAAAGCAGATAAACGAAATTTATCACCCAGCGCGCGTCAGGAAAGTCGAGGGAAGCGGGGAGAGTCACGCAGAGGATGTGGGAGGAGGTCGCGATGGCGAGACGAACGAGGACGACGTGCAGGGTACGTGGTGTAAGGTGGCAAACTGGGACACGACTGAGTGGAGTGCGACGGCCGCGCGAGGAGGACTCCCGAATGGGGTAAGGGAAGGAGGACTCGGCAGCGAGGATTGGCGAGAAAGAAACGAAGTTTGGGCAAAAGTGGCGCGATCACGGACCGCTGTGCCGCTTGGAGAGAAAGGGGAGAGCAGGGTCTGGGCTGCGACGAGCGAGGACGAGCGCGCCAAGCCTTAACCTAAGACAAATGAAGCGAAGTGTCGGACCGATCTTTTGCACGGTTGCTGCGACGTCGCTTTCGGTTGTCTCATCTCGGCCGCTGCTTCGTCGCCGTTCCGGCAAAGCGAAAAGAATTAGAAAGAGGAGAAAGACAAACGGGCGAAGGTGAGGGGACAGCGCTTCGAACGAAGGAGCCGGTGGTGTCAACTGCATGTGTCAGGCGTGGCAGCAGCGGTGGCAGCAGCAGCAAGCAGCAGCAACGGCGGCAGCAGGAGCTCGTACAGGGGCGCTCAGCACGTCTTGCCCGCTATTTTACCACCGCTCTTCCTGACGCCTGCCCTCCCTCTACTCACCCCCTTGCCACTTTTTTTTTTTTCTGCTCGCGCGATTGTTTCTTTTTAGAAGCAAGCATTCGATAGCGGCGTTGGCATGAATAGATTGCCTCGGGCGCGAGATCCGGTTCCCGACCTAGGACACCCGCGCAAGAGAAATGTCATTGATCCTCGAGCGTTGCAAAAACAAGATCAACGGCGAGGCTTATTCACATCACCGGCGAACGCGCGGTGAACACGATTTGCGTTTCTGCGCCTCGGGAGACGACGGGACTCGTCTGTGTCCCGTCCGTGTACGTGATCGGAGTGGCTCGCCGATATGTTTTCTTTTGACTGCTACTGGGAAGAAACGCATCTACATGAAGCTAGCAACTTGGATAGAAAAAAAAAAAGGATCTGTGTATGGAGAAAACGAGGGGACACCATTCCACGCAAGGCTCAGCATACTTGTTACACAAGACTGGAACTTTATGAGGTGAACGCAGCGTCGTGTTACAAGACAGAGACAAGATCTCTCCCGTTCGGGTTGAGCTTTTTTCATTTCCCATGAAATCAATCATACACGCCTTTCACGCGGAAAAGGAAGAAAACAAAGGAAAATAACAGCTCTCTCGTCACAACAAGAACCAGAGAAGTTCCCGGGCAGTGATTTTTTGTTCTATTCGGTATCCTATTTATATGAATACACAGTGCTCAAAAAGGGAACCTTTTCATTGCGTACGCTCATGTCTATATTTTTTTTTTGCTCGGCTTCGTTGGGCACGTGCAGGTCTATCGGAAACATATAGCAGAAAGCACGAACGTATGTATACGCCATGGAATAGCTTCTTGTGCAATGTACTTCCCTTTAACTTAGTAGTAATACTGGTTGGCGACTAAGTTCACATTCCCTTCGCCGTCTCTCAGCGGCTTCATTTTCTGGCTAATGAGTTGTGCGCGAGCAACTTCCGTAGCTTCCGTTACATTTCTGACAGGTACTAATTTGTCGTACGCGTATTAATCTCCCAACACTTACGGAAAACATCAAGAGCACATTAGACAACGCATTTATAGTTGGGTAGTCTTCGTTGTAAAACAGAAACTCTCGAATGACTGCCTTTCTTCAAATTCCACATGCTTCAGTTTTGATGAATGTCTGTGCCATTCAGTTCGTACTTATATCTATAATATACTATTTTATCATTTCAAACGAAGTATGTGGCTTTCTTTAACCATGCTTAGACGAAACTACAGAAAGTGAGAATCCACAGTCACCAGCAAAGCAACCTTTGTAAGCCTTCACTGCAGTGTGGTTATGTAAGAGGAAGTGAAGATAACAGCACCGCCCGTAACCGTCTGTCCTATAGACGACACCTCAACCGGTCGGCGCGGGGATGGGGAATGGGAATGAAAGATAGCGAGATAATGAAAGGAGTAAGTAGTACTTGTGCCCCCGTGAGAGCGGATAATCGTGCGAAGCTCGCAGCACTCATCAAAGGCCACCAAGAAGGCCAGCAGAGGCGGGAGCGCTGCACGCTTGTCTGATGATGTACAATCATGGTGTTCCAAAATACACTTTCCCAGATGTGCGAACTGAACTTCATCTGCTACGCAGTTGTGGGTGACCGAGAAAAAAGCTCAACAAACAACACTTGGCCACCGTATATAAACAAAAATACATTGATTAACATGAAGACAGAGAAAAAATAAATAAACGTTTGTTAATGAAACAGCCAGCACAGACTAATCAATACCAGCGCGAGGTGGGCGGTCTTCCTAGATTAGGAAACCGCAGGTGATTCTTGCCGCTTAAGCACGGTAAGACTTCTGACAGAGGGTGAATCGGTGCTGATATATATTGAATTGAATTCGCAACACATTATGAGTCATTGATTCATAACACAATGTTTCACATTTAATGCGCTCGTGGTGCCTCTTTCTTGTAGTATAGCGTTGCGCATTCAGTAAGAAGCAACGAGCAGTGGGTCCCACGTTTCAGGAAGAGCAGAAAAAAGTACGACGCACTTTACGTGGCGCACACTGAGGTAAACATAAAGTGGGCGTTTTACATTTTAGTATAGTAAGTACAACCAACCCTCTTTATGAACTATATACGAAAAAAAATCTACAAAGCAGAAGCATAAGCACGAAGAAATTTAGGCTAATGGTGCCTCTTCAAGTAATACGTATATTAGATCCTCCAATTAACTTTCTTTGATGTGAAAAAACTTTTCACTGACAACAACGTTTGATAATGTAGGTAGCTTTCAGACATCCAAGTGTTTCTCCAAGTGTTTCAGACATCCAAGCACGTACTTATTATTTTTTATCTAGACCAAGTTTCTATAAGTGACAAGAACACCTTTCAATAATCTCGAGATCGACGACAATGCGAGTGCTTGGTGTACATGCAGGAAATAACGAATTACCCAGAAACCTGTGCGAAAAGTAGTTCATAGCTCAATCTCTGTCGTCCCCCTCTGCCGCTTCTACCTCCACGCAGCGTCTCGACTTCAAGAACCCCATCGTGCGCTGATGCTTGACACAGTGTGATGTGACGTGAGCGGAAAGGGTAGAAGCCGCAGAATCACGCACACGGTGCTCATGTCCGGCATTGTGATCTACACCTCCGTGTTTTCGCACGCTTGTCCATCCCGGGCACGCCTGTGGAAAGAGAGGCCCGAGCAAACGCGGAGAAGAAACGCGCTACCGACCAATGCCGGCCGAGCGTCGGCGTCCCAAATAAAACCGAGATGATTGGGCCCGGCCAACGCCGGCGTAGTTGGCGCTCTCGTTCCTGCGCCGGCAGCCAACCGAGACGACTCCAAATAACGGGATCCCTTCTCTCTGGCGCCAGCAGAGAGGGCACCGGCGAGTGCGTGACATTTTTATTTCATTAGCCCAGCACCTTTCCTTACTGCGGGATACACCCCGGGATCGCCACACGCACGTACATAAAGTTACTCAATCTAGGCGCCACCAAACTAGCAGGGACAGTGAAAGGAACAAAAAATGCAAGATGCCAAAACTGCTCGGGCCAAATCAAAAGCAGGAAGAGAGGTGCGACACAGGGGGCAGTGAAACGAAAGCAGCGCGGCGTGTCACAAGCAAGCAAGCAAGCAAGCGGGTCGCACGGCCTCATCACCCGGAAATGACGCCATTTCCTCCCAACGAACGGTCCTCTACACGGCACCGCAGGCTCCGCACTTGTACGACGAGGTGTTTGTGTGTGCGTTGCTCGCTAGTTCTTTCTACGTGCTCGCGTATGTGTCCGTATGTGCGTCGCGCTGCTTGCAACGATGACGGCAGCCATTTTGTTGATTAACAATTTGTGTTGCGTGCGGTTGGCCTTCGTCGCAGAGTTTGGCGCAAAGGAGCTTGCTTGTTTGGCTGGGGGCCGCGGTTTCTTGTCCTTCTGGCGGACAAGAAGCAGCCGCAGCGGAGGCCGCGTTGACACTTCAGGGAGCAAACCTCCACTGGGACCCAATGGAGCGAGCGAGAGACATAAACAAACAACAAAAAAGGTGCTAAGCAGCAGCGCACTACCACTTAGGCCTTGCCCTGAGGTTGTGTGGCTCTGCAAGCGGGTGATGCGAGGAAATCGGGCCGTCCGCGATTGGCCGCAGGTGCCCACTGCTGTCAACACCCTTTATTTCGCCATCGTCAACGTCATCCACGTCAGATTATTATTTATTTTTTTGCGTTGCAACCCGCATTGAGCAACATTTTCATCTTTTCTTTTTTTTTTCACTTCGGGCACATGCACCCCAGTGTTCGCTGCAGAGGAAATAAAACACGCCGAATACTGATTGCGCTGTTTACAACCGCGCCAGGAGCACGGTCCGAACGAAACGCTCATTCAGGCGCACATCATGTGACGTTGCCTCCTCTGGCAAGCGCGTTTGTGCCCTCTTTCATTGGACAACCATTTTTTTCATCACTGGACCATGAAGGTTGCTCGACTAAACGCAATGTCTGGAGGGCAACCGTCGTCCCATTCTGGTCCCCATCATTGGCTCTTGCGGTTCACTTTTTTTTTCTGATGTGGCTATACGTTCGTCTCAACATGACGAGGACAATGGTGTAGACGTAAAGACGTCGAAGTCCACTCGGAATTGTGGTCTAGCGGTCGGCGTCCCAAAGAGCGGTCCCGCAAGGGCACTCGGAAGGAACGCATTATGTTCCGAAATTGCACGCCGCAAAAGAAAAACGCAGACACTCGGCTAGGCTACGTCTTTGCACGAAGTTATTTCGTTGACGAAACACGCTTTGCGCAAACGACTTTTTGGAAGCTCATTGGAGTTGAAACGACAAGCTCGTTGCACACGTGTAGGCCTGCGTTGACTCTTTGTACTGCGGTTCACGTCCTCCTTTTTTTATTGCTCAGTAACGGAGTTCAAACGGTTTCGTTGATTAGAAAAGAAGGCGCTGTCTAAAAATAAACTTGGGGGATAGGCGAGCAAAAGTCTCGGTCGGCTTGTGTCGACGCACCACTGTAGAGGAAGAAAAATAATAAAAAAACGCAGTAAAAAAACCCTAAAACGGGTGTGTAACTGATGTAGCTGGTGTGGCGAAACGTACTATGAGCGGCGGCACAAGATACGCCCGCCGGTGCGAAGTGTCATTAGCAGCAGCGCAGATAAGGCTTAAGCGGCTATCGGATGCGGGCCTGTTGGTGGGGGACGTTGCCTCCGAATGGCGATTAGCGCAAGGAGGTCTTGGCTACTGGGAAGCGCTGAAATATATATATATATATCTATATAAGGAAGCAAAAATAGAGAAAGAAAATGTCGATGGTATCGTGACCATTTCTGCCACATCCTCTGCCACGAAACAGCCTCGATTAGGCACTGGGGCGAAGGTTGGCGGAGATGTTCAATGCGAAAAAGAAAGTGGCGCGGACGCATTCATTAGCGGCAAAAGAAGAAAGATAACACCCTCTCTGCCTTACCGCAAGGACCACTGAAGCGATCCCCATGCTCCGCTCCTTGAAGCGAGTCTTGAGCAATAGACCTGATGAAACTATTGCTTCGACGAGGGGCATGGCCTTCTTAAGGAGGTGTAATAAGAAACTGTCATGTGTGAGAACTTTTCGCATTTGAAAGTTCGAAATGCTTTTCAATGGAAGCAATATTGGGGCAATTTTCGTGGGAAAAAACACTGAACGCAGTGCGTGTTGTTTTCAATGGACATATTAAGAACAAACGCGAACAGCCGCACTGGAGAGCACATGGAGGTCTACTGAAAAATAAAGCAACACTGCTATGTATGACGGCAATTATGTGGTGATGAGTATGCAGAGTAGAAGAAACATTTAAATCATATAGAGAGTGATGGTGAGAAAGGTTATTAACATTTAAGTGTACTAATAAGTAGATAAGAGGCAACCCTTCAGCCAAGCCCGAACTGTTTTCAACGCGCGCGCGCACTCACTCACTCACTCACTCACTCACTCACTCACTCACTCACTCACTCACTCACTCACTCACTCACTCACTCACTCACTCACTCACTCACTCACTCACTCACTCACTCACTCACTCACTCACTCACTCACTCACCACACACACACACACACACACACACACACACACACACACACACACACACACACACACACACACACACACACACCACAGATGGGGGAGGGGGGGAGTGAATTACAGCATAGAGATCGGCTGTAGCTAGACGTTTATGGCGTGCTGCCCTGCACAGGGGAGGGGGGTCGGGTAACGCAGAGAGATGACGAGGAATAATAATGATTTACAAGAAGGACATGTTGCAGCGAAAATAAGTTCATTATTCGGTTGATGAACAAGAAAAGCCAGTGTAAAGTGCCATTGAGAAATTTCGCCCAAGAAGCCATGGATGTGGTTCTAAGATCACCCATACGGACACTAGTCTGAAGGAGACTTCAGGAAAAGGCACATGCTCGTGTGAGGACTTCTGCGTGAGTGGCGCAGCCGCCAAAGAAATGCTTTACGGCATGTAAAAAAATTCCCCAAGCTGCCCAGGCATGACGATGACGCTTTTAGTGAGTAGTTTTAATGCGATGCCAATACTGACCTTCTTTCGCAGATATCAGGTGTCAGTGTCGGTGTCGGCGTCGTTAGTTGTGGGCTAAGAATAAACAACTTGTCCGTGAACGAAAAATCTAGAAAGATGCAAATAAAATAAATAAAAAAATTCGATTCGAGTGAGAATTGAACCCAAGCCGCCTGCATGGCAAGTAGGCGTTCTACCACAGAGCCGCGCTATTGCTTGAAGCTACTTAGAAAAAAAAAAAAACAATATATGAATGTCATGTAGTGGAACGAGTCCCCGTAACGCATCTAATATTGCGTTGAAGAAGCATAGAATCGTGCCAGGCGTCAGAACATGTTAATTACGCGACATGTGAGTGTATTAAAGGCCCACCCATTACCGAGAGCTTAGACATATTTAATCACCATCAGCCGGAAAAGCATCAACAAATTGAGCAGCTGCGTAGGTTCACGTGTTGTCTTACGGACGCGTAGTGGGCCCTTCGCCGATTCGCAAAAGGAAGAATTATGGCGCAGTGGGAACTGCGCAAACGTACTTGCATAGGCGTTCTAGGATAGTTTGAAACGGCCAATGTTACGCGCACAAACGTTCCTTTCCTTTTTGCTGAGGGCGATGCGCAGCGGGCCCGATTTCATCATCGCGTTCTACTCTTGAAGGCGAAGCTGAAGCGTCCACCAGGTTTTTTGCAGGCCATCCATAATTACATGAATTGATCCTAACAAAAATTTGGTCCTTTTTTTCATGGTTTTTAGCGTTGTCGCTATATCTGTTCTTGCCTGAGAATAATGTCAAGCAAGGAAATGAACTTATTCGAAAGGAACTAGACAGAAGGAAGATGTCGCATGTTGTTGATACTGGAGATAAGATTCTGCAGGTCCTCGACTCTCTGACCTGAACGTGGTTTCGTTCTTTCGAGAATCCCTCCAGCTCATTTACCAGTAAATTATTTGCCTCGCTGTAGTGAAAGCGCACACTTCTCTGTGTTTGAAATGGTTAACATTACGAGCACGGTATACCTTAATCTATCTTTCCATTTGCATCTCGCACAAGCCCCATTCCTGGACGATTGGTTTTAATGCTCTCCATGCTGGAGCTCTCGAGGCCCATTGCGCCATTTTATAATCTTCAACCTAACTTTGCTATTCCACGCGTGTCTGCTGCACATGGGAAAGCATTTCGCCATGCCTTGTTGCCCAACGGACGCAGTAAGAACAGTCTTTGAGAAAGGCGCATTTCTTTCGTTCCTCAGAAGTAAGTGACTCTGCGATAGCAGAATAACTTGCCGGGCGAGTTCACTATATTTGCAGTTTTTTTTTTCCTTTTACATGCTCTCGTACGGCGTGTTCCTCAAGTTTGCACTAGCCAAAATTATTATGTCTCATACCATCATCTAGCGCGGAATTATGCTTCAAGTGCTGCACAGCATTGCAACACATCTAGGGAACTCAGCACAGCGCAAGAACCCTAGGTCTGTATGCGCGTATAATACATTACATTGCTTCCAACGTATCTTGTGACATCACTTGTTTATTGCAATCGACTTCAGACATAACTAATTATAGCGCAAAAACAAAAAACAAAAAAAACGAACAAGGTGAAGACAAAAGACAGGATGCGGCACTAAACTTCAACTGAGGATTTACTCACAGAAAAAAACATATAATTCACACGATGCGCATGAAACTGCACAACACAGAAAAAAAACACTCAAAGCCTTCTCACCCTTTCCGCCTTCCCCTACATATAAACACCACTAATATTTTCGATTCTCCGCATGCCTGTTCAACCCACTCGTGCTGCATCTAACCAAACAGTTCCACGCGTAGATTCCTTTCAAGGTATGCGCATTCTTTATTGCTGAGAGCCAGTGACGGAGCGCTTACACACCCATCACCCGCTTTTCTTATGCAAAATGCCTCAAAAATTTTCCCGTCTGATTGCCCCCATAACCCGTCTGATTTCCCCTGCCGCAATCATTACTATACATACTCCAACTTCTTCAGAGATGTCTCATTTACTATATTCGTTGCTGCCGGGCGTAGTGATCAAGTTTATCATCACTTCACGTATAACCACGCCTGTCTGATAATCATAACTTAGCAACGCATCTGCTGCCATTGTATTCCATCATTCCACAACGTTAGATTTTCATTAATTTCTTTCTCGTTTATGGCAGCCTTGTATAGCCAGTGAACCGAGCATGTTCGAGCAATCAATGACGTAGCCAGGGGGTGGCACACCGGGCGCGTGCCCCCGCCCCCCCTGCCCGAATTTTTTTTTCCCCATAGAATACAGAGCACAAAATGACACTTGACCACACTTATCTGGCCAGACCTCATGTGGAATCGAAGAGGTGCCCCCCCCCTCCCCTCCGAAAAAAAATTTCTGCCTAGGCCACTTCTCGTAATAGCCATGTTGTCGTTGTTTTTGTTTCGGTTCTCTGTTTCATCTCGATCTTTAGTCTCAGCTGTTCCCACCAAAGCTTTGTTAGTCTTCGTTTATATAGACTGACATATAAGCAGGCAGGCAGGTTATTCTGAATACCCTTATATATTAGAATTCTATGTTAAAATGTAACTACATGTTAAGAAATATCTATATGCTGAAAAAAAAAAATCAAACGCCTTCGATGCAGGTTAAACCAATCGCATGTCACTAGCTGTAATGTGAAGAAGCGCCTCATATCTAAAGTGTTCTTCCCAATTAAGCCATATAATAATTTAATCTTTAGCTATTGCATTTATGGTTTATGTGTCAATATTAAATGTTAGAGCCCCTCAGAAAACTTCAATCTTAACTTTATACAACTCTTTATGGTTAGCACTGCTCTTTTTTTTTCTCTCATCTGTTAAATGGCCCCTCACCAGCCTCTGAAGATAGAAAAACGAGTGCGTTATTCTCTCCTGTCGTTTCTCGTCTTTCTGGCGCACTTCGTCACACAAGAATGGTGCTTCACGTGACGTCATTACAGTACATACTCTTGATTGGTCCACATACGTGAAATATCACTTGTGAATTGTCTCCTGCACTGCTTTGCCATGCAGCCGCCCATCCATTCTTTCTTGTCTGGCACTACTACCGTGAGTGATCAAATGATTTCACTTCATTTTGTGTGTTTCCGTCTGCGCAAACGGAGATAACAGCGTGTAGCCGACCAGCGCGAAATCCTGATAGGCTCAACGCTTAGTGCTGACATTGTACCCGTGCTTTTAAGAAATAAGTGGCGAGGAGGAGGTTTTCTATGTACGAAGGGTAGCGAAGGCGATAAAGAAACCACTCCCTTGTCATTGAACGCGGGGTGGTTAGGGGCTAAGGAAAGCCAGTCAAATATGAAAAGATACCTTGTTGCTAAACGCCCACACGCCTTGAAAACGGCGCTCTCTAACGATCTCAGTTAAGAAAGCGGCATCTCGCCTCTATAGCGCATCAACCACCACTGAATGTTGCACTTGGGGTAGTTCTCAAGAGCGCGGCGCACGCCGATGATGCTTTTGGACAGCATTGAGCGTAGAACAGACACTCACAAAGCTTAAAACACAGGACAAGCGCTTTGTGAATCTATTCTGCCCTTAATATTTTCTAAAAGCTATGCACCATCTCGCCCAGTACCACGTTTTGTTGAACTAGCCCATGACGCTAGATGTAAAATCGCAAGCATGAACCAACAAGGTACTGAAAGAGATATCAAGCGCGCAGGAGCGAACTGAATAGTCGTGGAACAGTTTGCATTGTCACAGTGGGAGTTCAGGAGAGCGGTAAAACAGTACAACACAAAAGTCTACCTGCGTGCCTCTTATCGAGGTGTCGTGGCCGTATTCGTGCATGTTCGCGATTTTTCCGTCATGCGTGATCGCATGTGCCGCAATTTTTAGAATCAGCCTAAGTGTGAGACCCGGTTATGGGTGATGCGGTGGAGGCAGGGGGTTCACTTTCTTACCGAAGTCGTTAGAAGCAACTCACCGGGTTCTACGTGCCAAAACCACGATATTGTCACGGGGTTGTGACGTCGACGAAGGCAGCAGTCGGCGTGTCTGAGATGAAACTCTTTATTCGGCCGAACTTGTGGCCGGGAAACGGAAAGTCAGACAACAGCAGTACACGCCGTGCACTGATAGCGGCGAACAGATCGTCGGCCGTCAATAAAACTGATCATGGCTGGGACGCGCCGTCTTTTACACATCATGCATCGGACTTTCTAGCCTTATCACTGGTGGTTGCGCAAGGTCTGGAATAATCTTGACTATTTGCGTCATGTGCGCAATCTTGACAAAATGATCTACTACAATCTCTAATGTTCCCAGACATTCTGGAGCGGCCCGCGCAAGACAGCGATCACACGTGCAACGGTCCAGTTACACAAACATAGCAAATGAAGCGCGCGTGACAATATGATTATTAGGCACGCCGTAGTGGAAGGCTCTGGAGATTTATATCATTTAAAGAGAGAGGGAGAGAGATAATAAGAATAGAAGAAAGGCAGGGAGGTTAACCAGGGCTGAGCCCGGTAGGCTACCCTGCACTGGGGAAAGGGGGGGGGGGGATAAAAGTTAGAGTGTCCTTTAACGTGCACTAATATCGCACAGTACACGGAACTCTTGCATTTCACCTCCATTGAAATGGGACCGCCGCGGCCGGGATCGAACACGCGACCTTCGGGCTAGCTGCCGTAACCACTGTACCACCGAGGCGGACTAAAAAGCACTGTCGTCGCGGTGTGTGGGTGCATATAGTAGGAATAGCCGGGTGGCCGCGGGGGACGCTCTTCCCGACGTCTGTAACGGACCTCATAAAGTTGTTCTCGCTCTCTCTCTAGTCACGTGGCATAGTAGTGTTATATTTCGAGAGCTTCCTTTAAAGCACGGAGAGAGAAAGCGAGTCGCAAAAAGTTCAATTTGACGTTTTAAACGCGTAGCTCTTTAGGAGCCCGGCTTGTCGTCCATCCACAGATCTCACGTCCCGTGATCACGCTCAAAATCAAGTGGTCAATACAAGCCTAAAACAAAACCTCAAAACCGGGTTAAAATAAACGAACAAGGTCTCAAATAACATAATTTAAAGAAATAACCAAGAAGTAATCGCAATAATTAACTTAATATCGCTAAAAACGCTTCAGAAACATACGGCTTACACCGGCGCCGCGCAAGAGAGGGCGCCACCGCCTCGCCGAGCGCGCGTTTGCTCCTCTCACCGGCGCTTCTCCGGCGCCGGTGTTACGAACTCCTGCAAGAGATCATTCATAAACAGAGACTAACAGCAGCGCTACGGGAATCGCTGGGTACCCGTGTTACGCACTTCCTCAGGTTCCACAGTAGTGGAGCTGCATTTAGCGCAGGATTTAGAACTACACCAATCGCTACACAAGAACGACATTAGAACTCGATTTGCTTAACCGCGCTCTGGCAGCTAATGTTGGCATATGTACTGTAGTTACAGTAATTAATATTTATCTA
Organism: Rhipicephalus sanguineus; assembly: GCF_013339695.2. Taxonomy (NCBI): domain Eukaryota; kingdom Metazoa; phylum Arthropoda; class Arachnida; order Ixodida; family Ixodidae; genus Rhipicephalus; species Rhipicephalus sanguineus. Next base: position 203,453,535 of record NC_051178.1, on the reverse strand, counting down.
ATTAATTCTTACAAGCTATGCAGTTAGGGAGATCTAAAAATACTAGACGTTTTTATTGGGGTTGCTGCTAGCGATGCAGTAGACTCCACTTACATCAAAGGCTTTCGTTATCTTTTTTTCTAAGCTTGATTATTGTTAGGTGAGACACCATATTGCAAATTGTCATGCAAATTGTCATGCCATCCTTAGCTAATAAAAAAGGCATGTTTTGTGCATAATTGCTTAATATACTCGAGGATCTTAACACTGTGCAAAATTAAACTCGGGGGACTCCCAAATCGTACTAAGTATTGTTCATTAACATGCGCATTATACTTTAATTTGAGGACCTCGAGGAAAGGTGTCGTAATTACCATACTAGCCATGCAGATTACATGTTAGAGAAGATGACTCACATTCCGACACTCAGAGTATACGTGACAAAGGCGAGCCTATTCAAATGGAATTACGGCACGACCATTCGGCCTTGAAATCAAATAGAATGAAAGGGGTAGCTTCATTTGTTAAGTTTTTCCTGTACTCATTAATGTAACCAGACTGCAGTGAGTTCAAGAAAAGGGACACGCATTCACAATCCTTATTTTACGTAAATACCATTCATGATTGGCTAGTTATTCGTGTAGTTATCCGGCCGATCAATATGCAGCGTGGTGAATGTGCAAACGCTCACCGATGCAAGAAAATAGTCTAACTTAAGCGAATCTTTAGGCACTTACGTCAAAGCTTTAGGTGTGGCTAGAAAAGCTCTAAAAGGTTATATGCATGTTTTGATGGTTGTATCAAGATATTATTCGCCGAATAAGGGACGAGTTATAGATAACGTGCGCGTGAATTTTGAAGTATGTGGGCTAGATAAACTATAAATAAAAATAGTTAAACATTCAGAGAGACACGAATATGTACTGGTTGGCTCATGAATTGAGCAAAAGTTGCTCTAAATGACAGGACGACAGAAAGGATACCGACCCCCATCAAAAGACTCAGACACCAGCGCCGTGGTCTGTGTCCACAGTATCGTCCTGTCGTTTAGAGCTGTTCTTGCTCAAAAATAAACATTCGTTTTCGGCCTCTTAAGGGGCTTTAAATGGAAAGTTTTCATGAACGCTTGACTGCCCTCTTGGGAGAGCACAAAAAGGCTCTACTGTATACTTGGATCGACTTTATCTAAGCAATGCAAAGACTTCGTTTTAAGTAACAAACGCCTAAAGTTAAATGCTTGTAGGTTAATTAGTAGCAGCGGAAGTAATTACTAAATGGTTGTTGTCTTGTATTTAGACGTAACACAACTCGCGTGCTTTTTCTTTTTTTGGTCACCTTCTCGGAGAGCTAAATGAAGCGCGGAAATTAAAGTTGTATGCAGAAGAGGGGGGAGGGACTGTCGTTAGTGGTGTTCAACCAATGTTTTCGTTTTTGCTTGTCAATTACAACCTTTGTAGAGAATTACTTTTACAAGCTTTTCAGGACTTTAGACAGATATTTTGCGAAAAGCACATCAAATTTTCCAAATGACCTAGAAGGACCGCAGGAACCACAAAGTCGAAATTTCGAGAAAATATAGAAAATGACGGGAATGTAGGGCCTTGTATGATTGTGGAGTTTTCAAAATTTTTCTTAGTCAAGGGCTAGAAAATGTTATGCAGTGATTATGAGCAACGGTTTTTAATGCCCTCTGTCCATTATAATCGACAACTGACTGAAAATTTGGAGCACCCTAGCAGTATTCGGAGGCGAACGTTAAAGTTCCTGACACTGAGCGCACAAACTAATTATTGAGTACTCGTTTTGTTTATAACTTAAGGCGTCGCTTAAAGTTTTTGTTTTATTGCTGTTTGTTGTGAACACAAAACCATAACTTGTGCATATTTATTGCAGAGAGGGAGAATATTATGGGTAATGTATGAAAAATATTTAAAGTGTGTAGGCTAATCGGAGCTTTGCAGAAAAAAAAGACTATTTCGAGGATTCGAAAACATGGTGAATTTTAAGATTGATTTTATAATATAGCTTGTGATGCACGTGACGCTAGATACATTTAAAAGCGTTTTGGCATTGTCTGAGACTTTTTCGTCGATCTCTATAGTTCCACTTCTGTAATGGTAGTCGCAAAGTGTGACAGTTCTGTCAGGTGATCACATACAATTTTTCATATTGGAGGTCATTCTACTGTGTTTAACCCTAGAAATCTAGTCATGAAGGTCCGGTATCTTCGATTCCAGTTTCTATCAACAGCAGGAATCTTTAGCTTTAGCGTACTTAGCAAAACGCGATGGTAAAATGTCACTTCAAATAGCTTTAAAGATAAGTATGCGAATATTTGTTTGAAGCAAGCTTAAGCTACTTCACATGTGGAAGCGCTTGCCTTACTAAATGCTACTATCAATGCTCATTGTTCTAGACAATGTAAGTATAGTACAGCATTCGGTCGTTATCTCCAAGCCGGTATTGCATCTGCAGCTAACTCCCATAAAAACACCTCGCAATGTTTAACTCGACCTGTAAGAGTTCAGCAAATATTTAGGTAGTGACTAAAATGTTCTCGTATACGGAATACAACAATGATAAAAAAAGAAGGGGGTACAAAACGGTGATGCTTGCATTATCAGGCGGATAGTAAGGGTAAATCCGAAGTTTCGACGTCTAATTGCCGAATATCAAATCTGGTGAAGAGTACGCGAAGCCCGTCTCTGTTTATATGCCTGATTTACGCCACTCTATCCCGGCGCAAATTCTATTTGCGCTCGCTCCTCTATAATGTGACATACGTTTATAGTTTAACTTTTTGTGCAGGAAAGGGAGATAAGACTGGCACGCCGTAACAAAAGAAGAAGTCGTGGACGTTGGTGCGGTTTTGGTACGTTTTAGAAAAGGCAGGTTATTTCGGCGTTTGCCCAGACGCGTGTCCTAATTTCTTTCTCAAATATACTTATCCGATGTTTTTTTTTTTTCTGAACGAGTCCTATAGTAGAAGAAGTAAGCGTGAAAAACCGAACAACCAGTGTTGCCACGTTCCGCAGATTCGGAGCACAGGCGACGGCCGGGCAAGAGTGCAGCATTAACTCTGCGTAGGCCGAAGCTCGGTTCGATGGAGGAAGCAGGGAAGAAGAGAGGAGAAGAAAGTGCGAGTCAGCAGAGGAACAAAATTTCGATAAAGTCGATCTCGTCGTTCTGTCGATAATCGAATTTCCTTGCCTACGTGAAGGAATAAAATAAATAGGGGGAGGGGGTGCTGCTCGAAACTGTGAGAAATGAGTGAGACATGTTGCTCCTTATTTGTTTCTTTTCCTCTTTATTTTCTTTGCGGGAGAAAATTGGCAACGCGGCTGGTAGCAAATTAGTGGGAGAGCCGCATCCAGACACTGTTGACTTGACCATTTCCTCTGAAGTCCCCGAAAACGTCGAAGAAGGGTTTGCCGTCTTCATCAAAAGCATTCTTATTTTATTACTTTGTGTAGCCCTTGCACGAACGGGGCGTACAAAGGAAGAGTGCTAGATAACAAAAAAGAAATTGCTTCCTAGAGGAAGTTTTCATCGACAATCAATCATGACAACGGCGGGGCCCTCATTGGCCGCGTTCAGTCGTAATACAGATGAAGGCTGTCTTCATTACACTGCTCATGGCTGTGTTTCAACTTAGAAAAGTTAATGATACGGTAGTGATTTAAATAATCATTGCAGCTTCACCTCTTACCAATATTTTTTTCGATCAGTTCATAACTCCAAGCGCTACCGAAGTCACTATGATTTCCACGTAATTCGTTGCCCGGTGGCCATAAATTAGCGCTACAGAATCAAACGACAAAAGCTTGAATCTAACTATCATTGATGGATGCGAGTAAAACGGCTACGTCGTATAAGGCCTAAGTGATAGGTCTCATAAAGTGGTGAAAACGATAGCAAAGTATAAAAACAAAAAAAAATAATTATATTTAACAGAAAATACTTTGCATTGCAAGTAGCTGAAGATTATGCTGAACATATACGTAAATATAGAAACATTTACATAATAAACGCACATATAGAAACATTGATGGCTATGTCTGTGCCTTTGCAATTGTTTTTTAACACACGCAAGTTCGGTAAAATGGCTGAAATTATATTGGAAGCCACGCATCTATGCATTAGCAGTTCTAGCTCACAAGCGGAGGTAGTGTTGTTGCAATTTTTCTATTGCTGGTTATCTAGGGAACAGGTACAACGAGTCGAGTCTTTCTGCATCATGATGTTTCAATGAGAGAGCAATTTCTATGGTTCACTAGGTTCACGGTACAGTCGCCGTCTGGTGGCGTTCAGCAATAGATGCCTGTCATCAAACACTGAATGAGTGGCATTACCTCAGTGCCTTCTATCTACCCCTAAAATAATAATAATAAACTAGAGCACTGCACGGGCTCGGGCCTACCCGAAAACCCGGGCCCGGCCCCGCCCGTGGGCCGGCCTGAGCCGGGCCGAGTAAAGTGCTTTTCCTGGCGGGCCCGGGCCGGGCTCGGGCATGAAGCTCCGGGCTTTGGGTCGGGCACGGGTTTGAGATGACGGGCTCGGGTCGGGCCGGGCTTGGACTTTGCTCAGTTCTTAAAGGGACACTAAAGTGAAACACTAAATCGGTTTAGACTGATAAAGTGTACTCTGAGAACTCGAATGTCATTCATTTCACCACCATAAGTTTATGAATAGAGGAGAAAATCAAGCTCAAAGTTCCATTTTAAAAATTCGCGCTGAAATCTCCGCGCGTGACGGCACGGATTTCAAACTGTATTTGTTGTATTTTCGGGACATTGGCTCAAGAAAATTCCTTGAAACTTGCTATGTTAACTCTATAGCCCGTCAATATACTTCATTTTTACCGATTAGGAACTACGTAGGCCCCAGTAGACGCCGTCAGAATCTATGACGTCACGGAGTCTGCTGCGCATATTTCAAGGTGGACCCGCATTTTCTCTTTGCGCATTATCGCGTTTACCAAGAGCCTTGTAGCAGCGAGCGTGGTGATTTTGGAATTGTAAAAGAGTAATTTATTGATAATAGAAAAATCATTTTTCTCTTTCGTGTCCTTTTAAGTTTGTTCGACATGCCTTGTGCATACATATATGTTTCACATTTTATCTTCAAAAAACGCTTTTTTTTTATGTCGGGAAAGCTATTTGGAGAAGTTTTATGAGAGACAAGTACTGAACTTCTTTTGCTGCTTGCATATGGTGCTACTTGATTTATCTAAAACGGGCGAGCTTAAATCAAATAGACCAGGCACTTATAGAGTTAACACCTCCCTATTCTGTGGTTTATTTGCATATGCTAGTATTTTATATCCAAATTGTTATTCTGTTCACGCATTAATAAATGTAAAATAATAAATTTATACCTATAACTTATCATCGTAAGAGCAATCACAGAGATCCAAAGCGGGAAAACATTCCTGAAAGTTGCAGTCCTCCACTAAAACGAAACGACTGCACGGAGACTCGTTACATTGAATCCCTATACAGACCATAGGTCGGCAAACTCACTCATGAGTCGACTCACTCAGACTCACTCAGACTCAAATCGTGCCGTGAGTCTGAGTCTGAGTGATTCCGGCTGAACAATACGTTGGTGAGTTTGAGTCCGAGTGAGTCCGGTTGAAGGAAATTTTAGTGAGTCTGAGTCCGAGTGAGTCCGGTTGAGGAAAATATTGGTGAGTCTGAGTCCGAATGAGCCCTAAGCGCGAAATATATTTATTGAGTGAATCTGAGTGAGCTCCCCTTTGATTGCCGACCAATGGTCCTATCTACTCACCTATCGGGATAACTCTCACCCTTATGGAAGCTTACGTTTATACTGAAATCTATTCTCACATACCTCAACGCACTAGCGTTCATGCTGCACCTCAATGTTTATTGATAAGAGGTATGAGTAGGGGCGGGGGGATGCTAGGGGGGGGGGGGGGGTGCCCTGACATCCCCCGCATACTCGGGAAGTTCTTGATAGAAATATCTCGTGTGAGTAGCACATTTCATAGAAACATCCTTACTGGATTGCAACCACTGATAACTCGTATTTGAAGGTATAAGATCAAAAGGTGTATCGTAGAGCACCGATTATGTGATATATTGGCGTTAAACCATCATCGGTAAAGCTAACTTTACGCCAGCGGACTCATGAGTCGACTCACTCAGGCTCACTCAGACTCAGGTCAAGTCGTGAGTCTGAGTCTGAGTGAGTCCGGCTGAGCTATATGTTTGTGAGTTTGAGTCCGAGTGAGCCCGGTTGAGAAAATGTTTAGTGAGTCTGAGTCCGAGTTAGTCTGATTAACGAAAATTTCGGTGAGTCTGAGTCCGAGTGAGCTCTCAGAGCAAAATATATTTCTTGAGTGAGTCTGAGTGAGTTCCAATATTTTTGCCGACCTATGATACAGACACATTCGTTTTCCGTGGCTCCTTCATGGCTCCCAGTGGTCATGTGACGCGAGATGGACATGCACAGACTGCTTTGTATGCCCACATTGTTAGCGTATGAGTTTTCGTCTTGTTCCGCTGTGTCAGGGGTCTCAACCTCTCCTCAGCTAACGGACCGCATTCACGAAAATTTACTCCAGCAAGGGCCAGGACAGTGACGAAGATAGGAGCGGAGAGAGGGGGGAAGAGGTTGTACCAAATGTCAGCTAACGTTGCCACTTGAAAGACATTTTCCACATCTCATATATGGGTCATTTCTGAAGGTTATTTGGCGGCAGAATTCCAAGAACGTATCGACACCTATCTCCGAAATTACTAAAATGTGGACACCGATTCTGAAATATAGTTTTGTTGCATGGTTATGTATCAACTCGTGGTGGCCGCAGGGGGTACCTCAAGAAAAAAAATGCTTTAGACCTGTCATGCCTGCGTAGCTTAAGAACGTACTTATAAAAAAATTAAAAAAATTGGACGAAGACAGTCATGTGCGGGCCGCGTGTTTGAGACCCCTGCGCTATATAGTGCGAAAGCTACATGATACTGCCGCAACAGCGTTGGAATGTGCAAGAATACCATAGGTCCATTCAACAAGCCGTGGGGCAAAGTATATTCGCTTGAAGAAATATCTGGCTCGAAAAAAAGACAATTACGAATTCCGTGCCGGGCGATGTCCTTTTATCGCGAACCATATGCATCGAATGAGTAAAGCCCTAACCACACATACGCGCTACAACGTGTCAGCACGTGGCGTGCCCTCTCCCTCCCTAGGGAGAGGGCGCGGCGCTAGTCTACACGCCACGCGCTGACGCGCTGTAACGCGTACGTGTGGTTAGGGTTTAAGCGTCGACAAGCTTATTCGCGTCTTTATTACCACACTGGAACGAAACCCGAAAACAGACCAAAATCACCTCGTCCCCCTCCTACCGGTCCTACCCGCGTAGTCCAATGAAGACTTGGAAAATCGAAGAACCCAGGCTTTCAGGATGCGCACACAAGTAGAGAAGACACAAACACACACACGCTGGCTGACCAATGACCACCTTCTACCAGTACAACATCGTTACGAAGGCATGTACCATTATAATATGAAAAAACAAGAGCACGGTGCAAACCATGCATAACATACACTGCTGAAAATGGCAAGGAGAAGCGCTCAAAGAGGAGTTTTATAGATGACATTGAAGAGTGGCCGACGTTCGGAAACGAGAGAAATAAAGGGATGAGCTGGACAGCTATATTCATTCTACAGAGCTCTACAAAGGCATCCTACATTTGCTCCAGTGGCGGAAGTTAAGAACAAAGACTGCCGACGCCGAGCAGTGCGATAAACTTTAGCGCGGCAGGATAAGTGATGCAAGAGCGCATGGCGTGCTTAAAGCCGGTATCTCTTCATAATAATATTTTTTGCACAATAACATGTGAAGAAATGAAACTAGAAAATATGCAGCAAAGGACTTATAAGGTGTATGTCCCAGCAGTGGTGTGATATATTAAAATAATGCAATGACCAATATTTTTCCTTCCTTTCGGAATGCTTATGCGTATTTCTAAGAGTACACGTGGTGCAAGCGGTTCGTTATAACTTTTATCTAAATTAGTGTATTTACAACAAGGTACTAAATTTGGCATTCTTCCTCTATTTATCTTGCTGTGGCAAGGTGCTACTATGCTGAAGGCAGGTGCTACATATCCGGGAGCATGCACGATTGGCTTTGTCATGAGAGCATGCTTTAAATTTCAATAGAGCGCAATAAAAACATAGTAGAGACAGCGTTCTGTTCTCTGTCTCCTCTGTTTTTATTGCGATCCCTATAGAAATTGAACTCATGCTGCAAATCACTTTCCTTGCTACAATACCCTATACAAAACGCTGTTGATGATCCCCATTGTATTTGCAGCAAAAATGGGTACAGTATACCATTGCCGAACAAACATTCATTGTACCCAGTATGTCCGCTCAACTGTTTCCACCGTGAGCCCCTTCTTACAAGAAATTATCGTAGGTTAAAGTATGATTGTTAACGAAACATGCGCCAACAAAGTGTAGATATGTGCTATACTTAAAAACACCTTGCTGTCGATTCCATGTTCGGGCAACACCACCTAGATTACTGGGTCGGGCCGGGCGGGGCCGGGCCGGGTAGCGAAATTATTTGTCGGATTCGGGCCGGGCCCGGGTCTTGCTTTGAGTCGCCGGGCCGGGTTCGGGCGGGTAAACTTGAACGAGTTCCGGGCCCGGGCCGAGCCCGGGCCGAAAATCACGGCCCGTGCAGTGCTCTATAATAAACGACAAAAAATGTGGCTGATAAGACAGATTATAAGATACATATGAGATTATTTATGATGTAGCCTTAAATAGATGAGCGTTTTTGCTATATGGTTTCATTAGACCTTGGTCGTCGTGGACGGAGATTGAGCTTATATAATCTTGTTCACTATTCAAATGGCAACATCACTGATTACCTAGCCTTCTACCGCCCTTGGAAACATTTCTCATCCAGTGGTATCATTTTCCGCGTTGCTCTAACTAACGATTAGCTGTGTGTACTAAGCATTACGCGACCCCTCCCCTGCTCCCCTCGCATACCGTATACACAGTATACGTATACAGTAATTACTATTACTTACTCTGATAAGCTGTCACAAAATTCCAGCAATATGTAGGTATATACATATAGTAGCTGGTTCGAAAGGTCTTGGTGAAAAAGTATAACTGTAAAAAAAAAGGTGACCGCCCTACAGAAATTTAAAAACACAAGCGGGGAGTCCCCAACAAGATATATATATATATATATATATATATATATATATATATATATATATATATATATATATATATATATATATATATAAACAGCCACTGGTCGCTGTTTTTCAGGTCTCCACAGCCAATAGACTTTTGTGTACAGCGGACGGCGGATATTCCCAAGGCACGCATTCACTAAATCCAATGCGGACGGCTGTTGCAATATATAGTGAGCACAGGGGGATTATCCGTCTTAGATCAGTATCAAGGTCCGTACGAATTGTGGCGTCTTAGATTAGGCAATACACCCGGTGACCGCGCTCTTGATAGAATAGTCTAGCAATGACTGTACGTACCGAAATCTGAAATGACGTTATCTCAGCAGATCTATACTGCGTGCTTGTGGCTGTTGAAACGCTGCGCATTGAGCAACGATGCTGCTATTATTATTTTTTTTTTCATATGTCTTCTCTGAACAGATTGTGGCTACCTCACGTGATCATGAGCCTATTTTTCTGAGAATGTGGATAGCGAGGGTGTGCCAATTCGCTTACTCATGTCGCTACATAGCCCCTGCGAATGAAATGTAGCGTTCATGGCGCGGTGATGCCTTGTGCAACGTGGGCGTTAAGCCTGTGGGATGCTGCAGCCTTGAGCGCAGTTATTGTTAGCCTCTAGATCCCGCAGTGCGATGGCCATCCTCCTTCCTTTCCTTCACGCCCTTAGGCTCCTTGTGAAATGTAGACGTGGGTGGGCTTCATAAAAATAAATCTACTCTGCCCCATTTCTCTCGAGAGGCTAGTAAAGCGTAACGGCGCACTTAAGCGTGCCGGCTGCTAGCCTGCGCCTGTCAAGCCTACTTTGGCACTCCGTGTTGCCACGTTTCTATTACTGCTCTGCTTTGCTGTTTTACTTGAGTCTTCGCGATCGGAGCATGGGCACGATATACGTTTGTCATGGTGCGGCAGCGCTCGCTCCTGCTCAGCCGTTTATTGAACCCCTTGCAGGTTTATATAGATCATCTCCCTGAGGAGTAGAAAGAAATCGACTTCGGTAATTCGGGTATGCCTGCACAAAGGCGAGTGCTCCTTGCCCTTCAAGAGCACAAGCGATTCCATCACCGTCGTTCCACCGCGTTAGCATCTTTATAGGGCAGCTCCAGTCATTCCTCGCAGGAAATTTCATCAAGGCTTGCCAGGGGTGGCCTAGTTTTATGGACGTTTCCTGGGCTTCCATCTCAAACTACAGAGCTCTGTAAAGTACAGTTGGGTTGAAACAGCAAATACCAACGCTAAGCACTATTTGATTTAATCAGCCACGAAATAAGTCGCTACGTAGCATAATTAAATTATTCTAAGTAAAGTAGTGAACTATAGAAAGGCCTCTTATTCTGAGCCCTAAGTCGCGCCTAAGACTTCAGTTCGTTCTGACGAGTAGGTGAATCGTTACATTACCGTACAGGGGGCCCCACCGGAAGATTAGAAACGCTTTAGGCATATAATTGCGGAACTATTCTCGAAAGCCTCTCGAGAACGAGTGCAAAGGGCTGGAAGAGTCGAGCAGGGTGCATCGTCCGCTGCCTAGTAGGTGTATGTTGCATGAATTTACTTCGTGCATTCGCTAATGTATATCTGACCAGCGAAAATACTGCTTCACACCTTGGGTGAGGAACTTACAAAGCAGGACTTACACAAGGATGTTGGTTCGTTGCTCACCACAATAGACGAAGCGAGATAACGAGCTGTCTTTTAATGCGTAAGCATTCTATCAATATACTTCAAGTGGAAAATTGTGCGTACTCCCTTCTCCCGTAACGTAAGAGCAATTGGCTCAATACTAGAGATAGTAATGTACCTAGTACGCATGGAAGTGGCAATAGAGCTCCCCCAAAGGATTTTACTCATGAATATTACCGCACCAGTTGCCACAAGCCACCATACCATCTACGAGAGCATGTTTAACGTACTCTTTCCCCCTCTCTCTCTATTTTGAAAGGACGGTGAACAGTTAGCGGTGTTCTGGTCTCCGCATTTGAGAGCATACTACGAACAGCTGGCTTGAAGCACTTACTCGAATACTATTAACGTGTTTAAAACTGGTTAATGTCGGTTAATTGTGGCTAAATCAGGGCCAATGTCGGCTGGTGTTAACTATTGATGACAATGTGATGGTTAGTGTTGGGTAATGTCGTGTAACCTTGGCTACTCATGACTAGTGTGGACTAGAATTGACTAAGAGAGTCCTAATGGCGTTTAGCATCGGCTAATCATTGATAATGTCGGCTTGTGCTGGCTAAATAATGGCTAATTTCGCAGCTGATGTCATCATATGTTGGTTAGCTGACCTAAATAATGCCTACGCAATACTTCATAATTCCCTAATAAAATGTTTCTGTCATACTTCTTAACATCTGGAGTGCTCATGGATTGAATTGCGACATCAGGACTTTTAATATAATGACGGGTGTGTGCTCGAGAAAAGCCTATCTTTATCGTTGCGAATCTGGCTGCGAGATGTAATGGAGACTCTGATGTAAGCATTCGGGTAGAAATTACGCCGATGTGACACGAAGTCAAGACGGTGGAAACAAAAGTGCGTGCATTACTTAGCCTAAATTATTGCATTTCACTACATATCTATAAATGTTCTATACCTGATAGGACAAAAGAAGCCTGCAATGGGGGGGGGTGGCTTGTTTGGGCTTGTTGGTACAACGCACTGGTGAATTGCCCAGCATAAATGCGCAGGAATAGAATGAACAAGAGTACAGACATGAGCTGTAGACGAGGAACCAGCACACAGAATAATCGAAAGGACACTGTTAAATTTAACGGCTTACTTGCATTATAGTAAAAACGAGTGTGCGCATAATTACAGTGCGCTTTATTTATGATTCCGGTCTTGCACATGTTCAGAATAATATCCCCAGTGAAACTGCACTGAGGTTTTAAATGCGAATCATTTTTTGGCACTTTTATTGTATCTATCTATCTATCTATCTATCTATCTATCTATCTATCTATCTATCTATCTATCTATCTATCTATCTATCTATCTATCTATCTATCTATCTATCTATCTATCTATCTATCTATCTATCTATCTATCTATCTATCTATCTATCTATCTATCTATCTATCTATCTATCTATCTATCTATCTATCTATCTATCTATCTATCTATCTATCTATCTATCTATCTAGTCGCCTACGCCTACGCCTGGGCACTCTCGTGGTCGTTTCCTTAACTTGTTATAAAGCAAAATGTGTGTATGAACACAATTGACAGGACATGACATGAATATCGGTACATGCTTGTCGCGTACGTCATGAAACTATTTCCCTCAGTCACCTGTGGCACATACCCGCCTGTCACAGTCCATAGAATGCGGGTATGCGCCACACTTGATTCACAGTCCATATAAACCAAACAGCGGCGAGAATACACTTTATAAATATTCACACGATAGCGTTAAGAAGCCCATGTCGCAAAAATCGCAAACAATAGAAATCGCGGTCCCAGCCAGAACCGAACGCAGGCATTCTGTGTGGCAGTCAAGTATCCTGCCACCGAGCCACACCAGTGCTTGAAACTGCTTCGGAAAGAGACCCTACAGACTTGGGGCAACGTATTGGTGGTTGCAGTGTTAACAAGCATCACATATGTACTTTTATGACTCAGCAACTATAGACAAACGTACTTCGACCCCGGTGGACAACGCGAACGACCACTACTTACAAAACGCACCTAATCGAGCCGCAGCGTGCACTTCGTTTCAATAAAACTGACGTATGTGCTCTAACGTGACTAACGATCTTACATTTGACCATTTAGGACCGATCTCACGTAGGACCCCGTCGCTGGTAAGCTCTCAACATGCTCACAACTACTCAATTTACACAAAGACGTCGTTTATCATTATAACGCTTACCTTAAAGCAAAAAAATAAAAACATATGGTTAATCTCTTCGTCATAGAAATCGGTATAACGCGAAAGTGAAAATTGTCCTCGCAGAAGTAGTTGAATGTTCATTATACATTGACCCGCCACGGTGGTCTAGTGATTAGGTGCTCGACTGCTGAGCTGAACGTCGCGGAATGGAATCCCGGCCGGGGCTACCGCATTTTCGATGGAGGCCAAAATGTTTGAGACCCGTGTACTTATATTTACGTACACGTTAAAGAACCCCAGGTGGTCGAAATTTCCGGAACCCTGCACTACGGCGTCTCTCGTAATCATATCGTGGTTTTGGGACGTTAAACCCCGACAGTTGTGATTATACGTTGACACGCTAGAGCTTTCACAATGTCTATTGGTATTTGACAGCTATAGCACCGCTTGATGTAGACGCACCCACGTTGACGCCTGGTGGCACATCTCCGTCCCGACAGCTAACGTCCATGAATGATGATTAAAAATTTCTGGTTGCTGCTCTAATTAACATGCACCTGGACACAACATATTGTTAATCCCGCGCAAAGATGGCTTCAACATGCACATAATAAACACTAACTCGACATGCACTCTTTCAAAGCGTCGTCATTTGACTAGCGAAAAGGGAAGGTGTGCGCTCCCTAGTAGTCGGTGCCAGTGCACTCGAAGCAGTAGGCGGCGGAGAAATACCGTTAGTCCATTTGGAAGCGGTCCTACGCTGGCAAGGAGGCGTCACACGCTGACGCGAAAAGGCGAATCGCATAACTGCGTCATCACCAAATTGAATCACCATGATGGCCGCATTTCGTCGACCATAGAGTTTTCTAAAATATTGCAGCGAAGCCTCCGCCACGCTGAGACTACCGAAACACTCGCAGTGGGTGCTCGTTAGTGTCACGATGCATTACTCGAGGCCTCCGGGATTGGCTCCGGCAAAGCGCCGTTGCTAGTGTTGCTCAGGCCGTTCCATTCGCACAGGGAAGGCGTAATCAGAGAAAGCGGTGTGACAGCCAGAAGAGCGTCGGTGACAGCGAGACGAACATCGCAGAATTATTTTTTAATATGAGTGGATCTATGAGCGAGGCTTGGGCTAACGCCGCCACCTTACGGTGTAAAGCGTTGACAAAATTACACTTCTTTTGGAAACGCGTCGAATGGGATGGCCGTAGCAAGAATGCAACGGCGCGTTGCCGCAACTAATCGCGGAGGCCATGCTTTACTTTACCGCTCCCAGACGGCGGCACCACCCCGCGAATCAGCAGCACTGTGAGAGGAAAGTGTGAGAGACAAAAGGCGCGTTCGAATAAGCCTCCTGCATGTGTGACCGTCACTCAGTAAGGCAGTAACTCAAGAAAAAAAGTCTGTGGCGCATTGCTTTGAGCATCTGTCACCTATCGTCGCAGACCGAGAGGTCGTCGGTTCGACTTCGGTTTGCGGAACTTTTTGTCTTCTAGTTTTTTTTTCTTTGCCATCTGGTCGTGTGCACTTCTCTGTCTTGGTGGACCCCGGCATGAAACACTTTCGAGTTTAAAAAGAAAGAAAGAAAGATGCGGCATAGGCAGCCACTCGCTGACTGCTTTGCAGGAGATCGATTTCCATAATATGTGGGATATGCCAGAATTTTTACTCTGAGACCGCACTAACCAGCTCTGTTATATTCATTTGAGACGGGCGACTGTGTTCACTCACGAACTTGTTTTCTTACTCTGGAAAACACACACACACACACACACAAACACACACACACACACACACACACACACACACACACACACACACACACGCACGCGCACGCACACACAAACACGCACACACACACACACGCACGCGCACACACACACGCACAAGCACGCACACGCACACACACACACGCACACGCACACGCACACGCACACACACACACACACACGCACACACGCCGGTGCGCACGCACGACGCTAAAGTACTCTTCGCCTTCACTATGCCACTATTACAGAGAAGCACGCTTTAAAGGGGACTCGTAATTCGAAGGTTGTGGGTTCGTTCGCGCCCCACCGTCGAGAGGGGAGTTGTTTTTTTGCCCACTTAATTCATTCCAACTTATGTCCTAATTACTGCACTACAGTTAGAATAATGTCCCCTATGCTTTTCTTGGCTTAGTTGTCGGCTGCTTTCATTTGGCTGTGTCCAACAAAGAAACGAACCCACTCGAACAGTTCCCCTTCTTTCGTTAGAACAGCGTATGATATTGAAGGGGTTTTATTATTTTTTTTTATTTCAGAGCACTGGGTATTTCCACGAAGGCTGTCAAAAAATCCGAAATAGTAGAGTGCCTCAAGTACAAACTCTTCCTTAGAGAATGAATTATCGGTAAGAAGACTGGTTTTGTGTTTTAATTTATTGATAAATAAGCGAATCACGCTAATCAACGTACTTATTTAGCGTAAATTTGTGGCTACTGACGAATGAAGGGTTTAGATACTAAAAACATGATACCTTATGAGTTTTCAAATCACCCAAAAAGGAAATACTTATCCTTTAGTCTGCAACAGTACAAGGTATTTTTTTTTCTTTTTTTTTTTACTGGTAAACAAAAACTTAGCGATTGAGGAGCGCAGGAAACAACGCGTGCAAAACGCACGTTATCTTTTCCGTTATTTATTTATTTATTTATTTATTTATTTATTTATTTATTTATTTATTTATTTATTTATTCGACAACGTCTGGACTACACCACTGGAGTTTGTTAACGTTAGAGGTTGTACAGTGTGATCGGAGGTTCAAGGGGTCATGAACCACTTTTCCAAGTAATGATCTAATGACCTCAGTATCGGAGTTTACTGCCTCCCGAATCGATGGCCGCAAAAATTTCTCGAATCCGTCAAGAATGAGCGGAGTTACGGGGGTTTGGCGCACGCTCTCAGCACTTTCTCTCTTTTCTCGTGCCGACGAGCGCACTGGAAGCTAGACAGGGAGGGATGGCACGGGGGTAAGAAGTTACGTCAGCGCGCGTCATGAAACGCGATCGCTCTCCCGCTGTGATTCGCGTGCGCGAGTGCGGCTACCGTGTAAATTTAGCAGACTGAGGAGTGCGGCGCGGGCAGGTGGCGGCACCCCGTGGCAAGAAGCGCATCTCATCCGGCTATCGGCCAATAAGTATATGCTATATCTCTTGCGACGTAAACTGGCAGATCCGCGACGTCAACGTGCAGACCACCGACGAGAGCGAGAACCGGCCTCTGTTTGAAAAGAGGGCGCCTGAGGAAACGGCAACTTCGTGCTCCGCCTGTGGCCTTTACGCGGCGCGCACGACTGTAATATTTTGCAGAGCAGTTCATAGCCGTGTCAGCTTTCCGCAGGTTGTGTTTTTTCAACAAGCCCAAGGGGTGCTTCATGACCCCTTTCAGTCTTTCCGCCGTCTTTATTGCTACTAAACTTTTCTGCCTTGTATCCCATTTCCTGAGGCGCAGATAGCTAAACGTGAATCTCTGGTTGAATCTTCTGTTTGTATAGGTTTAGATTTTTTTTTTGCAAGACAAGCTTCCCTCTAGAAATTTGTATGTTTTATTCATATCCAGCCAACTTAGCAGGTAATATTTTTGCAATAGACGAAAAAAAAAATTCGGTGACTTTTTTATTCGACAAGCACCGAAATAATCATGGCTGTACCTTCCTTAAAGCGTTGGCATGTTAAAGCCGATGAGCTGTGTTTCCCAAGGCCGGCCATTCTACAGAACCCTTGCTCGCGTCACTTGATCCTTCGAAGCACAGTAAACATGCAAAGGATAGCACATATTTATTGTTCGGTGGCGCTGCGCTCAGTATTCTTTTCTCTTTGCAAGCTGCTTTTTTTGTGTGCGCTTGCATACACATTGTCCTACAAAAATCGTTTCCAACTCTTTCTTCTTCGCGCAAGTATCTTTCCTTTGATTCCTGGGCCGCAAGAAGTTCCTCCATAATCCAGGGACTGTACATTAGGGATCCCCTTTCTCTTTCTCTTGTGCTTCAGGTCGATTGATGTACGCAAATTATGCGTCTAGTAATCTTTCCGCATCTCCGATCGACTGATGTGGCCACAGGTGCCAAGACGAGATTCGCGCCACCTGCGTCTGTGTGCGTCATTTTCAAATGCTCGCAACTGGCGAATCTGCGATTAAGACTCCGTGGAAGCTCTCGCTGGAGCCCTGAGACCACTGGGACCGCGCCTTAAGCCGCAGCTCAAACGCGACTTAGAGGGAAAGCTCGCCTGTCTTTCCCGCTAGGCTCTATCCTGCGCGCCTACGTGTGCTCAAAGCTTTCAGCGTCAAATGAGGTAGTCTCAGCGTGGCTTTGTACATTGCGTTTGGTCTCACACTTGTTAACCTCGTTGGATGTGCGAATTACAGGATGTCGCTACACTTCAAAGGAAAAAAAAAAAGCCGCCAGATCCCACGCATTGTGGGAATCGATGTAATGCGAAGCAGCCAGCAAAGAGCTGCATACATCGTCTTGTCTGTCCTTGAGGAAAATGCGTGCCACTCATGTTATTTATGTTCGTTACACAGTAACGTCGCGCATACCAATTTCAAGGCTCTGATATACTCCAGCGTAACGTCGACGCGCGCGTGCGCGCGTCACGGTGACGTTACGTCAGCAAAAAACAGCCCCTTATAGCCCGGCGTCGGCTGACCGCCGACGCAGCCGACGGCTGCTGGCACGCTCGGGCGTCGCTCGGCTCCGAATAGATCGTGCTGCATTTCGCGCCAGACGCGCCGGACTCTCATGTACAGGAACCTGCTTCGCGGGCTGTTTCGTCGGTTCCCGACAGGTGGCGCGGGCGTTCTTCGCTTTACTGCGCATGCGCTCCTCTAGATGCGATCGCAACAGCGCGTTGGAGCCGGCTCGACTGTAGCGGAGACCGATTTGCGCCTGGCGTAGCGTCGCCGGCTCGGCGTGACGAAACGCAACGTCCTCGCGGGCGCTCGCGTCGGACGTCGGAGTATAACAGAGCCTTCAGGGTAGACAAAGCTAGCGAAACGGCCGCCAGCGCACCATGAGCGTGGCACGTAAGTCATGCTGTACATGACATGCGTGTCATGATTTTCATATTAACTCGTGTTATTTATGTTCGTCACACAGTCACGTCGCGCAATACCAATTTCGGGATAGGTCAAGCTAGCGAAACGGCCGCCAGCGCACCATGATCGTGACACGTAAGTCATGCTGTACATGACATGCGTGTCATGGTTTTCATGTTAACTCGTGCTATTTGTGTTCGTCATACAGTCACGTCGCAAGATACCAATTTTGGGGTAGATCAAGCTAGCGAAACGGCCGCCAGGGCACCATGAGCGCGGCACGTAAGTCATGCTGTACATGACATGCTTGTCATGATTTTCATGTTAAGTCGTGTTATTTATGTTCGTCACACAGTCACGTCGCGCAATACCAATTCCGGGGTAGATCAAGCTAGCGAAACGGCCGCCAGGGCACCATGAGCGTGGCACGTAAATCATGCTGTACATGACATGCGTGTCATGATTTTCATGTTAACTCATGGTATTTATGTTCGTTACACAGTAACGTTGCGCAGTACCAATGTTGGTATATATCAAGCTAGCGAAACGGCCGCGAGCGCACCATGAGCGTGACATGTATATCATGCTGTATATGACATGCGTGTCATGATTTGCGCGTTAGGACCTGTCAATTATGTTCGTCATACACTCTTGTCACGCCGTATCAATTTGGTATATATCAAGTTAACGAAACGGCCGTAAGAGCACCAAGACTGTGGCATCTATATCATGTCGTTCATGACATGCATGTCATGATTTTCATGTTATGACTCGTCATTCATGCTCGTCATACAGTCATGTTATGCCATAGCAATTTTCGTGTACATTCGATTAACGAAACGAGCAGGAGAGCACAAAGTCGTAGGCGGCTAGATAGATAGATAGATAGATAGATAGATAGATAGATAGATAGATAGATAGATAGATAGATAGATAGATAGATAGATAGATAGATAGATAGATAGATAGATAGATAGATAGATAGATAGATAGATAGATAGATAGATAGATAGATAGATAGATAGATAGATAGATAGATAGATAGATAGATAGATAGATAGATAGATAGATAGATACGCTCAAAGTCGCAGAAGTTCGCTAAGAAATGCTTCGCATTTAAAAAACCTGGTACTTCGCAAATTTATTTTGGTTAGGGGCTGTTGGTGATTGCGGCAAACTAGGGTTGATGACCACGAACATTAAAACAGCGTAGTGGAATTTAGGGTGTTGGAAAAAACTAAATAATTTGCCAGTTTGCTTTGACATGCGTCTTTCAGATAGATCAGCTCATATGCCCTTCTTTTGCATTTCTCATAAACACAAAGCTTTAGCTGGTTATTCAGTTCAAGTCTCTTTATTTAACAGAACAGAAATGAAAAGGTATTCTGGATGGTTTCGTAGGCTAAAAGCCACAAAAATAAAGTGCAACGTCGTCCATTAGACCATAAAATACGACCCTCGACATAGAATTGCATGATAAGTACACCAGTGATATTTTTTGTGATAAAATCTATAGAAGATCCCTAAATATAACGCGATCTAAGAGAAGTGCTACGCATGGAAGTTGAGCTAGTTAGTTCGCATTGGAATACTGAAAAACAAGGCTAGTGGCAGGACCACAGTTATGTAAGAGACGCAGTTATTATGTTATTTGTGCTCTAGTGGTCCTGTAGCTAGCGCAAAAACACGGCATTGCATCTCCATTGATCGCCTTTATCGGATATTTGTTCTTTAGTGTAAGTTTTGAAAATCAGAGACTCCGCAAATTTTGTAATGATACGTATCTTTAAACATAGTCGTTTGAGTAAACCCGCAAGAATTACCTTGTATGATTGTCTCATAAAAATAGTCATGCAAGAGTTCATGATCGCTGAAAAATAGCGACTATAAAGTCGCTTCGTTTATGGTTCGGAGAAGGCAGCGAGAAGTGCTGCAATATTTTTTTTTATTGTAATGCACAGGCTTTCGCAGAAGACGAGGGTTATGACATCTTTTTACGTCTCTTTTAGCGGTATCACTTTAATGTGGGGGTTTTGACCCCGACCGTATGAAGAGAGACATTCAGCAAAAAGAGCCGGCGAGACATTTACATTTCATGGCAGCTCACTTGAGCCAAAGAAAGAAATTAAATGAGGCAGATAATTCTAAGAAAACCTTACCCGTTCTCTTTTTAAAACTACAAGACCAGGTTTTTTTGGTTATTATTATTTTATTCTAATGCTTCCTTCAGACATCTCTGGAGAAAAGGCTTCTAAGTTATGAAAAGCGTCGGCGCTGCGGCCGCTGCCTTCCACTGAGTGAAACGGGAAAAGACGAAAGATAACGAGTGGTAGCAAAAGCGGGCTTTTCCGTTCCGCTCGTTTCGGGTTTTGTTTCCCCACTTGACCTGTCTTTAGCTGAAATTTCTGCGTCCGTGTCTTTATTTTTTTTATCTCCCCTTTTGACTCGCTGTCAGGGCCCCATGGGTGATCAACTTTTTAAATCGAAAGGAAGTTCATTAGGGCTGCGTGCGGAACTGCTTAGAATCGGGCCCCAGCGCTTCTTATAGATTCTCCGGGGGATCTAAAGGCCGTCCCTCTCAATACACGATCCGAAGTGTCTGCTCGTCTCTGGACAGGCTGGAACTTCCGTTGAGAAGAGGACATAACATCCGCTGGCCGTGTAGGAACAGAAACCGTCCGCCTGGTCTGCGAGCAAGAACAAGGAGAAGGCTTCGTTCGAGCATACGTGTTCGTCGCATGCCTCTTCGCATGATGAGTCCTACCAGCAAGTTTTGTGCTCTCGGTCGCTTGATTTTACCTTAAGTTATACACGTATATGAACGTCAAGACATCTCTTTGTGTGTACGTACGTGCGTATGTGTGTGTGGGGGGGGGGGTTGTCGCACTACCAACAATACTGTGTTGGCGATTGAAAAAAATCGCAAAGTACCACGTTTTACTGGTACTAGTAATTCTGTCTCATTTCTCACTGAGTTCAGGCGGTTCAATCAAAACTAAAATTTTCTAGTTTAATATTCTCAGTCTGCGCAGAGTAACCTGTAGACTGTGTATTTGTGGAGGCCTGCAAGTTCATTTTGGCCCTCGTTGGTTCTTTCGCATGCACCAAAAGCGCTTCGCACATGGGTTTTCGCATTCGCCCAAAGTTAGAGTCCAGCCACATTGGCTTGGAACTGAAGCTACAGCTTACTCAGCAACACAGCGCCGCAGTCGAAAAACCATTGCTGTAGGTGTCCTAGAGAAACGTAGTGGATATGATTCCAATACAGAGACGAGCTGTTACATTCTTGTGGTGTACCTTCATTTGTCGGCTGTAGACAGGCTACTTGAATTGAGCAGGTAGTGGTGGAGGCCGTAACGAGATTGGCAACTTTAATTTTGAAACGCTGCGAATGAAAACAAAAATTTTTTACGGTTCAAAACATTGGTGCTAAAATTGTTCCTGCGTAGAACCTTACGTAGAGGGAGAGAAAAATCAAGAGAGAAAATACAGGGAGGTATGTACAGCGATGTTAGCCACTCTATTGTTGATTGGCTACATTGTGCTAAGGAAAGGATAGAGGGAGCTAAAGGTGAGAGACAAACTGTTTCTTTAATAAATAAAGCTACATATTATTACACTTTGTTTTGCAATGTGTTCCATGCAATCCCTGGCAGAGCATTAGTCGAATTTCAACAGCCAACCTTTGTTGCCTATTTGAACAATGGCAGAGATATCAATCCCAGGAAGGTAAATTCTGCTGCTTTAAAATTAAGGCACGAGGCAAAACTTGAGACGCAAACTACACTTCTATATGTGTTCATTCAAACTACCCTCTTTGTATATATCACCAATGCGTTTAGCCTCTATGCCCTTGTTTACTCCTATTTGTTTTTGTAGTGTTTAGCAGCTGGGCAAATCTAATATTCAGGGCAATGTGCCGTCTTCTTATCACATTGAACCCATATCTGTCATCTATGACACGTCAAAATCGGGGCCCTCCGTGGAGTGCAAAAGATGATGTGGTGTCAACTCTAATGGCTCATGTAGCCGAGCCGACTCTTTCGAATGAGCAAAATATGCCCTGTTACATTTCTATTTACATTACCATCCACTTACCATTTTTCTAGTCTTTCTTCTATTTTTCTAGCCTTCGTGAAGCCTTAATGGCTTTTTGCTTTCGCCGCACAGCATCACTGTTGTGACTTTTGTAATGTCTCCTGTGATGTCGGAATAAACTGAATTGATGTACTTCACTGCGACCACTTGTTCCACCTTTGCCTAATTTACTAGAAAACGCCAAAGGTTCACATCATGCATGTTCTTCATGAAAACACATTCGGAACACCGTAAAATATGTAGTGCATAATATGCAAAATAATGACACATAATAATCTTTCATATAGTTACTTAAGTTCAAATCTTAAAGTTTGGTCGTCAACACTTCCGAGCTCTCGTGAGCTTCTACAGTTAGCCTTAAGAGAAATACAACAGTAGGAGCCCCACCAAATGCGAAGAATTTTACGCTATACAGGAAAGCCGACAAGTACACATCTCCCTCTTTGACGTTCTATACAGAACTTGTTTATAGTTTATAATCAGTGGTCATTGCGTGTTCTGCTCTCTGGTTGTGAAGCTAGGCATGGTAGGTTACACAAGTCAATGGGATGGCTAAGTGATATCTTTAAGAAGTTCCTTCCAGTTATTCAGTCTTTCAGCACCAGTTACCCTGTTCTGCTCCAGGTGAAAAGAAGTTCTTAAAACGTGGAGATAAAAGGGGCCCTGCAACACTTTTCCAAGTAGCCAATAAATGGCTTTACTAAGGGAGCTTATTTTTTTCACGAATCGACTACCGCAAAAGCTTTTAGAATCCGTCAAGTACGAGCGGAGTTCCAAAGATTTGTCGCGCTCTCTAATTGCTTTCTCTCTTCTCTCGTTCTGAGAAGAGCGCTGGAATCTAAGCAGGGAAGGATTGCAAGGGGGAAGAAGGTACGTCACGCGCGCCTCGTGGCCTTGAGCACAT
This sequence comes from Rhipicephalus sanguineus, assembly GCF_013339695.2. Classification (NCBI taxonomy): domain Eukaryota; kingdom Metazoa; phylum Arthropoda; class Arachnida; order Ixodida; family Ixodidae; genus Rhipicephalus; species Rhipicephalus sanguineus. Next base: position 203,430,388 of record NC_051178.1, on the reverse strand, counting down.
TTTTTTTTTCCATCGAACGCGCGGCGTACTTTCAGAAGTGTGATCGCGCGCGTGCGGGCAAGTGACGACCTCCAATGGCGGCCGCAGTAACTACCGGGCGCGCCATGTTCAACTCAGCCAATGGCGTGGAACTTGTGTCAGTGACGCAGTGATTTTGAGTCAATAGCATCATTTGTCGAAAGAAGAGGAAGCGATTTGTAGCTGACTTTGAGAACGTATTGTAAATACCAGGCCGTGTGCTGCGCTATAACGTTTGGCTCGCGTGTTCTCGGGAGCCTCGACGACCGATCGGCAGCGTTTTCTGACCATGCTGAAAAAGTTTTGCAGGGCCCCTTTAACGATGGTATGAGTAAGCATTCTATTCACGCAAGTTTCTCTTTCTAAACATTTGTCCTTTCATATGATTTGCCACTGCAGCCTCCTAACGAACTAATAAAGAGCCAAGATTTTCTCTTTATATATACACGCCCCTGCTGAACAGCTTGGCTATTAAGATCAGAATAAAACGCGAGACAGTACGTTACTGCGCAACAACCAAGCCTGATTAGTAGGTGCATCCCGCGAGTACGACATTTGTGCAGCTTGGCCAATGACATACGGCAGCCCAAGTGCGCCGGCGAATAGATGTGGAAATGTGGATATGGGACTAGCAGCACCCCAAAATTGAGGTGTCCTAGCACGTATCGGGCTTGACGGATCTTCTGAGGCGTGTCCGGAGGAAAATTGTTCTTGGAATGACGAAATAAGTAATAAACAAGCCCAACGACGTGAGCATGTTGTGACAATGACAGCGTTCGTCGCAGTTTTTGCAATATGCAGTCGCTACGGTTAACGCGAGTGACGGGCATGTCGCCACGATAGCAATAAACGCCTCCGCGCGCCAGGTCTTGTGCCATACTGAAGTAACGGAGCTGTGGAGAGAGAGGGAGGGAATGGTGCTCCTTGTTGAGGACTTCGGTCTCCTTTAGCTGTTGGCAGAGCGCTAGCTGTGGCCACACACTGAGGCGATGGGGAAGGCGGCTGTGCTCCATACTTCTCTATTGCTGGCGATCCTGCTGGGATCGGCGTGTCGAATGCCACCACATAACAGCGCCAGATGTCAGCTATCGCTTGAGTTCTGTTCTGCGGCGTAGCGTGGAGAGCAAGGGTTGGTGCGGGAAGACACCGTAAGCGCAGCTGGCGGCATGGCTTTCACTTGCATCACGTGCTGTCTCGGCAAGAAGTGAAGCCGCGTAGCGTAATATAGGGAAAAGACATTGAAAACGTACAAAACGTGAAAGTCGAAACGCACGAGCTACGTCTACGGCTCGATAACGTTTTGCAAGTTAGCACTTATGAAACCGCTAGCTGTTCTTTTCTTTTCAGCTCTGTTCGTCTTCCCGCGATCAAAGTGAAAAGCGCTGTCGTCTTTTACTTGTGAACTTGTGCTTCTACCATACAACGTTAGTCCTAACGTGTACAGGCCAAGAGTTGGTGCTTGAAAACTTAGGCATAATACACGTATCCATCCTTGTCTTTGGGCATTTATGCATACGATTATTACGACTACGTTTGAGGCTGGTTTCTATATATACATGTTTTTTTACAGACAAGACTTAGCACGGGATGCAAGAAAAGTTGTTGACCACAGTGTAGTACACGCTGGCTTGTACAATGGTGAGAACGACACTAAACGACACCCTTGGAGCAGTTTGCTGGAAGGAATAACTTGGTTTCAGTCAATGTGTGCATAAATAATGGAATAGACAGCTATCACTATTTTATGAACATAAAGAAGCTTAGGTATAATTCGGAGCCGGAGAATCCTCAAAGACAGCATTGGTTATTTTCTGATTGTTTCGTAACTGGGATTTGCGTTTAGATGACGCCTCTTCACTGAAGCACTGCACCGATACAGCTAGCTTAGATTTAAATAACAGGTTTATTACTGACAAGAGCACCAATTGATACTCTTGTTTCTCGTGCAAGCATGTCCGATCGCGCACTTAATTTAAGTTTTCTGAATATTCATAAAAAGTATTCTGAAACGTAGATGTCGGTGGTTCTAGTTAAAGTTAAGAGCTATGCTGGATACACATGATATCGGAACATAGCTCGACTTAAGATAAGGGCCAATTAACGGTCAAGATAATTAATCAAAATTAGTTGGCTCAATTCACTGAAACATTGTGAGCAGCTGGCATCGTTTCGGCATCTGACGGAGCAGATCTCAATCGCATGCTTCTTTCAACGTGCCTCTGAGATTCGTTCCGGCGGCGCGCGGCACACAAACTCAAGGAATACACCAGGGCACACAATCGTCGACCGGCGAGTGCTTCTATCAGAAAGCTAATTCAGGTCTTAGTATCACCTCCTGAATTTTATTTCTACACGTTACTTTTAACGTGCTGAACAGCTAAGCAATGCTCTTTATTTTGAACGGTAGGCTAATTTCCAAGAGGAGGAGAACGCATGAAGCTGGGCGATGGGATTTGGAAATATACCGATCCGTGATATAGGCTGACGCCAGGCTAGCATAAAAAATTGGAGGACGCTCAAGCGTCGCCTTTAAGAGTTGAACGCGGTAGCGATATCCCGCCCCATCCTCATCGTGCGCGCGCGCGCACACACACACACACACACACATACACACACACACACACACACACACACACACACACACACACATACACACACACACACACACACACACACACACACACACACACACACACACACACACACACACACACACACACACACACACACACGCACACACGCGCACACACACACACACACGCACACACGCGCACACACACACACACACACACACACACACGCACACACGCACTCGACATACCTATAGTAAAGGTAAAGGTTTCCGCCCTCTTCAACAGCACTTTTATGACAACAGTGTACCCACTGCGTGTGTGTAAGAGAACGCTCACAAATGTGTACGCCCTTTATAATGGGTGGCATGGTTTAAACCAGCAGCAATTACGCGCGTGATACTTTTTCGATGTTGCGATGCACCCACTACATGTTCGTAAGGGAATACGCGCAGTAGTGTGTGTGCCTTTTGTAATGGGCGGCCAGCCTTAAATCACCAACTCGTTATGCAGTTCAACTTGGTGTGACGCCCGAAGGCAATATACGCTTGTAGCCCGTTTTACTGCGATGTTACATCTCCTACTGTCACACCTGCACACAGGACGCGCATGTTTGTGTAGCATTAAAGTTAATTCCAGTGCAGTTCCAAGCAATGAAGTGGCGCTGTGGTGGAACACCTTTTTGCCACGCAGGCGGCCTGGGTTCGTTTCGCACTCGAACCTAAGATTTTGTTATTATTTATTTTCTACAAGATGATGATTTTTCGCTCACAACCAACGACGCCGACACCGCCGCCGAAATGTCTGCGGGACGAGCTTTTCAACGCTATCGCGTTATTAAAGATTGTCACGTAGAAAGGCTCTATAGGAGATGCAGCAGCAGCAGCTGAAGCAAAAGAAAGAATTAGAAGCAGAAGGAAAAACAAAGGGCTGATTGCTCTTTATTAACGACTACAATGTGGGAAGTCACTTTTGTTTAATGAACTACTCAGTAACTTAATGAAGACCCGTTCTCTCAGAAGTTTGTATGAGCAAACTAGAGAATAAAGAAATTTCTGGCCGGTTATAGAAAAACGTCACACGACAAGTGCTTGTCGCGTAAACAATAGTGTGATACTCGCTTGAAACATTCGCCTTTGTCGATGGAGGGCTTATTATGTATTGTTTTACTGTCACGTGCCCAAGGTTCTTTATTCTGCGCTCAAGTTACGCATCAGGAGTCCGTTTCTTGCAAGCAACGCTGCACATATCTCAACCGGCCCTATCTTTTAGTAAATGAAATTGTGCCCTGTTTTCGTCGCCGACGCACTTTGATTGTGTAAGCATCATTGAGCCTTTGTTTCTTTGTTCTTCTTTTACCTTGATTACGCAATAAAGGTTATAACTTCCGCAGTAAGTATTAACGTATACTATTCATCGTTCCTGAACTGGGTGACTGTGTCATTCGAGCCTTAACTAAATGCCGTAAATTAAGGGTACATACAGGCCCAACAGGTGTACAGGCATGTGACAGACAAACCGATCGATGCTTGCCTCATCTAAAATTCGTAGGTGCATTCGTTCCGCCATACCTCGATGTTCATCACGAAACGCTGAAACCGAACCTCTGATAGAACGCACGCGCCTTAGTTCACTTCGATGTCCTACTTCCTTCCGCTGGAATTATCGCTAGGGCTCTTCGGCTCTTGCGGTATACTTACACCGTTCTTAAAGTTGCCACTTATGTCTGTTGGTGTGCCATCGGTATGCATAACTTTGAGCATAACGAGCGCGACGCTCAATGCTCAAAACACACGAGCATTGTGCGTTTAATCGCTCCTTCCTCTGTCACTGTCCCTTATGCTCCTGCACGACGTTAGACTTACCCCATCTTTTTCCTGGATTTGCGGATCAACAAAATTCCACCAAAGGCGCGTGTTCCATGTGGAAAACTACATTGATATTGTCAGGTTGTCGACACCGGCCTTGGTTTTGTCCTAAAGCATGGAAAACACGCCTTAAGATTTTAATTAAGAAAGGCTGGGGTGAAGTCAGGCGTGCCTGAAAACTACGTCAATTAGGTGACGGTAATAATTCCGCAGACTGCTGCAATTTCTGCGCAACGCATTACTCCAGGCTCTTGTAAGCTTTTTTTTTTATTTCTTATGTACCTTGCGGTATTTCTTGCTCCCCCAAAATAAAAAAAAGTGCACGAAATAAAAATTCCTCAAGTACGCAGCATTCCATCGTTCCAGCTTGGCTCGCTCTAATCTGCCCAGCTCTCTAATAGCCCCGTCTGTGCTGCGTATACATTCCACAGCGCAAGTTCATAAAAGTTATATGCATGACCGCGATATATTCAACCGGGAGTCATTATTAATAAATAATTAGACGGGTGAATGAAGGAAAAATAAACATCGTGTTTCATTTCTTTGGTTTCCGGCTATTGAGGTTCAAAGAAAACCTATTTCAATTAGGAGGCCGGACCTCGGAATCCCTACGAGTCTTCTATCGATTTTAATAAAGCGGAGACAAATGACTCGCGTAACTAAGATTTAATGAAGGCTCACGTGTTCAGGAGTTCGCAATATCGGTTTAGTTTCGATGAATATTTGAACGTATTTTTTAGTAGTTGGGAAAAGAAATATCCGCAAGTACATATGTCGTTCCTGCGGTATGTAGCGCAAATGTACACGCGGAGAAAAAAAATAAGTTCGAATAACAGACGTCTTATAAATTACGCAACTCCATTAGTCGGCGAATCTTAGCGCACAAGACGAAACCACATTTGCCGTTTAATATAAAATGATGAATAAGGTTATTGTAAAGTATTTTTAAAATTTTTCTTCTGATGGTTTAACGCCCCTTAGAAGCATTTCGCTGCGAACTCTGGCCTTAACTGGGTAGAGCTTAATTGAATAGGCGCCTCCATCAAAGTCGAATTCGGCTTATTGAATTATTGAAGTGTCGTGATTCTCACGTACCTGCCTTACCTATACACATGTTTAAGGTGTTTTTTTTTTAAAATAAGCTTATTAATGACTTAAATTGATTAAAACAAGTACACTCTTTTTACTCTAATTTCCGCCAGAAACACATAACTGTCCTTCGTTGTTGTTAGTTTTATTCGTTGTACAGCATCATGTATGCAATCAGAGCAGCGTTTACTAACTAGAGAACAACCCGCCGCGGTGATCTAGAGGCTACGGCGCTTGACTGCTGACCCGAAGGTCGCGAGATCGAGTCCCAGCTGCGTGGCTGCATTTCGATGGAGGCGAAATGCTAGAGGCCCGTTTGCTTAGATTTAGGTGCAAGGTAAATAACACCAGATGGTAAAAATTCCTGGAGCCCTCCGCTACGGAGTCCCTCATAATCATATCGTGGTTTTGGGACGTAATACCTAAACGATTATTTTCACAGCGAAGCTCTTCTAGCTCGGCGTAAAATGTGCGGCCGTGCCCGAAAACTGTGATCACCATGAGCGGGTATGTGTCACCGAATTTGGGCAAATCCCACTACTCATCGTTACGGCGTGGCCTGTAATAACTCTGAGAACTAGTACAGGGAGAGAGAGAAGTAAAGAAAGAGAGAAACAAACAGAGAGACGGAAAGAAAGATATGAAGAAAGAGAAAGAGAAAAAGTCTTGCCGAAAAAAGTTATTCACGAGGCGGGATTCGAACTCGCATACCCTTGATCCGAAGGCGAGCGTCCTAACTACTCGGCTATCCAGGCACGCTAGCAGAGCATAGCATAGCCTGGTATAGTATAGTGTAGCAAGAGGGTGGGAAAGGGAAGTGAGCGTTAGGAGGAGACATGTGACGGCGAGGAGGAGGGAAAGTAGGAGGGGAGATAGTAAAACGTAGCACAGAATGAATGAGAAAGAGAGAAATAGAGAGAAAGAAATACAGGAAGAAAAAGAAAGACGGAGAACACCAACGAAAGAGAGATAGAGAAGCAGAGAGAGAGAACAAAAGATACAAAGAAAGAGGAAGCAAGCATCACGTCGTCTAGCGGCCAGACACCGCACCACCTGGCCGAGCCGCGCATGCGCAGTAGCTAAGCCACGCCAACCGACGGAGACATCGCGCGCAACCACCGCTCTATAGTGCATAGCCTGGCTGCGCGCGATCGTGTCCAGGGAATCAAGAGGCGGCCTAAGAAAGTGCGTACTCCCGGGAAAGAAGACGAACATCTCGAAGCTAGACGTGTCGGTCGACGGGGAGTACGAGCAGCGAAGGGCCCGTGCAAGGCTGTGCCTAGCTTTACGCAACTTAGTGCAAACTGCCGACATTTTTATTCCTAACTAGCGAACATTAATGCTATGCGCTTTGTTATTGTGTCATTTATTTAATCTGTGTGCACAAGGACGAGTGGCATAGCCAGAATAATTCGAAGCACTGATATGATCCTACTATAGTATGACTAGCATATGCGCAGAAAAATAACTCAATAAGAAAATATATAACCATAGAGCCCGAGCACGCGGACATATAGCCCAAGCATACGTGAAATATATACCGAGTAGGAGATCCTCATCGAAAGCAGCCAAGCGCCTCATTGGAATTCGTATCGTTCGTGACAGGAAGAATCGGATGAAGCCGAGCAAGGAAGCTCGGACGGCGACTATGCCGTGATTTCCGGCGACGCGATAGAGTCTCCTACGTGAGTGGGAGCACCATGCGCCCCGCTGAATCCATGCGACAAGAAGGGAATCCAAATTGATGGCCCACTCGACGACCGAAGCTTCTTAACCGTCCTCTCAAGGTCACGCGGACACTTTCTCTGTCGAGCACGTATGGAGAGGAATGAGAAACCATGTTAGGAAACTGCTACCAGCTCTATCGAAGGAAGTGCCGTTGCGTTACTTTCACACTCAATTCGCCGCTGCACACTTTGCCTAAGTTCTCGTTACCATTTTCTCCGCGAGGAGCAAAAACAAAGATTTGTACGTGGGAACATATCTGGTTTCCTGACGTTTTCATTGCTGCCATAACCGTGATGATTTTTATAACCAACTCCGTTGTCTCGACATAAGGCCTCGTCAAGTACAGATGCCACAAGGCGTATTTGCAGGCTGAGCAATACAAGATGTTCTACAAGGCTCGTTCGCTCCCTCGTTCGTTCACTTCACTTCACTTCACTTCACTTTCACTCACTCACTCACTCACTCACTCACTCACTCACTCACTCACTCACTCACTCACTCACTCACTCACTCACTCACTCACTCACTCACTCACTCACTCACTCACTCACTCACTCACTCACTCACTCACTCACTCACTCACTCACTCACTCACTCACTCACTCACTCACTCACTCAAACAATTCTCGGAGAGGCGAGGGGGGGGCACGTATTTGGTGTGCCACCTCTTGGCTACGCCACTGCTCTCTTTCACCGAGGAGCTGAAGTATAGTGGGTCCACGGCTTCATGACTGATTCATAAACCGCCTCCAAAGGAAACCAAGGCCTGATTTCGAGGCATCTTGATCCTAAGTAAGTACAAGTGCGAAGTTAGGACTGTAATTCACAGGATGACCAAAAGGCAACTAATTATCACGTTGCGTCAGTTGTGACTGATGCTACGACGACTGGACGAAACGGCGCACCAGGGCGCCCCAGTGCGCACCAGCGCGATTTGTCAAAGATGCCATGAATCTCGCATAGAGGTGTAGTTAATGTTATGAGCCAGGCAATGATACACAACTTTGTGTAGCTGCCAAACCTGATCCTTACTTGTCACCTTTAATAATTTTGGTGGAGTAGTCAGCTTGGTCTCAAAGGAACGCATATGCAAATAAAACAAAGGTAGATCAAAGGGAAAGTCAAGATTTAGAACACATTGCTCTCGCTTGTGCTCTGCTAATCAGCCTACAATTTGGGTTCTGGTTAGTTTTACACCCTGTTAGTTTAGCCTGGCATTCGAAATCGGCAGTTACCGAGTTTTGCAGCCCTTTCATTGGCACGAATATGAGGCACCGTCACTATCTATCCAACAGGCGTAGTCCCTCACTAAACTATACTTGTCGTGGTCTTTCCGCTGCCACGGCGCGCTACTGCCAAGCACTTTCGATTGCCGGCCACTGCGGTTAGATGGAGGTGGAAGGCAAAAAAAAATATATATGGCTGATCCCTCTGTCATAGGAATCGGTATAACACGAAAGTGAAACGTGTCGTCTAAGAAGTAGTTGGTTGTTTATAGTGCATTGGTATATGAGAGCTCGCACAATGTCTGCTGTTGTTCGGCAGGTTTAGCACCACTTTATGTGGACGCACTCACGCTGACGCCTAGTGGCACATCTCCGTACCGATCACTAACGCCCATGATCATGATTTAACCTTCGCGGTAACTGAAGTTCTTAACATATACATAGACACCGCATATGGTGAATCCCATGCAAATATGGCATCAACAAGCACATAATAAACACTGATACTCCATATGCACTGCTTCAAAGCGTCGTGAAACGCGAAGAGAAACGCTACACGCGCCGTGTCTTCCCGCTAGCCTCATAGAGTTTCCTAAAATTAACTAGAGGGGACTCTGGCGCTGCGATTGTTCAGCCACCATGGGGATGATGGTAGGACACGGATTTGTCTAGTCTTCGTACTTGCGGGCTTCGAACGCAATTGTGGCTTTGTTTATTGCTGTGTTTTGGTTTTCTTTCGGATAAAAGAATGGATCGTTGTGAACTTCGTGACCGCATTTGAATTGGTGAGCCTAAAAAGTTAAAGTGGTGAAGTGGAACTTCTGACTTTTGCTGAACTTCGTTTTGCGACAAAGCGGATGCAGGCGACGCGGAGCCAAACGGAGCCGAAAGAACGATGTTTAGACAAATCCGTGTACTACCCATCATTCCCATGCTGGCTGAAGCGCCATGCGTTGCATCTCCCATAGACACTAGCGCCAGAGTTCCCTCTAGTGTATCCGTATGAAACTCTTATGTCTAGCCTGGCCGTTAATTTTCACAGGTTGAGCGGGGAACGCAGTGTGACAGCCAGACGAGCGTCGGAGAGCTATTTTTCAATATGGATAGATGCTACGAGCGAGGCTTGGCTAAAGCCATCGCCTCGCGGTGTGTTGAAGCGTTGACGAAAATACACTTCTATTGGAAACGCGCCGAATGGGATGGTTGTAGCAATGGCGCGTTTTTTTTTCTGAGCCTGATGGCACACATGTCAACGCCCCGTTATAAAGGGAACGCTCATAGCATCCATCTATACTTTAACACTGTGAAAGGAAAGTGTGAAAGATAAAAGGCTCGTTCATGCAGCCTCCGTTATGTGTTTGGCGGTAGCTCAGTGGGCTAAACGCACCCTAGCCATCACACATCTTTAACGGGTTCTACTCCCGTGAACGGAACTTTTTCTTATAGTTTTTTTTCTTTGCCATCTGATGACGTTCATTTTGCTGACGTACTTCCGTGACGGAAATGCGTCATGAAAGTCTTGGTTGACTCCGGCATAAAACACTATCGTGTTAAAAAAAAACTTTTTGTACTAATAATTATGCGTACGTTGAAAAATTGCAGATAGCCGAAGCCAATCCGTAGACTCGCACTACCCGTATCCCGTCTACTACGTAGCCCGTATTTTCTATCGGCACGAAAAACACCACAGTTTTATGTGCTCACAAAAATTTGACACCAGATTGTGCATTGAGGGTTGTCCGATGTCGTCTCCGTTGAAAAAAGACGATGTGTACGACATAGAACACCTTTACTCTTTATTCGTTATTCGGGAAAAACAAGCGCAGCTTCTATTTCCCGGAGGGATATACAGCAGCTGTATTATGAAAAAAAGTCTTTAAAAATTTTGTGCCTTATACACTGGTCGGCGTTTTTATTTTATTTCACTATGTTTGTCCATTACCAGACGGAATTCCGTCAGGCTCTTGCCTATAGCAGCTATATTGGCCAGAGATTGTAAGCTCGTCTGCTGTAGTCTGCTGTGGCAGCCTCTGCTCGTAGAACACGTGGTCCTCCTTGGTGCAAGCAAAAATGCGGAAAGCAATGTCTGAAGTGGCAATTTTGTCACGGCGGATGGAAGGAAGGAAGGAAATAGAAAGGCAGAAGGCAAGGAGGTTAACCAGATAGACTTCCGTTTGGCTTACTATACAACGGGGGATTAGGGAAGGGGAATAGGAAGATCAGAGAGATGGGTTATGGGAATATTAAAAAGGCAGTGAGACCTCCGTGAACGAAGGAAGATGAATCCACCTCGCTTGAGCTATAGCAAAAGAATGACGTTGAGATTACCGTTACCTATGACAGTCGTAAATCGACCCCTACGATAACACTGACTAGGATGGTTAAATTATGTGGTAAGCATTTAAAGTTTTCTGCTACTTATGAAATCGAAAAATTCAGTATAAATAAAATCCGAAACGTAGTTTTAATAGAAGGTATCTTTGAGTTCTGACGTACATGAACTGATTGTTCGGAGGTATTTCGTAGTTCAGGTCCCATTCTAAATCATCCCCGTCAGTGCTTTCCATGTTACTGTTTCAGGATCCGCAATCCGCGGCTAACTCTTGATTTCTTTCCTTTTTTTTTCTCGCCCACTTGAAGGCTGCCTTGTGGTCGAAAAAAGCGGCCGGCATCGCGCTACAGCCTCGGCCCAATGGTGACATATGAGACAGGTTTACGAGTGTGGCGTGCTATTGTTTCGAGATCTTGCCGCGGGGGATACGTATTTCACCTTATCAATTTCGCTTCTCACCGAGCAGCAAAAAAAAAAAAAGAAGCTGCACCCTCAAAACCCGCATCGACACCGGAGCGAACCCTTTCTTTGCGTCATTTGGCTATGTTTTGTCTTTTCTTTCCCCCGGTTTTCGCGTGTGCGTGCCGCGTAAGTGGGTAATGGCGAACATGAGTCTTTTGTCCGACGCTTTGGGATTGCACCGGTGTGTCAAATATGATATGACATGTCTTTTATATTACCACGCTTTTCTTTCTCTCACTCTCTACGCGGGTGCTCGCACTTTATGTTTTTCGCCATTCTTATTGTCGCACCTGACATTACCGAACATTATGAAGATTGCTGGCAGGTTGCACCCAATGATAGACAATGGATGTCTTTAAACTGTGCAAGTGCTGGCTATGCCCCGCGCTCTCATCATGGCCACAGCAGGATTCGCGTTTTTTTATTGATATATATATGAAACATAGAACATGGAAAGGTAGGCTACGTTAGAGCCGGCTATCCCATCAACAAGATAGTAACGCTGAGGAAACACAAAAACGACAAACGCTAAAACGAATAAAAGAATATGAAAAGAGAAAAATAATCAGAAGCACTATGTATATACTATACGATATGTGGCGTATAAAGAATGGGTAGAGTCCAATGCATACAGGGTGGTCATATAGATTACTGCGGATAGAGTCTGCACAGATAGTTTTCTATGCACTTGCATATAACGTGAGTATGAGGTATATTCATTCATAACATAATACTATGAAAGGGAGCAATAACTACAATTGTAAACAGTTCATTAAACTTGTGTCCACTAAAAAATAACGAAGAGCGCTCACTGCGCGTTTTTGATTACGGATTCGTGGTTTGTGACACGAGGCCAGCGCGTACAAGCGTTCGGTGCTAGTAGAACGTCACTTGCGGACTGAAACATAGTAAAAGGTAGGGTTGTTCTCTTTTTGCCTCCGTGTCATCTCTGAGGGCCCCAGCTAGTCACTTGTCCGAGGCCATGGTCTTGAGCCCACAATTTATTCGACAGAAGTGTTCCCAACGTTCGCGGGAGCAATGGGAGAAGTGCGGGCATTATCGAGGAAACTGCCTTTAATGGGGATTATGATTTCGTACCACCTAATCAGTAAATCTTCTTCTGCTGACCCAATGTTCGACACTTGTTGAACACGCCTCGCATTCTGCGTTGCAGTGACAATTGTCATACTCGTAGGGTTTTGTTACCTCAGCGTCTGTGCAATGCGCCGTGAGTCATATTTTTATAAACATGCAGTCAATCACATGTAGCCATTTCGCCCTCACTATATCTTGACTAAATCATGGCTGATGTAGTCATGAAATGACTGCATCGTGTATGAGAGATGTAATCAAGACGATGTAAGCAATGACGATTTCGTTTGCTCTCTGTTTGTGCAAGAAACTTGGCTTTTAGTTGTTTGTTTATATTTACGTCAGTTCCAAGCACTCCTGATGCGCACTTTCTGAGTGGTCATGGCTAGATGATCGTTAAAAAAGCAGTGTTTTAAAACCACATTTCGAGCCATCATGGCGGAGTCGTCGTCAAAAGTTATTCCAGTTCCCTGCAGTCATCATTGTTGCTTTCCTTTACACAGACGCACAAAGAGAGGAGACCGGAGTTAAGGCCTCCAAACGTGCGCGTAAGCTTCCCTTTTCACAAAATTGGCTTCGTTTTTTAAAAGAGTGATTAGGCCGGCGGCATTGCGAAATAAGCCTAACTATCCATCGCTGCAGCGCTGTCTCCGTAGGTTCTCCCATGATTTGAGCGCACGGTTTACCTCAGAACTACGTCGTCGGGCTCTGCGCGGCACTTCTCTTTGAGGGCGTCACCAAAGTCGAACTAAAGAAGCCACTTATATTCTTCCCTGCTTTTTTCCTCGAAGATTTGAAAACCCCGTTCATTTCAGCGAGAAGCGGCGATTGTCGTGACAAGTTCTGAGACAAGCGGGCCGTGTGGTCGTCCAGGAAAAAGTTCACCGAGGAGACGCAGAGCATGGTCGAGGCATTCTTTTTCCCTTAATACTGTCATCATAGCCTCAGACGCAGGCTTTCACCCGCTGTTAACTTCCTTACAGATGTTCTTCTTTCCTCCGTTTTTAGTCCATCCATTTCTCCACATATATATCCGGGGATTGCATTCGTAGTTCTGTTTTGCTCAGCGGCGTTGCTCGTTCGCTCTTCTTTCCTCCGGTATCCTGGTTAGTCCAACGTCTAGTTTCTTGCTTTCGAAAATTGCCTCCACCGCTGCCAGCGCTTGTGACCCAGAGGCCCATATTTTGTCGGCTCGACAGAGTTTCTCGAGACGCACTATGAAGTGAAACGGCCGGCCAAATTGAATTTATAGCTGCGTTTGTCTCGGTCGCGGCGCACTTTCTCAGTCGTGTAAGCGTGCTTAATGGCATTGCCGCTACCGACTGCCTCCTGCAGCCGTTCTCTTTAAAAAAAGGCCTTCTCGGTTTCATTTCTCTCCGTCCACGTCTTCTCTTTACCGTGGAATCTTAATATGGCCGCTGCGATGAGATCCTCCACGATTCATGTCGTCTTGGAAACGGAAAGGTCGTTTCGTACCAGGCTTTCTCTCTTCATTGCACCATCGACAACAGCTAGCCGAGCTGGCCTTGTAGCTTAAAAATAATTCTTACGAAAACATAACAATAGAGAAAAAAAAGAAAAGGGAGTGGAATAACAAGCTGTGGTTAGGTGTGTTGTGAGCTCTAAAGCATCAGTTCTTTTTGGCATTGTGAGTGCAATCTACGCGTAGCGCAGGCAAGTTATCCAAATTCCCGCTTCTTGCGAATTTTTTCACAAACCTGACAAGGCCTTGCTTGCTGGGGAGGATGCAACGCAACGTCCCTGGCTTTCATATGAAATGGTGGGCTAGTTTTTAGCGTAACCTCTTTCACGGAAGTATAAATCATAGCAAGCGAAATTCGGTCATTGTGGAATAACACCGCTTTCTTTTGCTTCAATGGGAATTGGCTCGCTTATACAACGTATAAAGTTTACAGCAATATATTTTGCTTGGCAGAACCATTCTGCTTCCTAGTCTATTGGGTGAAAATATTACATAAAGGGAGTGTCCGTCGTTGGATGGTGTTAAAGTATAAGATGTGTTTTCGTACGCTTTGTGAAGTGTACAACTTTACAAGGTGTGCGGGAACATATACCGTCGTTGAAATAGAAACCACCATTCTCGCAGTGTAACAGTTGAGCGCAACACATAGCTGTGCTATGCTACGCTAACAGGAAAAGAAATGAGAATACAAAAAGGAAAGAGATCTATATAAAAATCTGATTGTCTCTTCGCACAAGCTACGGAGAAGGGAAGAGAAAGGGAGAAGGCGGAGACGTTAACCAGAAAAACTTCCAGTCGGTTACCCTACACTGGGAACAGAGAGACTAGAGGGCACGGAAGAAAAGAACAATACAAAAAAATTGGCAGATCCCAGGCACTGCGGGAATCGATGTAATGCGAAGCAGCCAGCAAAGTGCTGCATACATCGCCTTGTTTGTCTTTGAGCCAAATGAAATCATTCATGCCATGGTATCTAGTCCACCATATATCGCATGTTTGCCATGCACGCATGCATGCACAATCTAGTGTACACCATGCCAATGAAACGCATATTCTGGTATATAGAATGCATGACCTGTCGTTTGTGTCCATCACGCACTCATGTCATGCCATACGAATTTTGGTATATATCCAGTTAACAAAGCGCACCATGACAGTGGCATGAAAATTATACCGTACATGGCATGCATAACATGATTAGCATGTTAAGACCTCTCATCTATGTTCGTCATACAGTCACATCGCGCAATACCAATTTTGGTGTATATCAAACGAGCGAAATGGCCGCGAGTGCACCATGAGTATAGCATGTAAATCATGCCATACATATCGTGGTTTTTCACGTTACCACCTGTCACTAATGTTCATCATACAGTCACATCGCGCAATACCAGTTTTGGTGTATATCAAGCTAGCGAAACGGCCGCGAATGCACCATGAGCGTGGCATGTAAATCATTACATACATGACATGCATGTCATGGTTTTCATGTTACTACCTGTTATTCATGCTCTTCATACAGTCACATCACGCAATACCAATTTTGGTGCATATCAATCTAGCAAAACGGCCACGAGTGCGCCATGAGCATGGCATGTAAATCATGTCATACATGTCATGCATGTCATGATTTTCATGTTAGCACCATTCATTTACGTTTGTCATACAGTCGCTTCGCGCAATACAAATTTTGGTGTATATCAAGCTAGTGAAACGGCCGCGAATGCACCATGAGCGCGGCATGTAAATCATGACAGAAATGACATGCATGTCATGGTTTTTGATGTTACCACCTGTTATTCATGTTCGTCATACAGGCGCGTCGCGCAATACCAATTTTGGTATTTATCAAGCTAGGAAAACGGCCGCGAATGCATCATGAGCGTGGCATGTAAATCATGACATACATGACATGCATGTCATGGTTTTCATCTTACCAATTGTTATTCATGTTCTTCATACAGTCACTTCGCGCAATACCAATTTTGGTGTATATCAATCTACTGAAACGGCCGCTTGCGCACCATGAGCGTGCCATGTAAATCAGGTCGTACATGACTTGCATGTCATGATTTTCATGTTACCACCTCTCATTAACGTTCGTCATACAGTCACTGCGCGCAATACCAATATAAGTATACATCAAGCTAGCGAAGCGGCCGCGAATGCATCATGAGCGTGGCATGTAAATCATGACATACATGACATGCATGTCATAGTTTCCATCTTACCAATTGTTATTCATGTTCTTCATACAGTCACTTCGCGCAATACCAATTTTGGTGTATATCAATCTACTGAAACGGCCGCTAGCGCACCATGAGCGTGGCATGTAAATCAGGTCATGACTTGCATGTCATGATTTTCATGTTACCACCTCTCACGTACGTTCGTCATACGGTCGTGTCGCGCAATACCAATTTTGGTGTATATCACGCAAGCGAAACGGCCGCAAATGCACCATGAGCGTGGCATGTAAATCATAACATACATGTCATGGATGTCATGGTTTTCATGCTACCACGTGTCAGTTACGTTCGTCATACAGAAACGTCTCGTCATACCAGTTTTCGTATATATTCCTTCATTTATACAGCCGCGAGTGCCCAGAGACCATGTCATGTAAATCATGCTGCACATGACATGCGCGTCATGATTTGCATGTTAGGACCTGTCATTATGTTCGTCATGAATTCTTGTCACGGCATACCAATTTTGGTGTATATGAAATTAAGGGAACGGCCGCAAGAGCCTAAGGCCATGGAATGTAAATCATGCTGTTCATGACATGCGTGTCATGATTTTCATGATATGACCTGTCATTTATGTTCGTAATAAGGCCATGGTACACTCTAATCACGGTAACGTTTAGGACAGCATAAAAAGACATGTAACCTATAATTTATAAGTTACATGGCCGTTACAGCAATTTTATCTTTGTGTTTTCTTCATTTCCCTCTCTCATAAAGGTTACATCGACAGTAGCGTGCCAAGTTAAAAGTTAAAGCACGGCGATGAGCATTGTAACCTTTAGATTGTAACTTATATAAGCGCAATGACTCATCCGTCAGGGGACCTACACTATGGAGTGGAAGTTTATTGATCAATGTGTCACACCGCGATCTGTCTTGTTCAAGGCTGGCTTTATCAATTGAACAGCGGATGATGTACACACAGAACGGGTCTTGACAGCAGAAAAGCAAATCACAGAAGCAGCGATTTTACATTGCGGCATACTGAGGCAAGCGATGGTGGGGTATGAACTAAAACTGGAGTTCAATAAGGTGAGCCCGCTTCCAAAACCCGTAATTTATGAAGTGACATAATCTGCACAGAAATCGGCAGAAGCACAATAACGAAAAACTATCGTATGTTGGTCAAATGTTTGTGCTAAACAACTTATTAAGTAGCTCTTATATCTATTTCGCTTTTAGGCCGCAGAAATAATTAATTTGCCCCCGGGAAGCTTCGCATATGGCGACAAGATAAAGTACTGTGAGCACACGACAACCGACCAAATTAAACTGACGATGCGATCGAAGAACCATCCCGTGGCGCGAGAAAAATATTTTTCCGAGACTCGCAATACAATTTATTCGAATTTCGCTGTCGTGTTGTCTAGTTTGTTTCTTTTTTTTTCGCATTATAATTAACGGATCGTAAAGTGCAGCCAACGTCACGGGACAACATAGCACCAAACACGCTTAACCGTCATCAATTCGCCAACACGGGAGAAAAAGATGCCGCTGAGTTCACGAAACAGCGTGGGACGGCCGCTCCAGTAGAGAGGCCGCGTAGAGAGATGTATGAGCTCGCGGTGAGTAACAAATGTGGCGTCCTCGAGGCGCCGCTTCAACTTTATCGAACCAGGGACGGCGTCATCTCTCCTAGGCTTTGCACAGCTTGAGGTGTATGCCGGGAAGAGCATTCGAATGCGAGGCGGTTGGTGCGGTTGTTGAAGTCGCGTTTGTGCAGTGCTGCTCTTTGTTTCATCGATTTATCCAGGTTTTACACTCCGCGCTTTGTTGACGTGCGTGATCTGATCGTGTTGTGTACGTGAGTGGCGTGTAACTAGTGATACAGCACGCAAGGACAGTCATTAACGTGCGCGATCCGCCGCAAATCAGCCACGATGCATTGCAACGGGCACGTTCAGTGGGCTGCGCGGCCGTTGCGACGAGCTGCATTGCTGATTCTTCGCTTGAGACTGGCAATTGTCGAGCGAGTTGCATCCGTTGTTACGTTGCCCTAAGACAGTAGTAAATGTGATTTGCAGGTAAGCAATATTCTCTCTTCAGTACGTTATTTGCTTGTGTATATGTACTTATGTCGCGTGTTTACCTGAATTCATGTTCATGCTTACGCTACTGTACGAGATGGGTCGTGTCATACTTTTATGTTTTAAATAAACCGTGTCATACTTTTATGTAATGCATTGTTATTGGCAGTATTTGCTCTGCGTTTGACATTACAAGATGAGTGTTTGGGCGTATATTATCAAACATCCGACTAAGATCATTCGTTATCATACACGTTTATGTGAGAAGAGATGAAGGACAGAAGTTTAACCCTTTTTGCTGTCGCCGTCTTGGTACTTTCAACACGCTCGATGAAGGCTGCAATCACGGTGTGAACTACTGTAGGCGGCATAAACAAAGTGCCCCAGATCAGCTTTGCCCAGACGAGCTCTGCGTGCGCAGTAACTCGCTCCTGTCAATGGCAGTCTGGGCTGTTTGTCATGTCCTTGTCACCGGTACATGATATTTCGTGTCGTCTATACGCAACCTTTCGCCATGCTTCAAACTCGGTTGCGGTAGTTTTAGGTGGACGAGTGAGGGTTTAAGGCGGTAATGCGGGCTAGTTGGTTGTGATCACTGGTGTTCATTTCGGTAGCGCAAAGAAAATTAGACACATTTAAAAAAAAAGCCCTCGTAGAGTGATGTAGCGCGTCGCGCCTGTGCAACGGGTTTTTGTGTGTTTCCTTGCAGTAAAGTCAGTTGATCTCTAGCGCCCATCCTGTCTACGTGTCCTCTCTTGTCTTTGTAAATTGTTTTGCGCTACCGAAATGAATAAAGCTTTAAGTACACGAAAGACAATGAAATGGCGGTAAGAGTGCGTTTCAAGTGTAGTTTTAAGTGTCTTAAAGGAAATCACAGCATCCTTCCGTGTGTAGCTGAATGTAGCAAACCGGAGGCACTGAGCCGACCGAAGTAAACATTTAATACACACACACACAAAAGGACGTTTATGACGTGAAAAAATAAATTGCTAAATGCAGTGCTTTGGCTGAGCACGTTTCAGGGGACACGCAATCGACTGGGGGAAGGCACGTGCTCGCCCTAAAGAAAAATGACTGTCACGACGTCTTTATCTCGAGTCGCTCTTGATACCGACTACTCCGTGTGTGTGAGTGCGTACGTGTGTGTGTGTGTGTGCTCGCGCGAGCGCGTGTGTTTGTGTGTGCTCGCGTGTGTGCGTTTGCGCTCGCGCGTGCGTGTGTGCTGGTGCGCGTGTGTTCTCGCGTGTGTGCGCGCGCGTGCGTGTGTGTGTGCTCGCGCGTGCGTGTGTGTGTGTGTGCGCGCGCGCGTGTCTGCTCGTGCGCGTGTGCGTGTGTGCTCGTGCGCGTGTGCGTGTGTACTCGCGTGTGTGTGTGCTTGCTCGCGTGTGTGTGTGTGTGTGTGCGCGCGTGTGTTTGCTCGCGTGTGTGCTCGTGTGCGCGTGTGTGTGTGTGTGTGTGTGTGTGTGTGTGTGTGTGTGTGTGTGTGTGTGCGCGCGTGTGTGCGCTCGCGTGTGTACTCGCGTGTGTGCGCGCGCGTGCGTGTGTGTATGTGTGTGCGCGCGTGTGTGTGCGCGTGCGTGTGTATGTGTGTGTGCTTTTTGCTTTAGTCGGCTCAGTGCCTCGGGTTTTCAACGTCACCACGTATCAACCCAACCAGACGGGCTTCCGTCAGACTTCAAACTTCTGCGTCTTGACCTAACTTGAAACCTTACCGCAAATATATGCTGAAGTCATCTTCATTCCATAGTTGCACTCATACAGATCACAATGTACGGCATTCAAAATTCAGATAATTCATGCTCATACGCTGCTGTAAGAGTTGGGTCGAGTCAGAAAAATAAATTGTCATGCTTTTACGCATTGTTGCCGGCAGTATTTGCTCTGCGTCGCTCGATTACGTCTAACTGCTTCGCTATCAAAACGGGGCAGCTGAGAATATGTTACGCGATAAGCGATACGCTGTGGCTTAACAATTTTTGATAGCACGAATGCCAGCAATCGTGCGACGTAGGAGTTCAAAGGGGACATGGTCAGTGTGGTTGGTATGTCTTTCGATGTCCTTAGTCCCTTGGCGATAAAAATTTGTTCTCTGGCACTGAGATAACTTTTTTTGTGTTCTCGTTCTGTTCTAGGGTGCAAGCAACGTGTCATTGTGGTTAGGAAAAATGAATCAGTATACATGTGATTTAACTGTCAAAGCCGGAATGTTTAAAGGTACGTAGACAACAGAAATGATTTTTTTCCCGCCATATTAAATGTGTTGCGTTGGAAATGTTTACAGCATACATCCCGCCCAAGGCATGCTGGGATGATCTCCTATCAGGCAGCTTGGAAACTTCCAGACGCCGATATGCCTTACGTTCGGTGCTGCCGAGGTTATCAACTGTCAAGTGGAATATGCCCCTTGAGGAAAACAATTAGGTATCATATTCAAGCTCCACGTGAAATGCCAAGTATGGTCACTGAAAAATGTAAATTGCAATGTTTCTGTTTCTAATCACCTGCTGTTGTGTTTCTGCTACTAAACTGTTACTTACATTATTGTATTGCTGACTCTTGTGCTAAACAGAAGTAAATTGCATTTGGGATTAACGTGCGTTTTCAAATAAGATTTTTGTTTTCCGATAAACGTATTGCACAGGATAGTAGATTTGAGGAACGCTTATGTATTGGTCAAGTAACACCCTTTTTGTGGGGGGGGGGGGGGGGGGGGTTGGAGTATGTGTCTCACATTACGTGCTATCGGCAGTTGTGCAAAGTGGCAGTAACCGTTGGAATAGTGCAAAATAACGGTCCTCTCCTTTTAGGATCGACTGTCCAGCGAGGAGATTGCGGAATCAGCAACTGACATATTGACTGATGAAACATGATGGTGCGTGCAGCAAGAGAGGGTTTGACTGCAGATCCTGACCACCTGCCCCTGTAAATTTGTACCAACCACAGGCGAAAACAAGAAGAAACGCTTTGAATACCTGCGGTCTTCTATCAGCTAGACAAGTCCCTGATGCTATAAATCAATAAACATTGATGTATTCTGCTTTGGAGGTATAAAGCAATGAAATATGAATTCTTTTCGAATGGTGCATGTTTTTTTTTCTTCAGAAAATTTCTTGTGAGCACGCACAACCCGAGCAACAAAAGTAAAGGACTGACAATCACCCTCTTTTTGGCTGCCTTCTGGGTTTCAGCTGTCCTGCAGTACCAGCATTCATGGTATGCCGCACACACTAGTGTACTTAAGGAGAAGCACGACGCTGATCACGTATTATTTGCAGGGGGCTCCACTCAGTATAACAGCTCTAGCCGTGGCCCACCCACCCAGATGTCGCCTAACAAAGGGTATGTGCCTCTCTTTTCTTTCGATCTTCTTTCTGCGACACATTTCGGACCACTCGCTACACGCATGATCGGCCCAGCCAAGTGTCGTCTAGCAAAAGAAGCGTGGCTCTTCCTTTAGGGCTTCTTTCTGTGCACGCCTAATCTTTTGTACTTCTTTCTGCGGCTTTATTATGCAGCGTACAAATATGTACACAGAGTAATGAGAACTTTCACGGCGGTGTCATATTGCCTGCCCTGTCCTGAATACACACGCTGGAGCTTTGGAATAATTCTGGTACATGTCTGCATAGATCACGACAGTTGCGGTGTCCGTAGCAAGAGATGTACGCTTCCCTAATCGCAAGAAAAAACACAAAACAATTTCCTTTGGAGTTGGCTTAGAGCTTGCATGCATCATAACGTCACACCTTCGCCCACAAGCATCGCGTCGTTCAAATGCGGTCTGCCACTAAAACGATAATTAAGAAGAGCAGGTGATTGACAGATATTCTTAATCATGAGTTGTGCCATGTGTATCAGACAAGTATCTTCTCTTGATCCAATTACGTAGATGCTTAAGCATTACAATTTGCATCTCTCAAGAAAACCGCGTTCCGGCTCTTGGTATGCGCTCTTGGTATTATTGTATGTTTTGCGTATGCATACATTTGCATTTACTGCGTGTTTTTCTGATAATATCATTCAGCATTCCTATATAATATGCACAAACGTACCAGCCAGCTACTTATTACGCGATGATTTCAGACATTTCTTTGGGTTTTGCGAGAAGTACGTAAAACTGACTTAACGTGGCGTATGGCGAGTGGTCTGTATATCAATTTTGAATATACTCTACGCCGTGAGGAGCAGTGTTAATTCTCCGCGCACTTCTTTACCGCCTTCAGCAGCTTCCCTGCTTTGTCAACTTCCCATTTTGTCAGTATCCACGTTTCCAATGCTGATCCCATATTTGAAGGTGAACAAAATGGCAAATAGCCCTATAACAAATAGACGGCTGGTATTTATTATCGGATAAGACACAGTTTGATAAGCACAAATCACACAGTCAATGAAAGTGCACGAGGAGCAGAAAAATAATTGAAGTGTTATAATCACGCCAGCCTATGCTTAAACTGCATAGAAGTTGGACCAAGAGAGGATGGCCTGACACGTATACCATGATACTGTTATAAAATCTCTGGTCTTCACTGATATTGACGGGTCGACCACATTTTAATAATAATCGCGGTTCATCATTGCTGTAGTGCATGTTAACTCCAAGTCGCCTCGAATATGCGAATGTTTTGTTAGCTGCCTCTTCTAATGAGCGAAGGCGACGCGTTTGGCCTCGGTCACCGCAATTGTCACGTTCTATAAGCAGTCATGCACTTGATTTATTACAATGCGCCATCGCGTGTGTTCCGAGAAGCACCTTCTATGTGACACCTTCCGCAAAGGTTCGCATTTCTTAGCGTACGTATATGGACGGTGTATTAAAACCGCACAAGGAAGCGCGGAAAAAACACGAGGCATGCGCAGCACGAAGTGAGAAAGAGTGGAAGGCTGTGCTTCCGTTGCTGTGGCACAACTGGCTGATTCATGTGATGAGCGTAACCTCCTGGAATGCGTCGAAGAAAGAAGAGCGAAGGAAAGAAGAGGCGCAGAGCGGTGGCCGTATAAAATCTCCTGCAAGCCGTTTTGTGTAAACACTATACCGTGTACTGTACAACGTAACCTCTATTTTTACCTGACGTGGCCGTATAAAATCTCCTGCAAGCCGTTTTGTGTAAACAGTATACCGTGTACTGTACAACGTAACCTCTATTTTTACCTGACGTGGCCGTATAAAATCTCCTGCAAGCCGTTTTGTGTAAACAGTATACCGTGTACTGTACAACGTAACCTCTATTTTTACCTGACGTGGCCGTATAAAATCTCCTGCAAGCCGTTTTGTGTAAACAGTATACCGTGTACTGTACAACGTAACCTCTATTTTTACGTGAGAATGCTCGATACTGTGAACGGGTACTAAAGGTTACTAGATAACTTCTATTTTATAAGTACACAAATTTGTGAAAATGTGCACCTTTAGTAAACGTTACCGTGCTTAGAGTGTATGACACACCAATTTTGGTATACATCCGATTAACAAAACGGCCAGGAGAGCACAAAGTCGTAGGCGGCTAGATAGATAGATAGATAGATAGATAGATAGATAGATAGATAGATAGATAGATAGATAGATAGATAGATAGATAGATAGATAGATAGATAGATAGATAGATAGATAGATAGATAGATAGATAGATAGATAGATAGATAGATAGATAGATAGATAGATAGATAGATAGATAGATAGATAGATAGATAGATAGATAGATAGATAGATAGATAGATAGATAGATAGATAGATAGATAGATAGATAGATAGATAGATAGATAGATAGATAGATAGATAGATAGATAGATAGATAGATACGCTCAAAGTCGCAGAAGTTCGCTAAGAAATGCTTCGCATTTAAAATCACACCATGTGTCACTAAAGGGAACCATGGGGGGATGCGAAGCAGCGCATGGGTCGACTTATTAAGGTTCCGTTCATCACGGGCACCTTGCCCGATGTTAACGCGTCCTTTCGAGTGGAGCACACCATGAATTCACTGTAGTTGCTGTTGCTGTTACTCGTCCCGAACTCTTGTTGGATCACGCCACGCGGGTTCATCGCCACGCAACGCGGGAGCACGTGCGTTTATCGCGCGTCCGCAGAATATCGTTACCCGACGCCATCACGTGATTGCTGAGAGAGCGTAAGGAGGAGACGCCACAGCGTCTTACCCAGCCCCTTACACAGGCCCGAACGCGCTGGCGCGTGCCAGCACACATGGTTCCCGAGCGGACGGCCGCCAATGAAAGGACGGACACAGCCCCGAGGGAAAGCTGCTTCACATCTAAAAGGGGAAAAGAAATGTAGCGAATTCACTGCAGTCAGCAGGACTGCACCACAAGTCAGAGGCGTTCGCACCAGCCAGTCGTCCTCAAAAAGCACAGGAGTGGCTTCACTGCCTCGTGAGCTGTCGAGAGATGGGGACGGTGTTGTAGTAGCACCTGCACGGGAAGTGGCCGATCAACCACTCTTCGCAGTGTGTTGGAAAGTACTTGTCTCTCCGAGGCAAATCGAAGACAGTGGTACAGCAAGGGCTCGATGTTTTCTTCGGTGCCGAAAATATCCCATACCGCACTATCAGTCATTCTAATTACCTTTGCATATGCCTTAGTAAAGGCAACTCCCAACCAAAGGCGATAGAGAAGTGATGCTTCGCGTAGATAAAGGCCTGATGGAGGTCGGAGTTGCAATGAAGTGTTCATTCAGTTGATGTAGTCTGGTATGCCTTATGTTTGGCGCGTTCCACTCCGTCAGTGTGAGACTGCGGGCCAGTTGTCGAATCTGCCTCGCAGCCTCTGTTCTTGAAAGCGGAATTGGAACGATGCTTACTTCTCGTTGGGATACGCGAGCTGCGTTATCTGCAGAATCATTGCCACTGATACCGCAATGGACTAGGTAACAACTGAAAGTCAATCTCGTGGCCTTTCTGTGTTACGTGGTGGTGAACAAATAATGTTATGGTCCCGCTTGCATCTCATAAGCTTTTTTTTTTTAATATTTACTTATTTATTTATTTATTTACAGATACTGTCAGCCCTTACACAGGGATATTACAGGGATGGAAAACAATACATAAAAACATAACACTCATTCTAGAATAAAAACAAATTAATATGTACAATCAGAACTTACAGATAAAGGGACAAAATTAAGTACACCAAGAAACGCAACCAGATAATGAAATTAAATGCACTAGATCACGTACAGACGAATATGCGTGCATTTACGCAGGTGCTACATTTTTGCGCTTTGTACTCAGCTAAGTTTGCTAACTTTAATAAACCATATCGATGTTTTCTATTACTGTGTGTATAACAGATAAATACCCGTGCAATCTCTTCAGAAGAACTGACTCTTGATTGGGAACAATTGAGTGGCACAAAAGAATTAACATACATACATGTCATCTAGTCTGGGTCTGTGTTCACTGGGGCTAAGGTATTGCAATCAGCAGGGCTCCTTCATTCACATATTTTACCCATAGGTAACATCCAGAGGGCCCGCGACATGGCCGTGGAGTTTAACCTCCCCGTCCCGTCGTGGGAGTGGCCCACCGGTGTCACCCCCCTAAGGGGGATCGAGCGACGCCTCCGGATAATAATAAAATTCTTTGCCTGCCTGCTGCTTCCTAAAAATATATATATTTGAGTAAGCGAATAAATAAATTGTTTATGTTCTGAGCAAACAATGCCAATAAACATCCTTATTTACACATGAGCCGCACAAGAGCAGTGCTGTGAAAGATTCGGAGACAAAGAAAGCGTGAAAAACAGTAATGATATATTAATGGGCGCATCGCCGTTTCTGACGTGCTCTTTGCTAGTCTCTAGCTGTGCTGTTAATTAGTTACCGCGAGTTACTATCCAGACTAAACCCGCATCTTAGTTATGTATGGCATGGCACGCTGTTTCTCTAACTGCCCGACATCTTGCCACCCACTGTTCCGTGTCGTTAAACCGTTAATGCGATGGTGTTGACATGCCTATGGACGTTAACGCATACCCAGAAGAGGCCTCACTTTTTTTTAGGTGGGTGGGGGGGGAGACGAGGCTACGTTCTTGTGGCATCAGTGTTGGCAACTTGCTCCTGATCAGGGCGTACGACATTAACCCGCACGTAGTAATAAACAGCCACTCGGAGCAGGGGCAAAGGGAGTCATGCGCTGATCGTGCGTTCATTAGATGACTACTGTCCTGGGAATTGAATTGCAAGTTAGGACGAGTGCCCCAGACGGAAGCTCTCGAGTGCGGAAGACCGGAAGTATCAGACGTATACGTGACATCTGCACTAAGCTCTCTGCAATAATTGTTTTCCTTAATGGGCTTTTCTTTTTCATTCTGTTAGCTGATTTCCATGCTGCGCATCTTACCAGGGCTCTCAGAGCTCCCTTTTTTTTCAAGAAGCTGCGATAGCTGTACTGTGTTGCAATCCAAATGTGAACTTTACGGGATCGATCCTTCATCGCCGCAGTGCTGAAGTTTTTTTATCTTTTTCTTATATTCAGCTGCAATTATGCTTAAGGCTAGCAATTGCGCACGGCGTTAGAATTAAAAAAAACTGCATTACGAATGGTTGTAGTGTTGTATGTGTTAATTAAAGAAAACAACATTGCAAGTTTGGTACATTAAAACGTAGGAAATCGTCAGTGGTGTTACTTATTGCCATTCCTGCAATTGCCAACATTCAAATTCGTTTGCTCTCAATGTTTGTCTGCAATAATGTGAGATACTTAATATTCTAAGTTCCTGCGTCATACTACCGCAAATATTTTACTTAAGATTTCTCAGGGCTTCAAGACGGTAATGTTCATGATTTGCAGTGAAGGTTCTTAACTGCAACCTAAACTATTATTTAAAGACTGGCAGAATTCGCATCTGCTTAGTGCCCGCTACAGAACAAGATGATGACGGATGACTTCCTGGCGCTCTTAGAACTTTGGCCATCGACATAGCGTTCTTCGCTCAGCAGACAAAAATAAAGTATTTGGGACTAAGGCCCAGGCTGAAATAGAGCTATTCACGTTCTCTGCAGAGCTATAAGGATCAGATTCCGTAAAGTCTAACGCTGATTCCGAAGAATCAAGTGAACGTGTCACACATGAAACATCTATAGCACAAGGCTTCGCTTCTCTCCGCATTCTGCCTCCATCAGTATTTCACATTGCGAAAGACGTCTTGGTTTTGGTCCTTTCCTTCTGTTTCTCAGACAGGCCTCATTTGGGTTTTGTCTTTTACTGTGGAATTTCCATCTGCCACTTCCTTGGTTCCCACCTCCTACTACAACTCAACATTCCAACCACGTCTTGAATTCGTGAGCAGCGGCTTCAATGCTCCGGAAACGAAAACAGCGACGTTCTCTAGAGCACCTTGGCTCACACTACTTTCGGTGACCACTTGTGTCTTGGTCCTTTTCCTTCCATGTGACTTATTTCTTGTATTTGATGTATTCATTCCGATGTCCTAGCGTTACTCTCAATTCCTGGATGCATTTATTCTCTTCTCTTTGAATTTCTATCGCTGGCTACTCGCCTCTTTTGGAAGCATTTTGATCAAGACACGAAGCTCAGCATCCTTCTGCGTTGTGAATAGAAAATAAACGCCGCGCTCTTCCAGCTCTTCACGGAAAAGTGGCTCCATTGACGATGAATACGAATTGGTTGTCCTACGCAGGAGTCGGCTTGCACAGCCTGTGTACTTCCTCTGACTTTTGCTGTCCTATTCCTTTCGGACGTCTGTGTCCGTGTTCGTTTGCTTCTTTTGCTCTGCCGTTACTGCCCGTGTCCACGTCTTCTTCAAACACTGGGTACTCGCTTGCTTTGTCTCTAATGATTTTTAGCTTACGCCGTGGTTAGGAGTCCCGCGGGCACTTGCGGTTTGTTTGCTTTGCCTGCTAAGAAAATTGACTCTCTATCTGCTTGCTGCGTACCGTGATAGCTTGAGTGGTTGAGTTAAGACACGGTGATTTCTCGATTATTCAAGGAGGTTGCTTGAGACGCAGCTGCCTTCGACGGACATGACGTCGCAATGAGTAAGCCTGAAGTGTTTTTCGTGCTCAACCACGGGCTAATCTTGGCCGCCTTACAAATTGTAGGTGTTCTCCTTCCAGCTAGAGTAGCGGATAGAAAAGTCGGACTGTTGTTGAAATGAGCCAGCAAATCACTAGAAGGCACACTGCGGTTAGTGACAAACGAAGGGCACTGACTGAATAACAGCCTCTAATGATGCGATAGGATTCCGTTAGTAACAAATTGCCTTATTGGAAGAGTGAACCAATCTGCGACGCATGAATATCAGTTATCTACCAATAACCTCGGTGGACGCGTGAGTCTTTTAATTTCCATGGTATTCCTCCATGATGAAGGGATAACTAGGCAGAACAATGAAAGAGCACTAAACAAAGCCGCATATTTAATGGTATAAGAAAGGATGTTAAAATGTATATGAAAGATAAAAGCGGTAAGTTCATATAGCAGGAACGGGGTAGCCTGCCACGCTCCTGGTTTAAGAGCAGCGCGGTAGAAACAAGTGACCAAGGAAAGAGCAGTCTGAGCACACCTAATTCGTTCTGACTTTTGGTGCTAGCCTTGTGCTCGAGCAGAGAGTTTCGGAAGGAGAAAATCTCGCAGACTAATTTATATGCAAAAACGGTGACCTGAGATTGAAGTCGATAGCTTTTTTTGTAAAAGTTACACCACTGTTGGAGTCGCAGCGCTTCTTAAAGAAAAAGGAAATTGTATAAGAGAAAGCTAAAAGAAGTTGCCAGCGGGCATTCTGCCGCAACCTTCTTTTTTCTCTTCGCCTCCTCCTCTCCCGCTACACCTCACCTTCGGCGCAAAGTCATTTTTACTCATTTTCTTCCCTGTCTTCGCACCTTTTCTATTATGTTCTGCTGCCCGAGGGCTGTTGCTCGCCCAACGCGCGGAACTAACGCTATTAGCTTGCAAATCAAGGATCTGTTCCCTCGCGCAGGCCTCTAGTCTTCGCACTGTGCTCGCTTACTCGCCTTCCTCTTCTCTTATCTGCTGCTTCCTTTGTATTTTATTTCTCTGCTCTCTCTTACTCATTGCTCCGTTTCTCTTTTCTCTTTTTTATTTTCGCCTCCTTTGTTTTGTTTAAAAAGAAGCGCTCGGCTCTAACGTGCACCAGCAAGGAAAAAGAAATCCCGGGAGAAGAAATCTGTTGAGCTAACAATAAGGGGATTTAGCCCCCAATTTCCCTGTCGATCATAATCGCATACGAACCCTCTTCTTGTCGAGCCGCTCGGAGGCTGGCTTTTCCGTCCTGCTTCGGTGTCTTGCTGCGCTCGCGTCCTGCATGCGCGTGCTGCTGTACTCGAACTAGCTTGTAGGGAAGAAGGGAGCCAAGGAGCAGCGAAGCAGTTCTCGGTTTGATGGGCTCTCTCGCGCCGTGATCGAAGCTGCAGCTACCCGTAGCAGCGCGCGCAGAATAAAGCGCCCCTAACACGGTCCGTAATTTCGAGAACTCTGCAACCTTTCCTTTCCGAGCCCCTTTTCTTTGCCTCCGTTTCTCCCGGTTGCCGGCAACGAAGTCGCGCGGCCGCAGCCGGGGCGATGAGAAGCGTCGAGTACCGGAGTGGAAGAGGGCGAGGAGGACGTTGAAAGGAGAGAGATACGGTAATGCATCGGCGAAAAGCGGGAGAAGAAGGGTTTCTGGCGCACGGAGAAGTGTCCTGGCGCGGCGGCGAGTGAGCCGAGTATTACCGCGTTTTGTGTTGCTGTCTTCCCGCGTGCCACTGCATTTGCTGCCGCCCGCTGACGTTGTTTCTCTAGTTTTCTTACACCCGTATCTTTTCCTTTTTTTTCCTGCTTTTTATCTCTCACAGATTGCGACGTGCACGAGGCTTTCGCTCTCCGGTTTTTGCAAGCACGGTTCGTTAAGTGCGACGCGAAAGAAGGGACCGTGAAGAGGTGGGAAGGGGTGGTCTCTGTGTTCTTGCTTTTGTCTCCCGCGTCTCCGATATATACTTCTTTCTTTTACTTATTTTTTTTGTTATTCGCTGTTATTTTCCACTTTTCGCTGTATATGACGCATATGAGAGCCTGTAGTTTTGGTTCTCTCGGTTAAGCTTTACTCTCTTACTTTACTGTCAGTGTAGAAGAGATTCAGAGCGCCTGCTTCTCGGTTTAGTGCGTGTGAAAAAGGGAAGAAAGAAAAAAAGGTAGGTGGGTGGAGTGTGCATGGTCACCAGAGTGACGGAGCAGGGCTAAAGAGGCGAGGAACAAGTGGCGAATGAAGAACTAGACGGCTCGAGTTCTTCGCAGCGTGGCACGAACGTAGACGTTCGGGATAGCAGGCGACCGTCGCTGTAGAGTGGAGGTGAGAGGGACAGCACAAAGGTTTTGACGACCTCCGCTGGAGACAAGCACCCACTGAGCGGTTCTTGCACACCTCTCGCCTCGTGCGCAACACCGCACGTCGTTGCACAGTTCTTTTTTTCCATCTCTCTCTTTTTCGCTTTGAAATTTTTTGTTATGGATGTCGCCGGCGCTTCTTATTACGGTTTCTTTACTTCGCCAACATTGTGTCGAAAGACGTGCATTTAGATAGGGAAGATTCAATTTGCATTTTTGATTTTCCGACGTGCTGCAGCAGTATAACAAAGCCTGTTAGAGAGGGAGGTGCTACTTTTAAAGCAAGATCACGTTAAGCGTACGTGTTTCCTAAGCTAAAAAAGACATCGCTTGCTTTTCTCTTTTGAGCACCGTTCTTTGAAAGAATGTAGCTATGCCGTAAAAAGCGTACCGAAGCACGTCTGCCTCCTCCCCCCCCCCTTCCCTCGCAAAAAATAATAGCGTCAATTTGTGATGGTACCGCAATCCTACAACTATATGTCCACCTGTGCGTTGAATGACTGCCTAGAAAATTCAGTTGAAATCCATGGTGTAATAAACGTCATTGTTGAGCTCAGCTAGATTGATAAGCCTAACAACGAATCATACATGCACACATCGCTAAGCGTATGTGCTACGGCTCCAAATGTAGTAAAAAAATGCAACGTAGCAAACTAAACGGCATCAGTTTTAACGTTTCTTCTATCCTATCTTGTAATGAAAAAAAAAGTGATGACTTTCCGCATGCATTCCTTAACCAAGTTGGAAAACACTCATTTATAATTATATGAACAGTTTCAGTGCGCTCGTGGGTGTGTGCGGTCATGTGTATGTGGTAGTAGTATATATTATGCATCACCGTCTTCATATTACATAATTTCAGGTTTTTCAATATTTCTGTATTGACAATACATAACTACACTTTAGAAGGTACACTTTGATTTACCTCAGCGTGGGTGGTATAAGTGTATCATGAATGTCGAGCTCGATTTGATAACATACACCTCGTTTTTTTTTATTTAGCTTACGCGATGTAGATAAGTTCAGAAAATTCTCTTTTTTACTTAGAACTTCTCGTGATTTAAAACAGTGCCTTCGAGAACTAGTTGGCGTTAGTATGAGATGCCTATTTACCCCAAATATAAATAATAAAACTTGCTTCGGAAATAGAATAACAGTAACAATAGCACGCATGAGTGTGACAAAATATTTGTTGTTGTCTTTTCCAAAAAGCTACTATGCGGCTAATAAATTTATTGTTTGGAAGTGCTCTCTATCGGACATCATGGCATAGGCCAGAGCAAACGCACACGCGACTGCTTTGTTCGAAATAAGTAATAACTTAAAGCTGCAATAACGGGATGCCTCTTTTTGTTCTTGTAAACTTAAAAATATTCTTTCGGGCGTCATAGTTACATTTTTTCTTCTTTTGAAGTAATCTAATGAACAATTTCGCAAACATACTATAGCATCGTGCGCAGTGGCTCATTGCCTAATGATGCGGAAAAAAATATCTTTCCCACTTTCCGGAGGTTTAATTCATGAAATGTAAAGTTTTAATGTTTCTACCGGCAGAAATTAAACTGATATATATATTTTTTTTTCAGTACTTGTGCGACGTGGGACATTGCACAAGACAGGCCATTAAGTAAAAGGACGCTGGATGTGGCGACATTCCGGAGCAAGAACAAGGAGCAGGATTTTCTGTAAGTTAGAATCTTATTTTCCTGAACCCCAGAAACATTAGAAGCGAGAAACAATTTACGCATCAGGCAGCATCATTGTATGCTTTCTTGTGTTATGTCGCTTTCCAAATATTTCTATAACGACGTCAACATAATCTGAACGTTTTGAAGGACTTCCAGCAATATTCTTGCTTCAGTGATGACCTAGCCTACGCTCTCTTTGATAGGGAAGTGCTTCAAAAAGAAACTCTGTCCACTTCCTTGTTCGTGGACAAGACGTCTTCTTAAATGTGAAGGCCCTGAAAAAAATATGCGTCGCGAGATTGTTCTGACTCTTACCATACTATCGATGTTCTTAGAACCAATATAGGAAATAAAACAGGGAAATACTGTAAGCACTGTACGTATGTTTCCTTTCTGGACACTTGAACCATATCGCGGCCAGTTTACTTTCGTCAGTGATTTGTTTCGTTGTCGAGAAGAATCTCGCGTGTGTTGCAGAAACGTGTGAGAGCAGGTAAACTAGAGGTTCGCCTAGTTTACCTACTTACCTTTCCTCCCCTTAATTTCTCTCTCTCTCATTTTGGGAGAGAGCGAAATAAATGAGATGCAAAAGGCGAGAAGGTATGACGGAAGACAGTTATCCCGTCCGCTCTTAGAGATAACCATTGTTAATGATATTCCCGCAGATGTTAGCTTGGATTATCGCCTGGCTTGCTACTCCAGGTGTTAGGTGATGACTATGATATGTCCAGGGATCCCGTATACACACAAATAATAAGTACATCACAAACGCACATATATACACAAAAGAACCATTCATAAAGTTTTTTAAAGCGACTAGACCTCAAAAACACCGGCAGCGCTTTTGTGTTGCGCATCGCCCAAACGCTGCTTTGCAACAGGCCAAGAAGGTGCCGCAGCTCCAAGCTCAAGCTGTTCGCTCTTGAGTACAAAACGGAAGTTACTATAAATAATTGCCCCATATTAACAATAACTTCTACGAAAATACCTTCCGCGATGGGAGATCACCACGACAATGATCTCTTTATGACTCGGATTGTTATCTTAAGTGTGCGTTTGTCGACCACCGGCCAACAATCAGGTTCTTGAGTAGGCGAAGTTATATGAATGCGGGTCTTGGTTTACGGATTACCGCAGGTTGGACAATCATGCACTCCTACCCGCAGAAGTTTTCCACGGCTGCATCATGTTTACAGAACGCAGGCGGTGGGAGACCTCCAGCGCTGTCCTCGATGAATTCGCTTGTGGGCATATGGAAACAGCGTTGAACTACCGGTCTGCTTAATTGGCCGCTTAATTAAGCGGTAATGAGTGGCCCCTGCGAGAAGAACAGCGAAGGCAGTCGAGATCTGCTCGTCAGCTTTTTTTCGCCAAATCTGGTTCTTGTGCAAAGCCAGACAATTAACAATGTTTATCAAATGTACTTACCTTGTAATATGCATGCACTCGTCATTTCTTTGCGAATGTACCCCATTATGCTTGTAAACTTTTGCAGGTGCATCATATAATGTCATGACTGCAAATATGTAGATTTCAGCTTGTAGGTTACCTGATTACGGGATGAAAATATGCAGAAGAAAAAAGAATTGATTGCTGTGCATACGACAGAGATGACAAAGTAATGACTGGCAGCGTACCGGTATTCTTCAAAAGGGTCAAATCATTGCGGTCTGCTGGTACTAACACACGGGCGAAAATTGAAAGGTTAATAAAGACGTTTTGGTGTACTCAGTCGCTTTCCTGGTGTTCCTTTGTCTTTCTATACCCTTCCACTTTGTTTCTTTTTTATTCTTGGTACCCTTCTTTCCGGTGATCGTTCATCAACCGCCAGTATTTTTTGGGTAAACTCCGTGCCCCTTATGCATACACTCTCTATTAGGAATAAGTCAGGGACCGTGCATCGAGCCTTAGAATGAGACATTTTAGGCCCAACATTAAGGGACAAGCAGACCGTGTTGTGGAATAGAAAGCAAACGGCGGTCGCCAATATTCCACTTGACATTGGGGGAAAGATAATGGAGCTAGGAAGGTCCAAAAATTCCCATAGGTTGAACATACAGTGGCCTATTAGAGTTATCGAATGAGTACCAAGAAAGCACAGTAAGAAGTAGAAATTAATTAGGCGGGGTGATGAAAAAACGCACATTTTTAGACATATCAGGGTGTCGACTGATGCGAGGCAGCTGTAATTAAGAGGGCGTTAAGAGTCCTTCGTCCTGTAGTGAAAACAAATAGGCTGATGACAACTTTTATCTTGCTGACGTTTGTTTATTTTCATCATATATGTACATGAGGTGATTTGCATGTATGTAGCGGGGTTGCTGTTCTGTGTTGGTAGAAACATCGCGGTTACTTGCTCGGCTGCTGACCTGAAAACCCCGGATTCACTCCTCCACATGGCTCTCGCATTTTGGTGGCGGTGAATTGCTAGACGCCAGTGTACTGTGCGATGTTAAAGGGACACTAAAGGCAAATATTAAGCCGACGTTGATTGCTGAAATAGCGGTCCAGAAACCTCGTAGTGCTACTTTTATGCCAAGGAAGTGCTTATTTTGAAATAAAATCACGTTTTAGTGGTCCGCATCGCGTTAGCGCACTTAAAATAACCCGCCTGAAATCAGACTTTCATACGTCACTGCTGCCGTGCCCAACGTTGCCCGCCTTTACTGCGCGGCCGCCGACACTAGTAGCAGCAGAGCGAAAATAGCGGGACCCACGGCAGCAACAACGGCTATTGAAGCCATGGAAGCTTGCCGCAATCGCCGCAATGGATGCGTGTTTTTGACTGTTTAGCACACTGGCGCAATGGCATGACACTAAGCCACTTCGAGCGTAAGGGTTCATCCCGCGGCACCCAGTGAAAAGACACATCAGTTTCCTTGCTGCAGCACTGGCGTTGTGCACCATTCGGGCATCCGGCAATATCACATGCGTGCGGCAATTTGTCGAACTTTCTGTCAGAGCGACTTTCACGAGCGCGCAAAACACACGCGGCAGTACGCGATCCCGAAACTACCACTGAGACGCGACCGCGTGAGCGAAGCAGGGCGCCGGGCGAAGCGCAGTTCGGCGAAAACGGAACCTTTGAACCACGCGCGCCATTCCCCATGGCAACGCCACAGAGGTTCTTTTTTACATGAATCAAACGGAAACGAACAAACAGCATTTTATTACGTCTTTTGATGCACGGAAGGTTCTTTTTTTATTGCTGCTAGTTTGATTACCAGTGATTCATTGTAGGCAGACTCTCATACGTCATCGGGATCACTTCGAAAATGTCCCACTCGTGGCGCTCATCATGTGATACATTTAGCTTAATTTCTCGGTAAGTAGGGCACTGCTGTAGATAATATTGCCGTTTTAGAAGTTGTCATACATTGAGCTTTCACTCTGACACAAATTGTTATTTGCCTTTAGTGTCCCTTTAAAGCATGTTATAGAACCCCATGTGGTCGAAATTATCCGAAGCCCTCCGCTACGGCCTCTTGTATCCTGAGTCGCTTTGGGACGTTGAACCCGATAAACCAACCAACATTTAAGGCATTGCCGTTTTGCCTTTTTTTTTAGTTGTACCTACAGCGCAGTCGATGAGTAGTTGGATTTCGTCTCATTCCCTTACAATGCGTGTAAAGAAAGCTATTCTCCTGGCATAAGGGTTAAGCTACGTGGAAACGCCAGTGAGCGCACCCGTTAATTTACGCACACTTTAACACGCCGATAAGGATGCTCTGTCAGCTCTTCAAGGCGACAAGGAAGAGGCTGTGCCCCTATCAAGAACTGATACTGCTAGCAAATTCCGCGCGATCGCACAAGATATTACGTTCTTCACATGAAATACCGCAAGTAGCCAAAGCAACCGACACCACCACCTGAATACTTCGCAACGCTTTCGGATGCTATCTGGGTTACGCCGAAGAGAGGCCACTGTGTTTTGCTGGCTATGGCTAAGAGTGGCTTTCACGAAGTCAATTTTTCTTCGCATCGCAATGGCCGACAGCATTATTTGCGACGGTTGTTGCGCCGAGGCGACCTAATAACATATATTCCCCTCTCCTTGCTACAATGTGCAGATACACTCCTTCCCAGTAGCTCTAGCTCGCTCCGACCACCGACCGATGTCGGTAGCAACCATTCTTAGAATGTCGTCCTGATAGGTCATCATGGCTGAAGGACAAGGAAGACATCGTTAAAGTTTTTAAAGAAAACAGACCTGCATGATCGGCTTTAAAATAACAGTGGGTCATTCCATGACAAATCATCCAGCGTTTTTCCGATCATCACAAATATGTCTGAAAAAACTTCCACGTTTTTCTCGAAGTTCGAAACTCGTTCTGCTCGTTTATTTCTGTTGCCAAAAATTTTCCCGCCTATTTGTGAGCGTCTGCAGTTTTACACCGACTGAGCCAAAGGGCATCAAACAACAATTTTTTTCAAAGGACGTTTATGGGATGCATTCGATAAAATGGTATTTCCGGCAAGCTAATGAAGTGATGTAACTGTAAAAATAATGACTTATTTATGTATATCGATTCTTCGAGGGCTTTTCGCACGAGCAAAATGGAATAAAGTTGCAATGTTTGATATTTTTTCCAGGAACAAGGCAAACTCAAAGGGTAGAAATGGATTATATACTGATGGTCTGTGCGACATACTACAAAAGAAAAATAATTTAGTCACTGAAGGTGTAGCAGATCGTCTGAAAAAAAATTGTGAATCTCACTTTTCTTGAGAAAAGCTCTGTATTCAGCATCAAAAAACTTGCTTGGTGGTCGGTCTAAAAATATGCACTATACTTCATTTGAAAGCTCTATGTATTAGCTGAAGATAAGCAACGTTACAAAAGGGTATTATTTCTTTTTTACTCTAGAAATATTTTTTTGAAATTTTGTATCTCCACCAGCTTTTCGCCGACGTAACTCAAGCGGCATGAAGCACTCACAACGGCAATCTTCAGCCCATGCCCACTTTCCTGGGATGCAGACGTCAAACATGGTACTGTCTATAAAGCAATGGAAAAGGAAACGGGTCGTGCTCATGAAACAGGGTTCTACGATGGAGCCATGAACGAAGACAATCTATGCCGACGTCAGAGTCGCTCTCGGAGAAAACATAAGAAGCCACAGTAAGGCCACAGTTGTTTCTGAAACGCGCTTATCGCTCCTACGTCTTTCTTTCCCATTCGCGTTGTCAGCACTTCCACTCACCCCTAAGCAATTGCTGTAGTTAGCTAGCACTCGAACCGTGCAACTCACTGTTCAAATGTTACTGCGGTCCCGACCAAGTTGACAGAGACGCACGTGCGTCGTTACTTATCGTACAGCGTGACAAAGATAAAACAGGAGGACGAGACGGAAAGAGAGAACAACAGCTGAAGCAAAGACCGGCACCACGCAGCTTACTCGGCTACTTGGCGCGATCGACCAAGGTCGGCCCGAGACAACCATGCGCGCGCCAGCGCCCACTGGTCTCCGCACATTACCGGCGCCGCGACAAGCTAGGCTCGGGCGACTGGCGATCGTAAACATAAATCACGCGCTCGCGCGCGCGTGGTCACGCCTTGGCCCGGCGGAAATGGCAACAGCCCCTCTTCTCGCGGCCATTTTCATCGTTCTCCATCAAACCGCGCACCGACGGACACTGTCTCGGCTGGCATAACCCGACGCGAAACTGCCGGGCCAAGCGGTGCGTGAGGGAAAGAAAGCACGCCCCCCGCTGCGTCGCCCTTTCTCTCGGCTCGGAGCAGCACGCGGAAGCGGGATACCCAGCAAGAGCGTCAGGTGCTGGTGCAATAACCGGATTAATCTGTCTCCAAGTCGCTATTAATCCTTCTCCTTTCACGGTGGTTTCGCGTTTCCGCTTTTACCCTCTCAAGACCGCTACCCTCATTCCTCCCTAGTTCCCCAACTACTCTTTTTTTTTTGCTTGCCGTCTGGAGGGTTACAGGTGGTTCGCAGAACTAAGGATGGGATTATTCCCTCCCTATTCCTTAGCCTTTGCCCTGGCCACTCAGGCCGCGCGCACCGCCGCAAGGTGTGCTCTGCTCGCCGAGGCTTAGCCCTTTAGATCCGCCCCCTGCATCGCAGCCGCTTTTTCCTTTCTTTCTGCCGCCGCCTCTCCAGCCGAAAGCCCCTCTCACTCCTGTTTATTTTAGCGCCCCGAATTCTTTGCTTTCTTGCCGTTAAGTTGCCGCGGTCGGAGGTGAAAGGGTGGCCTATGTGTCTGTTCCAGCCTTACCTTGAAGAGCAATCTGAGCTCCTCTCCTCCGAAGCTGCTGCAGATGCCAGCGGGCATGGTTTGTACTTGCAGCGGCGTTTGCGGTGGTGTCGGCAAACAACAGCGGCGTGGCTGCAACAAGTAGAAACTCGCGGGAATTCATGCTACTCATTTCACGATCCTTGCACTGCTGGATAACAATAGCCAGCATGCACAGTTTCAAGCTTTTAAATGCGGATTTGCTGTTGGGTTAAGTAAAACAAGAGAGTGATAAACACCCTTACATTTCTAATGGAAAGATTTAACACTGGGAAAGGCGCAGTGTCTAACGACTGCGCACGCGCAGTCGTTCAACTGTGGAAATGAGAATGGCAGAGCCGTAGCCTGATGCTAAAACGAGGCATCGCGAGTAAGTGGGTATTAATCAGTTCGATAAACTGTGAAGGACGTAACTCTGGCAATGAAGAAAACATATTCGATCTTAACTTAAGGTGCGGTGGTGTGATACTTGTGGCAGTTTCATGTGCAGTAAATCTTGCACTGTTTCATCCGGT
Organism: Rhipicephalus sanguineus; assembly: GCF_013339695.2. Taxonomy (NCBI): domain Eukaryota; kingdom Metazoa; phylum Arthropoda; class Arachnida; order Ixodida; family Ixodidae; genus Rhipicephalus; species Rhipicephalus sanguineus. The sequence continues at coordinate 203,391,433 of NC_051178.1, read as the reverse complement.
ATTAGTTAGAGTGAGCAAACCAAAACCAGCGCCGGCAATGGGCATTGGAGGAGACAGTTTTCTTGAACATGGAATGTTCATGTCGCCTTCCTTTAAAAAAGTTAGTGCGCTTCAAGGGTCAAAAAGGTGAAGAGACACAGCTGCTTACTTGCCTTGCTAACGTCCATATCAATTCTAATTGCAGCCTTTGTTTAAGAGCTTCACACTCAGTGCAGATTTAGGGATCATCTACAAAGGCACGGCGCCACTCAGTCGCGACTTTCCAGGCGCGTTTTTCCTATTTGTATATCAGCACTAACCAGTAGCGTTATATTATGTGCATCGATTCTCTAGCAGTTCTCTTCGATATCAATTCATTTACGGATGTGCGCGAAGCAAGCACCTTCAGATAAAAGGGATGTTCAGTGATTGTAAAGGAAGCGTTATCTAATAAGTGGAAATTGACAACCAGCCGTTTGTAGCATGAAGCCACAAGAAAATCCAAACGGATTGGTCAAAAAGGAAGCTTCTCAGTTGCCTAAAAATTCGTCCTGGTCTGCGCATCAAACCCGGGACCAACGCCTTTCCGGGGCGGTCGCTCTATACCCATTGAGCTAGCCAGGAAGCTAGCAAGTGGCAGCGCGAGGGCGAACTTATCGACAATTCGAAGCGCGTGGACACAGAATACTGCAACTTGGTTCCGCGGAACCGATTGCAGTATGAAGCGTTATCTTTTGATATGAGGAACGAATTTTTTTCTGGAGCTCTTCCTTTGATTTCCCACCATTTCTTCAGGAGTGTCATGCCAAACATATGTCGACGCTAACTTTTTCAGAGAGCATTCAGCTTTTTCTCTCTCTTCTCTCATGATCTCTCATATAGTGTGTTTAGCACAGTCCGTTTCCGAGTGCGGTTAGCCTTTTACACGATTGCTGATTTGGTGGGGAATTGTTCACGCTATTTTTAAAAGATCGCCGCGATGCATGTTTTTTGGCGAAAAATTACGCATTCATGGTAAAATATATGCGTGATTCTCTTTTAGATAAAGGTGGTTTTAACGTAAGGCGTTATTTCTGAAGTGAACACCACTGCCATTTGCTCGAAAATGTGGCGTCATGGAAGGGTTCTTACTTGGTTGTACCAAACACGTAGTGTATTCAAACAACTCATCCGTGGGAAGTTGGAAACACGCCGCGTATATTAATGTCTTGCGACATACGCACGAACAAAACAGGGAAGTTTATGAGTTCCAACTTAGGGCAGGTTTTTAAGTATTTCTAGATCAAGTGAGGCACAATGCAGTAACAATAGACAATACACCGACGAGGTTTTTTTTTTTTCTAGCACTTTTCCCGCCGCAAGCCTCGTCCCTAATTTTTCATGAAGTAATCACTTCCTAAAGCGATGATGCAATTGGGAATTAAGCGCGGTTTGGTATCTGCAGTCCGCTGCGAGGCATAGCGTCATTTTTTCCTTTCCGCGAAGAGCCAATAAAAACCTCGGAAGAAGAATGGCGAGCGTGTTATCATGCTTAGGAATGTATTTAGTGCACCGACTTCATGAGCAAACAATACCAAGAAACTTAGAGAGAAAGGTTGATTGACTTTACAGTAAAGGCGGAGGCGTGAACCTGCAGTGGGTGACTCTAGTCTGCACAGGGCAACAGCGAAGAAAAAGTGAGAGCGTACAGATGAATGGTGATTAAGAGGGTAGAATGAAGTTCCTTCTCACTAAAGTACTAAGAGCTGTTGACAGATTGGGGAAGACTTTGAATGTGTCGCGCGTCATTTTTCATCCGACTGAATCTTCTCTACTTGGTCGTTCTGGGTAACAACGTTAGCTACGCTTACATTAAGAACGCGGATGAACAGGGCGTATACCGTCTATCTCCTAAGTCAATGTCCTTTCATTTACGACACTTAGAGAACCCCGCCACGCTTTCTCGTTCCCCTTCCGATCTTCGCAAAAAGATCGAAGAGCACACGGCACGCGCCGGCGGAGAGTAGTCATTCTAGCAGTCGAGAGCAGCCACTGCTCAAACGAGAGTGAACCGAACTGCCGATAACCCTACGGCACGGCCGTGTTGTCGGCCACAGACTCCGACTCCCCGATGGCAGAAACGAGCAGCAACATCAGCTTTTCTATCGTTCTGTCTCGCTACTCGTTATTTTGCTTGCAGCGTGTTCTGCGTCGACGAGACGTGTCTCGTATAGCAGCAAACCGCGAGTCGAACCGACGCATGCGCTTGGCGCGCGAAGTTTCCAATACGGCCCCCGTTATGCGCAGCTCCTATACCACTGTCCAATCAATACAAATATTCCCCACCGTCTTGGGGCACCCTCGTCCTCTCCGCTCCCTATCGTTGTTTTCTTGTTTTTCAACCCATCGTCGTCGTCGTTTGTCTCTGCTTGCTTATTTCCTTGCTTCCGAATTCCCCCTACTCGCAATACTTCGTTTTATTTTACCCCGTGCAGTCTTCGGAGTGGGCACCCTCGAGTCTAGAAGCGGTATATATGGACGAATGCCGCAGCACGTTGGCTTTGTTCGTCGCTACAGGCTTCGAGAGGACCGGGGACGGAAGAAGGGCGATCTGACGGAGACGTCGAAGAAGTCCTGCCTCCCTCCTCGTTCGCGTCGTGCTCCCCTCTGGTTTCTGCAGGCGAGAGGCGGCGGCGATCGTGGAAAGGCAGCAAGAGGAGCAACGGAAGGCGCGGCATCGTTTGGCAAATGATTCCCGGCACGCATCGGCGGACCTCTATAGATAAGTCGGTCGCGTGGCTTTTTTTTAAAAGAAGGAAGCCCCCGCTGACGTTGAAGAAGAAGAGCTGTGAGTCGTCGCTGCGAGCTTGCCGGATCCGACCAGTGTGACGGGAGAGGGGATCGAGACGCTCCGCCGTGGGGAGAATATGATGAAGAAGAAGAATAAGACTATCGTCTGCCATCGAATGCTTCACGAAGGCTTCTCCGCGCAAGAACCTCTCGCGTGCACCCTACGTCTTTCGACTGTTTAGTTTTTTACTTACGCTTTAAATGCAGCTTCTTCTTAACTTCTCCCCTAAACATATATCACTCAGAGTGAGATGCCGTCTCCAAGTCACTGATGCTTTTTTCTTTTCTTTACTGTTACTCTGACCGCAGGGGAGCAATGGGCTTGATGGAAAGGAGCATGAGCAAGCCGCAGGTCTGAAAGAAGTGGCGCCGTCCAAAAGGGCGTTAATGCGTCTTCGTACACTTCTTTTACTGCTTCGCGTTCGGTCTCTAATATGGCTCGATTTTTGGCATCGACTCTGCAACTGCATCTGTGGATGCACACATCTCGCTGCTATCGGAGAGTTTCCATCGCAGATAACAATCGTGACATGATCCTTGACTTGTTGGCGAATGTACAAGTTTCAAACTGCGCCACAGTTCGCAGTGAATACGCAGCTTATCTTGATGTACGTCTTATGTTGACTTCCTGCTATGAATTTAGAGCACCTTTCACAGGTCCTTCACTGTTGTTTCACGACAGTATTTTTACCTGTGGTTATGTGACCCGAATTCAAGTGAAGGTAAATCAAATGTCAGTCAGTGGCTACCAAGGCTTTCTGTACACGTGCATGTGAAGATCATTTAGTGCTATCATTATTGGTATTACTAATAATTCACTTTATTCTGACGTACGTTTCCTTGGTTGAAATGGCTAACGGCAGGTTAATGCCGTCCTTAGGTTTAAGTGGTGATTTACGGCACACTAGTAATATTGACGAAAAAAGTACAGAACAAGGAAAAAAATACGAAAGGATGTTTATTGGAAAATCGTACAGTAGTTTACCGGGTGCTCGAAACGCAAGGTAAGGAATTAACCGCGGCAAATCACGCACTCTCTCTCTCTCTCTCTCTCTGTTTATCTATCTTGAATAATATTTGAGACATAAATTAACGATGCATGCTGATCCAACGTGTACATGAGAATTTGGGCGAAGCTTTGACGAGTCGGTTATTTAAGCGCTGTAAAACTAATTACCTCTAGCACATTTTCATTCGCTATCAAGAGTAATGGGTTAAATCTCTTTCAATGTTCACGTTTATGCGCCGAGCAGCTCTTAAGTTTACTTTCATGCAAAAGTTTAACGTTTATGTGGACTACGCAGCGTATAAATGGTACCCAAAGGAAAACAGAAATTCACCCTCTCAAGCGTACGACTCGGTGTTATCATTGAAGCGGGAACCAAGTTTAATGGTTAACGAGGCAATAATGGTGCGTGAACGTACGCGCAGAGATAAGAACGGCGCGAGAAGCAAAGACAACGCTGACCCTTATTCGCGCCTTTACTTACTGCGTGTCTGCATCCTAATAAAAGCTATCGCGCGTGCTCTTGGCGCACACGTGCTCTCGCGCGTGCTACGTGATGTAATCCATGCACCATTCGCCTCAATCAGGTACTCGGCATTGGCTCGAGGGTATTATGACTGCTAGTGTAGCCTAACGGTTCAGCACGGTGGATCACATTCACAAATATCTATTACGCTATTATTCTTCGTAGCAGAAGATTCTGGTCAGTTCGCGTACTGAACGTACGAAGGGGACTACAAACAGAGCATAAAAAAAGGTAGGTTTTGCGAATTCGGCTGCGGTTTGTTATTCTGGAAGGCCAAATTTTGATCCCGCCCAACGGACGCGTATCTATTTCTGCTTTCTGCGTGTGGGCTAATCGGTAGACAACGGCAGCAGCAGTTTAAAAGAGCTCCAGGTTTGCGAAGCGCTAAGCCTTCGTTGATGATAGACTACGTGCATTCGGTTATATATACTATATAACCGAATGCAATGCAAGCTATATACTATATACTATAGTATATAGCTTAGGCCTATCTACCCGCCCTTTTCTAATAAACTGCCTCTCTCTCTCTCTAGAAAAAGTACTCCTCTGGTCATAGTTGGTGACAAAGTAGCTGCGAGCGTCGACGGCAAGTCATTTCACTGGCCTTTTTCATTTAACTGCAGTCTTACGTTGAGAGTATCTTGTGCTCACAGTACCTATCACTGAGTGTTCCACCATGACAGTATGCAGCAGATTGTATAATAATGTTCAGGCTCACCTAAATAACGGACAAACTACGTGAAATGTGCTGAAACGCAAAGAGTTGGGTTAAGGAAGCATCCGGTGATTCGAGCAAGCTTTCTTTTTTTCTGCTGTAGCCAGGGATCAACGCGACTGAAACGTTTGTTCCCTTTACTGGCATACGACTCCGGCAAGGTTGTCGAAAAGTGTGCTTACGTTAAGCACCGAATACAATTACAAGCCTTAAAAATCCACATAGCCGCTCTACTCTACATTGTCCTAAGACTCTTTCTGCAGACTGTAGGATCCCCAGTATACGAAAAGCGTGGATATTGCTTGATAACAGAACCTAACAACATTTCCATCAGTTTTTAGTACAGAACGCCAATTGTCAACGCTACGGTGAATAGCGATGTGCGAAACCACAATGTGCGAATTATTTTCATATTCGAGATATTGCACACGACGCGTCGTCCGTATACCGGAAACGACTTGTATAAGCGTATATACCCTTTAAAGTGAGCCTTTTCTGTGCTTTCTGCAAAAAAACAGCACCAGGAAAAAAAATAGGCAACTAAAAGCGACGATGTGCCCAGATGACGGGACAATCACGGCTATCGAAGAAAACGCAGACATAGGTCGGATAGGGAGGACTCGGGGGCGAGCCTACTTTGAAATGACAGATTGATGCCACTGTCAGCCGCAGTTGAGCGTTCGAGTGTACGAGACGCCCGCCTGCACGCTACCTCAGAGTGCGCACGCACGCACGCATCCCGCCCTCTCTCTCTCTCTCTCTTTCGTTTCGAAACCTCCATTTCGTCTTCGGCGTCCATTGGCTTTGGCTGCGTGTGATGGCGCTAACCTCGCTGGCTCCCCTGCGCCATCCGGCTTCGCCGCAACCATCATCCCGTCCTCGACTCCCTGTCGCCTTCCACGATGCGCGGAAGAGGCGGGAACCGCCGCCGCGGCCTCTTTTCCCTCCACGCACGCTGTTCCTGCTCCGGCCGTGCGGATCTCCACTTGTCGCCACCGGAGTGGCGGCAATTGTGATTGCTATTTCTTCCTTACTTGAAAAAAAGAAGGCAGGACACCTCTCAAGCGAGAGCTCGGTTGCGCGGTTGCTGTCCTCGTGATAGCGGTTCACGGACAGCTGTGCATATGGCGAATTCCTCACTGTCTGTTTTTTTTATGTTGGGGTCCTTCAAGTCTCTGTGTTAGTCTCAGTTAGACCAAACTTCAACAATGTTTATTTCTTTTGATGTGCGCGTGTATGTGGGCCCGTTTTTTTTACTGCCTTTTAAGGAGAGAGGTTTATGTTTGCACGTGGTTGTAAAACTGGGAAACGAATTCCCGAAGGAAAAGGCCAACTTTTAAAAAACAACTGGTAGGTCTTTCTTTCTTTCTTTCTTTCTTTCTTTCTTTCTTTCTTTCTTTCTTTCTTTCTTTCTTTCTTTCTTTCTTTCTTTCTTTCTTTCTTTCTTTCTTTCTTTCTTTCTTTCTTTCTTTCTTTCTTTCTTTCTTTCTTTTGTTTTTTTCTCAATAAATGAGCCATATTCGTGCGCGAAAAAGGTGGTTCTCTCTTCTCGCGAATACCTTCGCCGGCAGTAACTTAGTGGAAGAGGTTGGCTTGGCAGTTATTTTTAATCCAATGCAAGCAATGTTTCCAGTGTATATAAGCAAACATTAGACAGTAGGTCTACGGTGTTCTGCCCATCATAGCACAAATTACTGATAGTATACGTATTAGTGATATTCTCACTTTTTATATGTGACTGTAAACAGTTGAAAGTACTGAAATAGAGAGATCACGAAACAACGAGGTAAACTTCGATTTTATTTGCACAGCGTGCAGAAAATCAAGCAGGTGGACAGACAATATAGACTAAGTCGCGTTATAATAGAAATTCCAAAAATCAGTCCCGTTCTCCCCAAATGATTATGCGAAATAGGTGGTAAACTCGCGAGCGCTGTTTTCATCATCCCGTCTGTTGTTTGCGACAACAGCGCTTCGCTTCCGGCACTGTTTCGGTCTGTCACCGCATCGCGCATGCTCGGGCCTTGGCGTCCCTCTAATGATGGACGCACATTGTCGTGTCCTGATTGACTCCATTCACACGGAGCAGCAGTATGGGCCCCATTCGGTTCGCTATAACGGCTTTCGTACTTCGCCGCACTTCCGTTATTAGCGCGGACGCGATGAGTTGATGCCAATGGTAGCGTGAAGTGTTAGTTCGTTCCCACTTTAAAGGACGCGCACCAGCTTTGTGTCGCCTAATAAATCGCAGCTATTTACAGCTGTACACGCAAAGTGCTAGCATGATGACCATACGCGCATTGGCTTTAACGATTGGGGCACTGATGGCTTTCCCCAGTCCAAACGCCAGCGCCTTTGACTATGGCAGGGCGCCGACGGCCCGCAGCTCCAAAAGAGACGTGCGCATATGCACGCAGAACACGCATCAGATACGCAGAATTCGGAGACAGCAGGGCGTTTTTAGCTGCAAGATAGTCTTATTTTCGGGAGTGAAAATTTTAGGCCTTCTTGCAGCGCCCGATTTAAACGGCCGAGGGCAAAGACAGCCACGTAATTGAATTTCAGGCGATGCCCGGACACGCCGCGTTTCGCCACTAAAGCATTCACGCCGGGGAAAACGAGGCAGCAAGAACATCAACAAGGAACGACGTCAGTATAAGCAGAGTGAGGGTGGCGAACACATCGACGCGTCCTCCCAGCGATGTCCTCGCACGTGCCCAACGCGCGACAGTGTAGCGGTGCAAACAAAAAGATGCTTGGAGCGCAGGCCCAGTGACGCCTCGGGAAAACATGTTGAACGGGCTTGCAAAGCATTCCTGGCAACGTCATGTTCCATGTTTCCCTCGCTTTCGTTCGTCCTCTCACTCTTTTCGCCCTTATGTCGCCACACGGGCTTTTTCGCTCTATCTCAGTGTGTGCTTTCGTAACCCTGCCCTCTTCAGAGCTGGGCTGTGACTCGCGATAGGGGCATGCGTGGTTTGGCGCCCTCGGCCGCTGGCTTTAGCTCCTCTTGGCCACGAGGTTTCTCGACAGTCGCCGAGGCTAGTCTGTAATTAATTCACGCGTCTTCTAAATTACAGCCCCGGCGTGAGTTATGGCGGGAAACTGACCCGCAGTGGCGTCACGATGAATTGCGCTCTTCGCGCTCATTCACCCTGCAAGACGCCGCTTGCGGTTTGCTTTTGTGCATAACTTTGAAACTGGACGTGGGTTGCTTCATCGGAAAACAAATGAAAAGTCAGACGCAGACAAAATTACCGAGGATTGCGCACAGTTATAAGGAGAAACGTTTCGCAAATTCAATAAATTGATTGCACGCGCCTTGCTTGTACCCATGGTGATGTGGGGTTTAGTGACCAATGTAAAATACATGCACGCAGCAGAGCTATCACAGCAACGCGTGGACGCATGGTTGTGTTTGTTTTCTTAAATGATTGTTGGGGTTTTACATCCCAAAACCACTATATGATTATGAAGGACGCCGTAGAGGAAGGCACTGGAAATGACGACCATGTGATGTTCTTTAACGCGCACCTAAATCCAAGTACACGAACCTCAAGCCTTTCGCCTCCATAGAAATGCCACCGCCGCGGCCGGAATTCGATCCCGGGACATTCGGCTCAGCAGTCGGGCATCATAACCAGTAGACCACCGTGGCGGGTTGTTTGTCTTGGAGAAACCGCAACAACGCCCTCAGAGCGGCTCGCGCTGAAGACCGGGTAGGCCAGGGCCCTAGGATTTTATTCTCCGTGAGAGGGCGGTTGTCCAGCTGGCCTAATGCGGCTGAGAGGGCCGCTCTTTCGGAGCTGAAGCGGGTGCACTCACAGAGAAGGTGCGCGACTGTTTCGCTGCACCAGCAGACTTCACACGACGGGCTCTCCACCATTCCAATAATAAAGGAATATGCATTTGAGAAGGCCACTCCCAGCCATAGACGGACCAGCAAGGTAGAGTCACGTCGTGATAAGTTGGACGGGATGCGTAATTCAAGATCAGGGTCCAAGGCATGCAGCCGTGCACTTGTAAATGTCGATTATTTCCACAAGTTCAAGGTCAAACTGTCACTGCTGGAAGAAAATGTTGCTGTGTAGTACTTGGACTGCGGTTATTACTTCGTTTTTTTTATTGTTGATGTATTTTGTCGGGTGCTGTTGTCACAAACCCTTCTTCTTCTCTTTCATTCTTTTACATCCGCTTTCCCCTTCCCATGTGCAGGGTAGCAAACCGGAGACTGCTTCTGGTTAACCTCCCTGTCTTTCCTTTCTTCCTCTTCTCTCTCTCTCTTTGTTTGTCTTCTTTGCTAGAGGTTTGTACAAATCCTTCTAAAACATAAAACATGCCTGTCGAGACATAGTAAAATTAATATGTCGAGACATTACTGCCTGGGTTTCTCCGTGCACTTAAACAGCGCAGAAAATCAACGAAAACGAAAAAAAGGGACAAACAAGACAAACGTAGCGTTAATCAACAAACCAAAATGAATACGTTTCTTGAAATGAATTTCTAAGCAACGTTGTATAACTTGCAAGTAAAACGTAGATTGATCTCGTTTTAGCAACAATTTATACTATTGATGAGAACATAGTTCTGAGCATGCTTTGTTGCACGTACAGCACAACCTATCAGATGAATAAGATAGTCGGAGATAGTAGGTGGAAGTTTACTACAATGCGTAGCTTTAAGACAGACATGGCAGCTTCATTTAAGTATTGGCGTATGTTTACATGACAACATGGAGCAAGTACAAATGCTTCATTCGGTGTGAGCAACACTATGCGCCGATCTTTTAATGTCCTTGCCAAGGAGCTCTAAGACGTGGGTACTAAGATTATGGTACACCTCAAAGAGTTCTAGGTGGTCAAAATTAATCCAGCATCCTCCACTACTGCGTCCCTCATAATCATATCGTGGTTTCTGGGCTCGCAAAACCCTATAATTACATTGCATAGTGGGTATAACAGAGCCTGTCTCGTCTTTCTTTCGGTCCCCCATTTTTATGCTCAAACGACGTCACACCCACTTCAGCTACCGCTAAAAAGAAAATCGCCACATGACCGAAGTACTTCGCGACTGTTCACTACGGCGTGTCTTGCATGTCTTGGGCTGCTTTGGGACATATAGCCTTATCGATCAACGTCATCCTTTTCATAGCCTGAAGCGTTTCCGTCCACAGCTTTAGTATAGTTAGGTTAATCGACCCGAGCACAAGAGCTGAGGTCGTTTGCTAAGGAAGAGTGTTGAGAAGGAAGCGGTTGCGGTATAATCTGCTACTGGAGGAAATGTGATGATAGCATTTGTTACACGTTCACACTCATGTTTCTTAAAGTTCGAGCTCAGGCGGAGGGCGTGCAACGTAGGCGACCAAGCGCAGCTGCTCGGAAATTCTTTACAGCTTTGTTGCGTTTTAAGTATTGTCTGTGGCCAATCAGACCTAAGTAGATATCGCCAGCCTAAGACAGGCGCTCAACTATTCGATAGTGAGTCTGCTTACAAAGCATCGTGATAAAGGTGCGAAGTCTCTCTCTTTCGCAGCCCCAAAATGCATTTCTTAATCTCTTAGACGAAGGTAAAAAAAAATGTTGCTATTTCTTTTTTCTTTATTTGGTTAGAAAGCCACTTTCGTTGCTTAATATTTTCTTGTGAAGTCGTAGCCGTCTGTTTAGTAATTAGTACCTTTGTAACAATATGAAAATGATCATGTACACTATCTCTCATGGTGTTATTCCCAGCGAGAAACTAAACAGCATAATAAATCACAGACTACAACCACAGATTTGACCAAGACAGTAACTCGGGTTAATTTCACGTTCACTCTTAGATAATTATAGGATACACATACGATCTAATGCAATGTGAGGTTGTTCTCATGTACGACTATTAGTTTTTAGCTCTGTTCAGCATGTGACCGTTAACGGACTTCCCACTCCAGCCTCAAATTTCCTTCTCTGCTGTGATGCACAGGGTCGCAACATCTAAGGTGAACACCTCATTAGTATTCAAGTCTTAATAGAAGCTTAAGTTTAATGCATATTTCGGAGAACTATTATTGCGTTTATCGACGCCATGACTAGGCGTCATATAACGGACAGTTCCCTTCAGAAGTAGAACAAACCTTCTATTTTACCGGCTTCCATATTAATGAAGTTTTTCCGTGGAAGCGGAAATGCTTGAGACCTGTGTACTTATATTTAGGTGCACGTTAAATAACCCCAGGTGGTCTACATTTTCAGGGACCTCCACTACGGCCTCCCTCATAATCATATAGTGTTTTTTTTAACATTAAACCCCAGTAATTATTGTTAATTATTAGGCTAATGTGGTATTCACCTTAAATGTGGTTGATCCTGTATATCATCATCATCATCAGCAGCAGCATGACTGCGACTACTACTGCAGAGCAAAGGCCTCTCCCATGTTTCGCAAAACAACCCGGTCTTGTGTCTGCTGCGCAGGACCATGCCTGCACGGGACTGTGCACAGGACCGATTCCGTACACGCGGAACTAAAATTGAGGCTTTCTATTTCAGCGATAGAATGATGAGTCTTCATTCCGCTGGAACCGTTGGGTAGAGAGATACACGGACAGAGAGAGAGGGAGAGTAAGAACGCTCATCAAAAGTAAAAGAGATCGCGAATCAACTTGTCGAATGGACGTGGCTGCGCGCCTATTGAGAAACATCTATATATATACGGTCGCTTTATAAGCGTCCCTTTCTATGCTGATACGCATGAGAACACACCAAACGGCCAGCGATGGCTCCATAGGGGACAGCTGGTTCTCATTAGTTCGTCTCAGTGATTTGGAAACGCCTTTTCCAATTTGCAACCTTACGTCCACCGACTTTATTGCACGTTGTACATGACCATTAGGCTACCTCGTTCTCATACCCCGACGCTCTTGTTTACGGTCCACTAACTCACCGGCGCAGTTTATTTTGGACGTCGACGCATGAATCATTATTTGGTTTTAAATTTAAACAGCGAAGCCAGCCAGACGCCATCAGAACCACATCTTTATTTTTTTAATAAGTTTCTACCGCGCAGCTTCGTCTATTACTTTTCCGTTTGTTCTCCTGTGGCGATTTTCGGGCTGAGACCAATGTACAGATAGTCAAGTCGGCGAAAGCCATTTGCGTTTAAATGAAGTCTGACCCCATTCGGATGCTTCTCTACAAAGGATGGCCGCGCAAGTGAACGGGATCCGCTTGCATAGGCAAACAAAGGTGGGCTGGAATGAAAGTTTTCGATCGAGTTCTCCAGTTTCGCCCGCTCATTTTCCCGCAGTTCATCTTAACTCTTCTAACGTCTATGCCCAGCAGACGCCCTTCTCTGTCTCTTCGCGTAAGCTCGCTTTTCGGTTTTTGCGCTTTACGATATTTAGGCGGTAGGTACTGAAGCTGTGAAACTCTTAGGGTAAACGAATATCGAGCGCACGTCCGTTAAATTTATGAATGTCTTAACTTTACAAGAAGGTATAGAAAAAGCGTGGAGGTAAATGAAGGTGCTTTCTTACAAAACAGATGACAAAGATTCACGCAGAAAAGCAATGAATAACATCTCAAAGATGATGCATTCTTAGTTTAACTCAGCATGGCTATAGGTTAACCTCGCTATAAGCTTACATAGCAGGTCTTTCAACAAACGTTGATAGATATATTCAGCGGGGACACAAACGCGTGCCTTCGCAAGCCTTTCTACTGGAACAAAGTCTGTACGACTTTTACAAGTGCTTGAGTTGCTTGAGTCATCTACCATTCACTTCTGCAGCGTAGACGTTTCCATAACCTTCGCACTAAACTGGTTAACATACCTGCCTTTCTTCGTGTTTATATTCTTTCATCGCACTGATATCCATCCTAGAAAAAGATAGCGTTTTAGCCGTTGTATACATATGCAGCAGACTACTTAAGTACAGACCGCTTTTTTGGGATAAAGCCAGTTACGGAGATAACATGGTGACAGTATGCTTACGACTAACACATACGACCGACGGCTCGTTTACGAAAGTAGCCTATGCTGGTTATGATTTTATGGTTAAAGTTCATACTAAGGGACGACTTTATTTTTTGTATTCAATGATTTATGGAGAATCATGAATGGCGCGAAATCCATCTAGCTAGAACCACTCTTCTCTCAGTTTCAGGCCTGTTAAAATTTGTGTCTGCGCGCCAGGTGTGGAGAGGTATGAAGCGCATTCGTGCGGGCTTCATGTTTCTAACTTTTTTTTTTTTTGCCCTTCATCGAGGCCTACCTATTTCTCGAAAGTTCCTTGAACTCCTCGTGTAATAGGCTGCATATTGCACATTGTTAGGCGCATATAACGAGATTCCACTCATGCTGTCCAAATGTAAATGCATAGAAAATGGCAGGCGTGGCAGGAACATTGAGAATTTTGTTTCCTCTATAGTGATCTATACAGAACCGATTTTCTCGCTGCTGCATACAGTTTCAACCAATGCATGCTTTCAGTGGAGTAAAGTGAATTCAGTGGAAAGTGAAGGCTTGCAAAATCACTGCCAGTTGCAATTCCCCGACAGAATTTAGGAAAGCGAAAAAAAAGTGAAAGCGAGGGCTGAGACGCGTGTCGGCCTGCATGATAATGTGTCGCATAAGCCCGACGATTTTAGAGACCTCTCGTCTTTGCCAATGCAGCAAATATTAGACATAGGCGCTTTCAGCTTGTGTAAACAACATGACCATGCGAAAGAGCTCTCAGGTGTGCTTACTGCATTAAAAGGGGAACTAAAATTGGTGCAAATAAAGGCAGCGAGCTTGCATAAAGGAAACCAAGTGCTCAGTATCCGGGCCTCCTGCAATTGTGTAGGGAGAGATTAAATCGGTATATTGGGCACTCCATTCCCATTAAAAAGCATTCTACTCTTCACGCTGTAATTCACTGTTAGCTTTTCAACTCGCTTAATCAAATTAGGTGCGCGAGCTTCATATTCTTCATAGACTGCCGTAGAGTTGCAAATTGTTGTTTTTTATGATACGCATGATTATATTGCAGCGTAAGCAAATGCACATCAAGTACCCTGTGGCAGACATGGGAATGATATGTCGTAGTTATCCTTCAGAGCAGGAGAAAACATTGCGGGCAGTTTGCTCCTATAGCTGCAGATTAAGGTTGGAATACACGCGTCCTTTTACCGGCGTCTGACGGTAAACGCCTGACGAAAGGTGGTGTTCGGCGCGTCTGCCGTGAAACGCAGCGAAGATCGTGTGAGGCGAGCCTGCGCTCGCCTTTACTTTGCATGGACAGCAGTGACGAACACAACGACTGGAGTTGCTGTACATGCTACCTTTATGTGGCAGAGTTGCGCATAGGTCTGGCATACCTACCGTGTCGCTGATTAACATGTCTGGCGTGTCGAAGACTGCCGATAAGCATGGGCTGTCGATTACTATAGTGTTAATTCAGTTCGCTGTAGCGGCGGCGTCCAGAAATACAAAAATTGGCCCGAGCGTCAGCTTTTCCGCAATGCATTGTTGCGAGCGACGTTTGGAAGACAGATGCGCAATTCTGCTACCTAAGGGTAGCGTGCACGGTAACTCTAGCAGCGACCGGGTCACAGCGACACCAAGGGGGTGCGGCGGGAGGGGGAAATTGCTGCACTGCGGAGGCACTGAGAATGAACTCCCGCGCGCTTATCCAGTCCAGCTATTATGAGAACAGTATTGTGTCGGTTATTATTATTATTGTTGTTATTATTTTTTTGCTTTATATTAAGCCTACAATCCAAGCTTTTGTTAAAAATTCAACGCATTTTGACTTTGGAAGAATCAATGTTCTAAAAGCCTAAAAATGTAAGGTGTTCGAGCAGTGCTCTCATAAGGCCTGGGGCAGGAGTCCGCTAGCTGCCGTCGGCCATATCATAATGAATTAAATGGCCGAGTAGTAGTAGTAGTTAGTAGTAGTAGTAGTAGTAGTAGTAGTAGTAGTACCACAACCACCATCACCACCACCATCTCTTTTGCCTTTTGGCTATATACGGTACTCTGTTTACAAGTTTAACGGTGTTTGACAATTATTTGTAACATGTGCATTTAGCGTCAATAATTTTTTCCCTTTAGAAAAAAATTAAGGGAGCTTCGCACTAGTGGTGCCAAGCCTGAAGGAAGCGCGGAGCTGGGCGGCCTGCCTTGTTTCCCTTTATTTTTCTCTTTCTTTCTCTCTTTCTTCCTTCTTTCTCTCTGTTATTTCTATCTCTTTCTTGTCTCTGTTTATCTCCATTTCTGTCTTTCTCCCTCTATTTATTTCTTTATCTTTCTCGCTGTTTCTATCCCTCTTCCCTTTCTTTCTCTCTCTCTGTCTCTCTATTCTTTCTTTTTATTTGATTCTCTCTCTTTTTCCTTCTGTGTCTTTTTTTGTGTCTGTTTCTGTCGTTATCTTTCTCTCTCTGTCTATTTCTTTCTCTGCCTTTTTCCTTTTCTTTGCCTCTATTTCTCTTTCTTTATATCTCTTTCTTTCTCTCCCCCGTCAGAGTTATTGCATCCCACGCCGGACAAATCGGCGCACGTGTTCTGGGAGCAAAGCAGAAGGTGAAGGGGAGGACGAAGATGAAGACGAGGCGGAGAGCGCGGACCGGTTCATGATGATAGCTTTTTGTTCGCTTTGCACGGACTAACGGTAGGCTTAAACATCTCCGTCGTTAAAAAAAGAAGCCGCGGATATTGATGTGTCTGATGATACGAATAGGCCGGTAAAGGCGGAGGTAAACAACGCTTCTATTTGGTCGTTTTTCGGGTACCGGAAAGTGCCGTATATGAGTCCCATCTGCGTGCATAACAGATGGCTGACAAACACGCCAGAGCTCACCACAGTCCCATGCTAGGAGCGAGGCAGCAGATAGAATATGGACGGTGCAGAGCTCACTGCTTTCCCTCGCCTTTTGTTCGAGACACGCTTCATCGATTAAGCGATCGAAATGCGCGTGGTGCGAACGACTATCGGTGCTGCGTCTTGGCGCCTTCACTGCAGCCTACAACGAAGTAAGCGCGTAAAATTCAGAGCTCTTTCCAACCAAGCGAAAAGAACATCATAATGGCTACATACGAGGCTCAAGCACCTCGATATTTCCAAGTTGGGATAGACACGTGTGAATGTTGGACACTCATCGACAAATCCTGTTCTTAGCCAGCAGCTGCATTCGCTGAGTATGCAAGTGAGCATGAAAAGCCTATTTTCAGACTAAATATATTTCATATCAAGTAATAACTGTAACGATAATAATAATGCAAAAAGGACGTCTCTTTGATTTACGAGTACCCCTCACTAAACAGGACAATACTAGGAGTGAACGCATTGTTCCAGGCAACAGTGATCGGGTGCGCACTCACGAAGCCCGTGTCGTCATGCATTAGTGATCAGAAAAATTGGGGGACGCTTAAGCTTCGCCTTTAAGAGTTGAACGCGATAGCGATATTCTGTTCCTAGTGCGCACTTCGAACACTACGAGTGTTTAACAGAATGCGCGCAATAAGGTGTGTGCCTTATGTAATGGGTAGCATGCTTTAAACCAGGAGCAATTATGCGCGAGAACCTTTTTCGAAGCTGCGATGCACCCACT
This sequence comes from Rhipicephalus sanguineus, assembly GCF_013339695.2. Taxonomy (NCBI): domain Eukaryota; kingdom Metazoa; phylum Arthropoda; class Arachnida; order Ixodida; family Ixodidae; genus Rhipicephalus; species Rhipicephalus sanguineus. The sequence continues at coordinate 203,374,808 of NC_051178.1, read as the reverse complement.
ACGTGGTCTTAAGGGAATACGTGCAGTAATGTGTGATTGTGTGTGCCTTTTGTAATGGGTGGCTCTCTTTAAACCACCAAGTCGTTATGATATTGACGTGGTGTGACGCCCGATGGCAATGTACGCTTGTACCACGCAATATTACTGCCATATTACATCTCGTACTGTGACACCTGTATACAGGACGCGTATTTTTGGGAAGCATCAAAGTTACTTTCAGTGCAGCTCCAAGCGGAGGCGTGGCTGTGTGGTGGAACACCTGCTTGCCACGCAGACGGCCTGGGTTCGATTCTCACTCGGACCCAACATTTTTATTATTTATTTTATTTGCAGCTTTTTCTATTTTTCGGTCACGGACAAGATGATGATTTTTCGCTCACAACCAATAGTGCCGGCGCCGACGCTGACGGCGGAATTTCTGCGATACGAGCTCTTTAACGCTATCGCGTTAAAAGTATGTCGGCTTGCCTAGTGCCCATACTGTAGTGAATGTGCCATTTCTTTAAGTATAAGCTACAGCACGGCATACACACTCAACCATTTTTTGTTCAGTAGCGTCCGCTGTCGGGCTTGTTGGTACACAGCTGAAGTCGAATTGATCGGGGAAAGTACAAAGAAAAGGACAAGGAACACAAGACGCGGGTAAGCGCACAATAATAGAGGATTCCGCGTCTTGTCCGCATCTTGTGATCCTCGCCCCTGTTTTAGTATTTTCGCCAATCAATTCAAATTCAGCCATTTTTTTGTTTGTTTGTTTTCGCTAAGAATAGAATGAGAGCTGCCATCTATCTTACAAATATCGTACAAAGATAAAGTAGTGAAAACATCAGCACGTCTGACATTTTCACTACTTGGGAATACATCTGTCTTTCGAGTTATACAATTACATCGCCTTGAGAGAAATTCTTGGCACGCTAAATAAGTGCTAATTTCAGTATGCTTCCGATTGTTTCGATAGAACAGTTAAAATTTTTCGCCAGCCAGTCAGATGCACAATTCTTGTAAACAGCAGAAATATCTAATACTTTAAAAATAATTACACTATGCCTGTTTCGTGAAATGCGGGAAATTCTGTGACACGTTTTCCTTGCAAGCTGCTGCACCTTTCAAGTACTTTAGGGGATATAAAAGAGATATAAAACTGGATTGGCAAAAGTAGATTCGCAAAGCGCAAGTGAGTTCAGCAGCGATGACGTAGGAACACCTGAAATGTTTTTATCAATCGAGTTCTCTTAAGTACCTTCTATCAAAGAGAAAATTTGGGTCGAAGTCGCTTTTATTTGTCACAGAGAAAGAAGGAGAACGCGTTCGCGACGTAGTACTTTTCTTTGACAATTTGACCTTCTAAACGTCCGCATTTCGTTCAGGTGTACGTACTTCCCATTCTTGGTGCTTTTAGAGTTGCCCAGGGACGCGACAAGAGTACGAAAGCAGAAACCGAATTGGGGCCAAATAGTGAGCAGCGGTGCAGTTTTTTTTTTTTGCTACTGTTTTATTGCTTGTTTAAATCCTTTGGTATCCTTTCGTGTCCACCCTTTTTTATCTAATATTTACGGCGATGGCTCTCGCACCAGTTCTGTCTGAGCGAACAGCAACGCACGGTGCGCGGTGAAGTTTGACTCAGAGTTTACGATGACCCGATGTTCCCATTTCCGTGCTGAGATATAAAAGTTTAGTTTGTCGATTCCGGTTGCAAAAAAAGGGTTTATGTGTCTTGAAACTGCTCCTCGGGGACCATCTTTTACGACATCGAACCAGGTGACTTAGTCGGGCCAAAACTTTTTTTCATATATTTTTTTTCTCTTGAGATTAGAAATGAAAAACCTTGAAATGTGAAATATTAGCACTAAGCGCTTGCGAAATTAAAGACACCGTTTATGTCTTTACACATATGGTTGTTGACACGGGGACTGTATTTAAGACGTTTATTTCACTCAGTGCTGGTAGATTAATATAGTAATTTATTCATGCATTGCTCAGATGTTAATCTTCGCAATAAAAAGGTTCTGCCAAGAATTTCTCGCTATAGAATCATATTTGTAATAACGTCATCGTAGTGCAAATGACTGCATGAATACAACAGCGAATCTTCAGTAAAATGTTTAACCTTCCTGGCATCTGCCTTTCAATTTTCTCCCTCCCTTGAAATTGTTTATGTAAATAGCATAAAGGATGAAGTCAATAGCAGCTCTACGTAACCACTAGAAATATACAGTGAACACGTAGGTCTTTAAAGAACCAGACCTTTGACCATGCCAACTTGCAAGAGTGCTTACTTTACCGTTTGCAGACGTTGAATTGTACGTACTCACTACAAAGTGCTTGAAATCAGCGTCCTGCAGAAGGTTCGGCCCTCATTTCCCGTAGATGTTATGCAGGCAAGTACAATATGGCACACAGATGCAGTTATTGTTTCATATCAGTTTGCGCCTTAATTAGCTACTTGTTTCAGTTTCGCGCTGGTGTCTTTAAATATATATCTGGCATTTTACGCTCCTTTTTATTTATTGTGTGAGAGCAGATTTTGCAGTCTTACGAGCACATTGTTTAGTCAAGAGCAATAACAACAAACGCTCGGGAGTGTTGATGGCCGCTACATTATTATTCCGGACTAAGCTCTGGATTAATGTATTGCGTCAGATCTATTACGTAAGCCCATTATATTAGATAGAGAGTTCGAACGATACAAGCACGACGGCCCTTGTATTAGTGCAAAATTCCACGCAGAATCTCCTTTGGGAGATCCCTAAGGGCTCGTTTACACCTGCGACTAGCACCGGCATAGCGTGACCAAGCAACTGGTCACAAATGGCCGCTTTGGTCGCAAAGCGACTGCTTTGTCTCATTCGCTCGTTGCTCGATTTTTCAGTCGCGCGACTGCAGTTGCAAACCTCTGAACCAATCACATGTGCAGGAACAGGACGTCACCTTATTTTACGGGGCAATGGAAATGCGAGCAATACGCAAGCAGACGTGAGTTCTGTGTGGCGACGGGTATAAGTCGCACGCAGGTGTGAACACCGGTCGCCTTGAGTTGCTTTTTGAGTCGCCAGTGGCAAATGGTCGCGCGACCGTGCAAGGCGCATGTGTGAATGAACAATAAGGGATGCGTAAGCGTAGAGTTTTGTTGTATAATCGCAGCCTTCCCTAGAACCTTGTTTTCGGGCGATATCGGCATGGAGTATATCATTTTTTTCTTGCTTTCGTCAGCGTCTGGAACGGACCTATGGAAAGCGCATCCCGCGAATACCGAAACGCCAGTTTTGCATTAAATTGTTGCGGTCTCAATTTTCTGATGCGTAAAATCATCCATAAGCGCACCACTTTGTATTCAAATGAAACTGCGGCTGCAGCTGAGCTGGTCTTTATACAGCGCTGAACACACTGTGGAACGCATGTCCAATCAGGCTGAGGATGTTCACTCTTAGAACAAGGTGGCAACCCACAAATGTGGACGTCATTTCTCGACAGAGTACTTTAAGACATAATTTCTGACGCCCGTACCTTAGTCACGCTAAAACTTCGTGCGTATTCTTCTTGAGCGTTCTTGTTAAAAGCATTCAGGCGAAGACACTTCTTTTCGCATAAACTACATGCGCAGGTTCGGTCCCTGCCAGCGGCAAGTTGTCTTTCCTCACATCTATATCACAATTGTTACAATACACTTAAAACAGCACAATTAACGTCTCCTATGCCTTCCTTGGCTTCATTATCTGCTGGCTTTCATTAAGATTGCGTCAAACAAAGAAACAAGCCCTAAAAACTTCCCTTCCTTCATTCATATATGAGAGGAAAGCGTACAAGACAGTGCGCTGGTTTTGTTGCGTTCTGCGCACAAAATTTACGTCTTTGGTTTCGTTTTTTTTTTTGGCTTTTCTTCCCGCAGAGCGACCATTTTTAGCCGCTGCACAAATTCTATCCGCCCAGATTTTCTGCGGCATTCACTGATTTTCGTCTGTTTTTTGCACGAAAAAATGTGACGGGTCGATGGGAGCAGTGCTTTGCGCACCCAGTACAACCACCCACACGTCTTCTTGTTCGCCTCCTATGCGAACTTGCGTCGATGCGCCAACCATACCCACTCCAATATGAACAGTCTTCGTAGAACGTTGTACTGCATGCATCTTTATTTTCCTCGACCGCGCTCCCCCAACGCGATAACACTCCAGCGCATGGCGCGTCTCGCCTCGATGCCATTGTTTGGATTCTTAGCTCTTGTTCCTTACCCACGCATTTTCCGGGCCGGCGGAAATATTGAAAAGTTAAAGACCAATGCCGTGAGGAGATCTCCATATTCTCATCGAGCGGGCAGGCACGAGCGCTCTCTCACCACCGACAGGGGCCTCTCCCCTCTCCTATCACCCGCTGCCAAACAACTCTTTGTTTCTTGACCTCCTCTCCACTTTCCAAAAGCTTGTGTTTCTCTGCCTACAGCGTCGTACGCCGAACGCGTACGCGCGCTCTGGAAACCTGAAGCGAAAGGCGCCTTTAAAGCGCGTCTCGATGAACACCGCCGGAACCACCACCGCACAGCTTTGATTCAGCTTCTCGCTGCCGTGTCTCTAGTGTGTTCCGCTTTCGCTGGCACAATCGATAAGTTCCATTAGAGGTATTGCACCGCGGAGATCTGTTTCAATGGCGAGAAAGAAAAAAAATGAAAAGCAGCCCGTGGGAAGCCTCGAGTTATATTCGGCGGTGATCCGATTTGGCTCAGACGTTTGCTTCGTCTTTCCTCCTGTTAGGTGAGAGTCAACTATTGAAATGAATGCGCTGTTTGCGTCTAGCGTGTGGAAGGGGATGGTGGATTTTGTCTTGAGTTTGGATTACTGAAGGGCTCCCGCCTTTTCCTGTCGTTTTGTTTACTATGGTTTCCCTTTCCGGGCTTGTTAGAAAGCTCCGGCTCGTTTTGAAGAATTGTTTCTGCTCGGGTGGAAAATATCGTACCACTTTGTTCTGTTTATCGCCGTTGAAAGGGAGCATTTTGGGGTTAAAGTTCCTTTTAGTGTAACGCGATAAGAGGTTATGCGAGATAGTGGAATTATAGAACTTCTTTTTTTATTCCTATTCTTCAGCGCAAAGACATGGTTTTACTGAGCTTTACTGAGTTAAGGCTTGGATGTAAGAAGACCGTCTTCTATCATCCTTAAAGGCGCGACATGGAAACGTTTAAGACGGTAAGTGGCACAGAAGTAGTGAAATCGAGCTTTTTACGCGTGCACGCTGCTCGTGAACACCGTTTTCCTGATAGAATAGGCTGCAATTCAATGTGCACATTCATTTTAGTAGTTTTTTTTTTGCTGATATGTTACATGAAGGTACGCGCCATCAAATTTAAATACAAGTTCAATCCTTTAGGCCTGCATAAATAAAAGTTTTCTCTCTCTCTCGTAAGTTGCACATTGTCTCTTGTCGAGTATATTGCCTCGTCCCTATTTACTACTTGAGAAAAATGTCCGGTAAGAGAGTTCAAGTAGTTTTCTGTGAAGTTCAACTGCTAAAGGAGGATACATTTCGCCGGCATATAGTAAATGGTTTTACTATACCCCTACTTCTTCATGTTACATGAATGAAAGAGTTCGCTGGAAAGTCCATAAAAACGCGCTTACGTACTGCATTGGTTTCCAGGGAAACTAGCAGCACTGTAAGCAGCAATGTGTGGCCGATCACGTATGCCTTCCGAGCAAACGCTTCACAAGGCTTCGAGGTGTTAACTGGACAATCAGTTGCAGAAAAGTTTAAGCGACTTTATGAACATCAGCTTTTTCTGAGCATATCTTTACTCATGGGCACATATCTATTCGTAAATAGATGGAAAGAAAGAATCGTTTTTATCAGCAACTGGAAAGATTTTCATAGAAAGAAAGTGCACTCTGCAAACTTTGCAAAGTTGATTTTTCATTTACACAAGCATATTTTTTTCTAAAATTTGCTCAATATCTCAAGTTTTCAAGAAACCAAACTATGTAAGAAGTGTGCAGCTTTATAGCTTTGCAATTAAAAGCAATATCGCATTCTGCCCACTGAAGATAAAGACATACCTAAAGCGGTCTAAATTCATGTGTTAGATACACTACTCTGAAGTATATCCCGAATTTGAGAGTGAAACTTTTGCAAAAGTTTTGTAAACATTGCAATAAGTTTGCATATGATGCAAATTCAGCTTGTCTTGTGGAAGACAAACTGCAACGGATGCAGCTTACAGAGCTGAGACGTATGCATTTGCTGTAAATTGCAAACACGAAATTCCACGTATGTTTCTTTTCTTAATTATAGCTTCATATTTTTTAACATGAGAAATTCAGGCGGTAAGTCAAAATTACGCTTACTACAGTCGCTATAATTTACCTTTCTCACAGAAATACAACTAATTTCATTCATTTAGGTCTGCGGGATATTCCATAAAAGCATCTCCGCATTGTACGAACAGCATATGTATAAACAGCGTTAATGTTTGCTCCCAGTTTAACCTGAAATCAGTGTTGCGTCGGCTATGGCGGTAGTGCGGACATTCTTTTCAGTGTCAGTTGCGTGTGTGCTTCTACTTATTTCCCCTCTCTCTCATTCTTATCTTCCTCACTTTACTATCTCACCTTACCCCATCCCCAGTGCATGACAGCAAACCGGATATTTATTTTCTGGTTAACCTCCCTGCCTTCGCGCATTACATTTCTCTCTCTCGCTCTTCAGCAGGGTCTGCTCTGTTGAGAGTTGTTTCATCGCCTGTCTTTTGACTGTGTCATAAAGTTTTGAAAAGCACTCCGTATGTTTCTACCGCTGTTCTGTTCTGAGAAAATTGTCATGTTTCAGGAAATACTTATTTATGCGTATATATTTCATTCCAAATGCATATGGTTATTGTTCACTCTAAGAAAAAAAATTGTGGTTGCTTTTTTTTGGGGAGTCTGGGCTTGCGGGTCGAGAAAATGCGGTCCAATTAAACGCCAGTTCAGCGCAGAGTTATACGGGCCATGTGATTTCTTCGCAGTAATCCGAGACTGAGACGTTCGTGCATTAAGAAGACGGGTTGTTCTTCGTTCCCGCTAGTCTATGTTTTTCTTTTTATCCCCACAATGTGCTCATTGGCGCTCACAAGGAGATGATGACACGATTCCACAATTTCAACTTGATATTTATTTACAAAATTTACATAACCAACTCTACTGTGTTAGTTGAAATGTAGGCGCACGTACATGATTGAGTACTCGAACGATTCGAAAACAGCAGAGCGAATTCCAATAATATTGAGCACACATACGTTTTTTTTTATTCTCACGCTATATGTATAAAACATCCGTTAAAATTTCTGCATGGATCTTTTTGAATAACAAATTTGTATTCACTTGAAAGAACAATATACTCTTGAGCACGTGCACTTATTACTTACTTGGTTTTGCATGCTTTAATTTTGTTACATCGACCAGAATTCTTCACAAAGAAACTTTCTCAGTCTGGCTGCAATAAAGATACAACGATTGCTTACCCTTGATATTTACATGCCGTTGAAGTTTCGTATTACGCTTTTTACACTGCCGTTTCTTTTAGTCATCTGTTATGAAGTCTGTCGATGTGCAGAATAAGCATACGCTTTAATATGTACAACTTTGGTTTCGTCAAACACCTAAAGCAAGCAGCGTCGCACAGAACACTTCATTGTTATATGCTTCTGCTTTTTAGTGCTCGCAAGCAAAAACACCTTCAACAAAAACGGTAAAAGATACCTAGGTTAACGATACATGCAGAGCGATAGAATGCTTTAAAACATCATTACAACCCGTAACAACGTGGCAGACACATCAGACCGTTTTGCGCGCAGTCTTTGCCAACAATACATGCGCACGACATTTTTCTTTTCTTTTCTTTCCATGTTGTGCGCAAAATATTCTTGGCTGCTGTGCAGATCAGTGGCCACTTAAACAGCATATACAAAAGCTGCACCTGAACTACGTTTACAACGCTGCGATGCTCACACGTATCGCAAAAACCTGAGATTTAAAGAACAGCATGGCCCCTTTGGAGTAAATGGGGCTCGTACATTTAAGATGGTTTCATGATGAACGTGACCAAGTGGACCTGCAAAAAGACAAAAAGAACAAAAAGTGAGATTCAGTAATTAGCAACACTTCTAACGCTGATATCACGCGAGTGTCTTCGCTTATTGAAGGGCATTAAGATTCTGCACCTAATGGAAGCGTTAAGTATTTGCGCAGTTGCTTAACGTCATGTCGTTTTTGACTAAACGCGTTTGGTCTGTATCGAGTACCTAGGCGCTGGCCGTTCGTATAATTATGGGCTGGTTAAGTGAACGCGTGGTTTGATGCAGCCAGGGTGTCTGCATAAAACGTTGTTCCTGCTTTCGTGGTGGCTCACTGAAGAGTTTTTTTTTTAAAGCCTTGCCGAGGCAGTTGGTGTGGGAGTATTCAGGTATAGTTTAAAACTGCTTACATATTGCTTGATTTCGCTACGCAAGTGTGCAGCAACAGCTGCGTGAGTCTGAAATCGCGCCTCTACGCTCAAGGAACCAAAACCAATCGAATGTAACTACCGCAACGTGATTGTCTGTTCCACAGAGCGCTCCCAAAATCACAGTCAAACTCAAAAGAAGGTGATGAAAAACGATCCCGCTTCGTAAAATGTGTTTGCGTAGGCTCCCTATCAGGGTTTGTCACAGAAACTGTCCTTTCCTTTTACATTTTTAGATAGCGTGCTGGTAGCAGTGCTGACTCTGCCTAGCCGTTCTTTTATGTAGCATTTTTTTCCTTGCTGTGATTTTCGCATAACCAATCATCCGTGAAAAGGAGTAGCCGGTGCTATACAAAAGCGCCAACATCTCATAAACATCATGTAATAAAAAAAATCACAGCATATCCACGGAGTGAATGATGATGAGTGGGCGAAGCTGCGGAGGTTCATCGGTAAACCGTGAATCTTCCGTGAATTCTGCCCAGTACATCATCACCGACGTGAGATCGGGCGCGTTTATACTAAAGGTTCGATGAGAGTTATGACGACTTGCAGCTCACATTAATTTTACATGTACGCTGTGAATTTTCATTGTTTAGAAAACCATTGCCTTAGAAAACATCTGGAGTCTTTCGTTAAGCAGCTGGTGTCTTTTCGTTTTGCTTTAGAAACATCTGGCGTCTTTTCGTTTTGCTTTTAGAAAACATCTGGCGTCTTTCGTTGGTATATTTCATCAATCAACGGCGTTTAGAACAAAATTTTTATTGTTTAATCACGCACAGGAGAAATCTCACCAGGCACTACCTTGGAGGTAAACAATGGCTGCTAATGGGAATGAGAGACAGATGAAGTCGGCTTTTAGCTAACACTTACACTTCTACTTCTACTAATGTTTCCTACTGGAACATGCCAATGGCTGCTAATGGGGAATGAGAGACAGAAGAATTCGGCTTTTAGTTAACGCGCACGCTGCGAATTTTTTATTGTTAAACAACGCACAGGAGAAATCTCCCACCGGCACCACCTTGGAGGTCAAGATCTGGTACTAGCGTTAAGACTGGTTACGCACTACGACGGGGACGAACGGGTGCCGCTTTAAGGAGCTTCGCCCCTAAAATGGGCATGTAACTGCAGAGGTTTAACTTGGTTGATCACTCCGTCTGAGCGTCTCTTCCAGTGTCACTACATGGGTTACTCATCACTTTTCAAGCAGATCGATGTCTCTTAGAAATGTAATAAATTTTTCATCTCTCAAAACACAAGGTATCACGAGGCGGCACATGAAAGCATTTTCCCTGTATCTTCCGCTGCTATGTAGACTGTCATTCTGCATACTCACCAGTACACCATTGAAGTAGTGGCTGAATGTAGGTCTCAGAGATGTATTGGAATGCTGTGTTTTGTTCAGGTCCAGAAGTTGCCGCAGGCTTCAAGCTTGGACTTCTCTTCATCGTCTGTCCCTTCTTCGCCGATTTCCCCAACTGTCGCCTCAGGTCGTGATGTTTCGCGTGTCGTCTGTGTTGGTTAGTCTCTTCTACGTAGTTTTTTTTTCTCTATTATACACTAATACAGTTCTCAAGCTGAACTTCTATGGAACATACATCGAGTATCACGAACAGTCATTTGAGTCACTTGCACAATCGCGGCAAGGTCCAATGAAAAGCCGTCAAGGAACGGAAAACAGAAACACACAAAATTGACCAGAGAGAAACTGCGCTGAAGAACAAAAAAACAAACAAACAAATAGCATCGGCGATGAGCGATGTGCACGAGTGTATCTCGTGAGTCTTTCTTTCGGCTTGTTTGCAATGTCGTCTGTCAGGCAGTTCCCTCCGTGGAGTCATCCGTCTATTCTCCGTGGATTTCGATTCAGAGGGTCGCAGTGTTCGCTTCACAAAAACAAGCCTTTGTGGACGATTGTTTAGCGCGCCGTCGACGCAGCAGCTTCGACGCTTTGTGTTCAGGCAGGGCCGAACTCTGTTACCTCAGCCTGGCACACGCAGTCGCCAGACAGAGGGCGAGGAGAACACCGAACTCGGTGAGCACCGTTGCTACTTCCGGAGGGCTCGAGGACGAAAGAGGCTTCCCGTCATGCTGCATTGCCGCTGGCTTCTCACCTGCGATGAAGAAGCAAAAAAAGGCAATAATGTGAAACGATATAGAGATCCAGAGAGAGAGAGAGAGATGCTTTTATGAAATGCTGGAGATGTTAGCCTGGCTTTTCACCTGACATGCTACGCTTGGTGCTGGGTGATGGTTATGATATATACACTGATAATCACATAAGAGCACAAACAGCCGCGCGCACACACATAGATTACACGCAACTAATGAACGTATTGCAGTCTACACAAAACGGCCCACGCAGAGTAGCAAGTCAGCGAATTTACACACGCCGGCTAAATTCTCTGCATTTCAATAAAGAGCTCTCTCTCTCTCTCTCTCGGAGCTGCCTTAAAGTGGGTAATTAAGGGCTCCGAAACTGTTCGTCTTCTGCAGGATCTTCTGCACCATGGTTGCCAACAAGATGGCAGGACACAAAGAGCCCGCCGCACCTTATCCTAACCTACGAAACGAAAGCCGGTGCAGAATTTACTGCCTCAGGGATCCACCCAGTTTTCGTGACACCATCTCTGCGATGGGCGCACTTTACTGCTTCACTGTTTCCAGGATCGAAACATGTTACTCGCCAAGACAGTGACTGGACAGATGCTCTAAACCCCTGTAAATAAGCTCCGTGTAAAAAGCACGACTTTATTTATGTAAGTGCGCATATTTGTTGCAGTGAGCACATTCTGTTTTATTTTAGTGCGTAATTGCTTATAGAACACAGTTTTTCACAGCGTCATCAAAGGGGCACTGAGAATGACTACGTGTAATAACTGGTTCTTCATATGAGTGCTGTCCTCTCAGTGAGCTATTTGGCAGGACAGCCGAAGTGTCAAGAATCTACGGCCAGTTAAATCCAGGAGAGCTCGCAAAGAAAACTTCGTCCTCAACGTGTGTGAGAAGTTCGGCGATGCTTGTAGAATCGACCATTAGGAGAGGCAAAATCGGTTTAATACATGAGGACACCTTCGAATTGGCGGCTGTGAGCTTACACAACACACTAGCCATTTGTATTCTCCACATAACATAATAAATTACTACTTCATAAAAATATTGTGAAAACTTAAATGGAGTACGAAGCCTGTAGAATGAACCTGTTTTATAGTACGCTTCTTAGTACTTACTACTGTTGAAGTGCCTCAGAATTACGCCCACCAGATTCATATTTGATAACTATTACTACGCAAAGAGCGCCACGTCTATGAAAAGCGCCCTTCAGGTTCCAATAATTACAATCTTCCTCAAACACTGCAGGCTTTCTATAATTCACTGAACCGATTTCAATATTTCTCAGAATCTTTAATGTATTATTCCATTTATTTTCACCATCGCGTTATCTTTCTTTGCGCATTAATCATAATGTACCCCTTGAATTAGCATACTTCTCCCGAAATCCTTCCTGTACTCATTTTATACAGTACCAAGCGTATAAGTATTAATGAAAAGTCAAATCAAATCTTCATTTCCTTCACCAATATTGTCTGGATGGTACTATTAAATAAATAAATAAATAAATAAATAAATAACTAAATAAATAAATAAATAAATAAACATCGCGATCAGCTGGCATGCTGCATAAGAAAGTATTTCTTCGTAGCCATATTTATTTACTTTTTGTACTATTAATCAGCCTCCTAAGGGGGCTGCCGGCCGTGTAGACGACATTTATGAAGGCAAGTTATAAAAAGTTTGTAGATTACCTTGTAGACTGTATATTGATAGGAGTGGGCAATAGAGAGTTCGCTGAAAAACCTATATGCACAGCAGTGTTTTTTTTATGTCATGTGCGTTAAAAGTTTCTTGGATGATCAGATAATGTACGTTATAATAAATATTAACATATTCGCTAAATCCCAAGTTCAGGCAAGGTAAGTTAGAAAATACAGGAACTAAATCTCTAGAAGAAAAAACAAACTAACAAAAACAAATGCGCATTTCTTGTGGGAACATCAACAGCAGCGAAAGCTAATGCCGGTGTGGTGCAACTCGGCGTTCTTGTTTGCCGTCGGAGCTGCGTTTAAGAACAAGAAAGCTTGAATATCTGCCGTCTGAACGAGAAATAATGCGGCTCAAAAACACCGCCACTCGAAACTATAAGCGCCAATAAACTGCGCTATGGGAGTCGGCGAGAAAACATTTGCGAGAACCGCTTTGGGAAGCACGATTAAATCTACTTCCACGCGAAAGTAGCTCAGCCATCGTCTTTCCCGGCTGCGTTACGCGGGAGCGCACTCAAGCTGCAGCAGATGAACTTACACATCAAAACGACAAGTATAATAAAGGAATAAATCCTGCAGGCGATTGGATTTGCATCAGTCCCTTCCACGCCCCGTTCTGCTTCGCACGTGCACTCGCCATCGGCATAGCACGCCTTTCTCCGGCATTCTGTTTTCACTTACGGAAAAGAGGGGGGCGAAGGCGGAGGCTAGAAGAGAAAAAAAAAACTATCCTCGCCGTATTCCATATGATAACAGGAAAAAACATGACAAAAATAAAAGGACAAAATGCAAAGTCAGTACTAGGACGTAAAATTTAATAAAAAGCCGCGCTGCCAGGGAAGCGGCCTTCCACGACGCGTACAAAAAAAAAACAACAGAAAAGACGAAAAAGAAAGTGAACCCAGGGCGGTCGATATTGGGGTCCATGCAGTGGAACGAGTGGCAGCACATTCCATAACGCCTCACGGAGCCGGAGACTGACGAGGAACGAAGAAAGTGAGGGTGTGTATGGAACAGCATATCGCCACTGACGCCCGTGCAATGCGCCACTACACGCGCGAGGCATCGTTCTCTTTTATTTCATCGCGCCCTTGTGTCTTTCCCCCTTGCCATCACTAAGGGCCATTTAGATTCGCGAAATATCAGCAATTCAATGCCGACGCTCGGGGAGTGGGAGAACTGACGCCCGTGTAGGGCACGCAACCAAGCCGTATAGGGCATTGCGGAAATGCGCGACGGGGAAAAGCAATAACGCGCACTCTATGCGACTCTGCCAGTCCTAGAACTGCGAGAGAGAGAGAGATAGAGAGAGAAGGTGAGAGACATGGAAGTGTTTTATAACTGACAAGTTCTCGCTGCCAACGAGCGGAACGAGGTTGCGGTAGACTGCAACCTCCGTCGCCGGCTGCACCGAATGCATCTCGGTAACAGGTGCCGGCCTTGCGTTCGCAAACGCGGAAATAGTCATGTCCGGAATAGCCGGAAGGAGATAAGAGACAAAAGAGGCAAAGGAAAGGCAAAGAGGTCAAGCAGAAGCACGTCCGGTCTGCTAACCTACACAGAGGCAAGCGGGCCGAGTGATAAAAAAAAAAAAGGAGAGAACACGAAAATACCTAACACCACAGTTAGTCATTGAGATCTTTAGGGGTCGATTGTTTAGCTTGAGGTATTGCCCTTCAACGCTTATGCGGAACACTGCAACTAGATTCTGCGGAATCCCGCAAGGTGGCGGAAGGGTTGAGAAATGGAAATTGATTGGTTAGCTCAAGTGATAGAGTGACCACTCCGGAAATGCGTTCGTCCCCGGTTTGATCCCCGGACCAGGAGGACCTTTCGGGCAGCTAGGAAGCTTTCTTTCTGAGAGACCAGTTCTTTCTGAGAGACCAGTATGCATTTCCTTGTGGCTTCGTGCGACAAACGGGTGGTTGTTAATTTTCCTTTCCCAGCTTGCACGGCACACTTTGAACAGTCGACTGAACCTGAATATATGCAGCAGCTTTGCAGAGTGGTTGTTGGAGAGTTCATGTATTCGTAGTCGATAGTCTAATTAGACTGCATCAGTTGAGAAGGCCGCAAATTTGTGAAAACCTGCCGATGTAAGGGGGAAAGGCGAGACACGGTAATTTTAAACATTACATCGGACCACCGGCAAAAGAAGCAGCGACATTTCAGCGGCGCTTGCTTCTATTATATTTCTTCTTCCTATTTGTTCAGCTAGATTAAACAGCATATTTAAAACGCTGATACCTAGAAAGTGCAAGACCATATGAAACTACTACATCAAGCATGCTTTGGGATTTAGGAACAATAAATATGAGAGCTAATGAGACGGTTTACACGTCTTAGCCAACATGAAAATAAAAGCTGCCGTGAGAGGCAAGATAAGCCTTGTACGTTGGAAAGACGTCTACTTTCCTAGGCATAATTGGGAACTCCAGACATATTTATGAACAATCTGAAGATGAACTGTTTTGAGAATTTCATGTGGTAGTTCCATGCAACAGCTGGGCTTCAATCTCGTTATAAATTTTGCTAGCTTTGCTCCGTTATCTACTGCGCCCGAGGCAGGGCGACTCGTTTTTGGCTGTTACTGAGAGAAGAAAGATAAACTCGGGAAGTAGTGGTTAATACGTTATCTTCCAGTTTGTTTAATGACTTCGCATGAACAATGAGGTGCGCTTGATAGCATACTGATGAGTCAAGGAAGCAGGTGTTGAAGTAAAACAGGTTTTTCGAGAAATAACTGCACATGCCAAAGCCAGCCCAGAGCCGAATAGAACTCGCGCTTCGAGCCGTGTCTAATGCGGCAGTCTTGTAGTTTATCCTTGTTCTACAAGCGCTATTCGACAAAAATTTCTTGATTTCTTCTACAGTTAAAAAAAGGGCCTAGTAATTAAACCTCAAGAAACAATTATGCCAGCTTCGCCCTAGTCGCGCCAAGTCTGAAGGAAGAGGGGAGCTGGGCGGCCTTCTTTGTTTCTCTTTATTTTGCTCTTTCTTTCTCTCTTTCTTTTTCTTTCTCTCTGTTTCTTGCATTACTTTTTTGTATGTGTTCCTTTCTATTTCTGTCTCTCTCTCTCTCTCTCTATTTATCACTTCCTTTTTCTTTCTATCTCTTTCTCTCGCTTCATCTTTCTGGCTTTTTTATGTTTTCATTCCCTTTATTTCTCTCTATTTTCTATATTTCTTTTTCTCTCTCTCTCTCTTTCGCGTGTTCGTTTTCCTTTAACGCTCGCACCTGCCTGCTGTACTCGGTAGTGGAGCTTGCCCAATTCCTGTGGCGCATACGCACCCGAAATGTTTTGTTCGCGTTGGATAGACTACGCCCACCTTAAACCACTCCGCTGTTACAAACAATACTTTGTAGTTTTATTAACACTGTACGTATGACAAGGAAGTGATGTTCTTTGAATGTTTTACTTGGCACGTCATCCCTCTCTTTTGCATATTTTCTCGTTTGTTAGCAGCAGAGCTGTTTAAGCTTTCCGTTGCGCCGCGTAGCGTTCGCAGAAATCTGCGCCTAGCTCGTTAAGGCAGCTATGGCAAAGATGTAGATGTAGATGTAGATCCTAAAATTTTGGCTCACACCCACCCCGGGGGATTGGACAAGAATCGGGTAGCTTAGGAAAATGGCACAGACTCGGCCTGCGCACGCGCTCTTCATCCTCTAGATCTGAGGATTGACTATAAATAAAGACAGTTTGCTCTTGGCGACGTACATTCGATAAATGAGGATATGTATAGTACTTTTGTAGCGTTAGCTACACTTGCCTAGCCGGAGCCGATTTCGCGTGGAGCGTCATGAGCCGTGGTGCGCATGCGCGAGAATCAGTGACGTCACACAGCTGGGTCACCGAATCTGGCATCTCACGCGCTCTCCGAAACCGCGTCGCGCGGCTCGCCGCTGCTGGTCTGCGCCGCATTCGAGAGGAGTGACGTCGTAGACACAGTGGCGCCGGCGCGCGCGCAGCTATTCACCTTCGCTGTGCAGTCGCCGTCTGAAACTGCGCTGGGGCCGCTTGATAGCGCCTCTGACTGGCGTTTGCAGGTGGGTAACGCCATGGAGAAGGAGAGCGCAAATGCTGCTCGACGGCGCAGAAGAGCTGTGAAGCTTATCTCATCGGATCCCGAAGTAGTTGCCTGGCAATTAGCGGTTGAACGTACGAAGAATGAACAAAGGTAGGCTAAACGTGCTGCGGAGACACTGGAGGAAAGGGAGGAACGTCTAGCAAAGCGGCGTCGCCAGGATGCTGAGCGACGTGCCCGACCACCTCTGCAGCAGCAACAACAAGACGCCGTCGATGACGTCAAGGCTCGCCGATCGACTGCCTATACTGCGAAACTTAGCGAAAGCGCCAGTGCGACTCGGGCCTTCGAGACGGACTTCGTAAACAATCCGTTTGGATACGTCTGCGACGTGTGTGAAAGACTATGGCACATGAAAGACTTGACGCCTCTAAGTAGTGCCATGCGTGAATCGTTGAGTTTAGTGGCGGCGCCTGAGTGGGGTGAAACCGTGGCGCGCGTTTGTACAACGTGCCAGAACTTTCTCGTTAAGCAGAACATTCCGCTCTTTAGCGTTACCAATGGGTATCGTTACCCGGCCATGCCGCCAGGTCTACCGGTTCTGAACGATGTGGCCGAATGTGTGTCGTTGGAGCAGCAGTAAGCATGACAATCAAGCAAATCCTGGACAATCAGGAAAGCTCAGAATAATCAGCTGAACCTTTGCTAACGCTACGTATATCCTGGCATAGCCGAGCTAAGCCACTGCAGTTTTTTTAATCGTCTAGTAATTTAGCGGATAATAAGTCATGTGGCCAGCACACCCACTGAAGTTGACACGACAGATGTGCAATGTAGGCGTTTCTTCAATGCTTGTGCCTTCTGAAGAAAACAAAATAGAGGTATAGAACAGATAAACGGAAGAGAAAGGAACAGATAGAAAAAAAAACGATAGAAAGAAAATAGAAGAAAGAAAGGCAGAAAGAGAAAGGTAGAAAAAAAGCATCTCTTCATCATAGGAATCGGTACAACACGAAAGTGAAACATGTCTACACAGAAGTAGTTTATTGTGCATTGATCTACGAAAGCTTGTACAGTGTCTTATAGGTGTTTGTCAGCTATAGCACCGTTTGACGTGGATGCAGCCACGTTGACGCCTAGTGGCACATCTCCATCGCGACGACTAACGCCCATGATCATGATATAACCGTTGTGGTAGCTGAAGTTACTAACATATACCTGGACACAGCATATCGCGAATCCCGCACAAAGATGGCATCAACAAGCGCATAATAAAACACTGGTACTCGATATGCACTTCTTCAAAGCGCATTTAATTGAGGAGAGGCACGGTGCGATGTGGTGCTCCCGAGTAATAGGGTAACCTACGCCTGTGCTCATGCATACACTACCGCACTGCGATTCAGCAACACGAGATACAGAGATTCGTAGCTTGAGCCGCGAACGTGCGAAGGCATTCCCCCGTCCCGCTGGCCTCTTGTCTCGCTCCACGAAGGGACGACATTCGCACGTCGACAACGTTGCCTTTCTGCGGCGCTTATTGCAGTAGTTTTATTAGTCGGTGCAATCACACTCGAAGCAGTAGGCGACGGAGAACACCGTTGGCAGCATGTGGAAGCTGCACTACTCCGACAACGAGGCATCGCGCGTAACACGAAGCGAAAGGCAAAGAACGCGACTGCGCCTAGGGCGACTCCTCGATGCTAGCGCGGCCAGCGCTTCTCGCTGGCATGGAGGCGCTCTAACTGCGTCGTCGCCAAATCGCTCTCTACCGGCGCTCGTTAATGTCAGTACTTCAATTCACCACTCACAGACGGCAGCACCGCCCCGTCAACAGAGAGCACCGTGCGAGAGAGAATGTGAGAGATATAAGGCGCATTTGCGGAACCTACTGCATGTGTGCGGTGGCGTAGTACAATAAAGAAAGAAAAAAAAAGTGCGATGGCGTAGTAGGTATAGTGCCGGGCGCCTATCGTCGCGGACCGAGAGGTCGTGGGTTCGATTCCCGGTGGCAGAACTTTTTCTTCTAGTCTCTTTCTCATCCGTTAGCGTGTATTTTACCAACGTCATATTCGTGACGGAAATACGTCAGGGAAGTCTTGGTGGACCCCGGCATAAAACACTTTAGTGTTAAAAATATTGGGGCAGCTACGCAGTAGTAGTGTGAAGACCAAGGAAGCGGAGGAGCTGATGGCGTTGCTCTCCTCTTTCCCTTCTCCTCACCCTCACTTCCCTTTCCCACTCCTTGATATAGTATACAGTATACTATACAGCACAGCTCCACTAACGTGAAACCTGGGGAGGTGCGAAGCAGCGGAGTTTCCCCAACACCCTCTAGAAGTGTTTCCCATAGGAACACGTCAGTAGCAATGCGTCCTCTTATTGCTACATACAGGGTCGCAGACAGCGCCAATCGCAGAAACAGGGGCCGTATTCTCAAAAGGCGACAATCGCAAAAGTACCGCCTTCGGTGCGCGCTGATTGGCTGTTGACCAAAACAGGAAAAGTGAGGGCGCCATCTGGTATTTCCGTCGGCGTGACGGTGCTCTACGGCGCTCCTGCAACGCCTCGAATAAACGAACACACCTTATCACCGTCGGTTGGTGGTGAAGACTAGGATTTCAGTGACGTAGGCGGTAGCTTCTAGTATTCAATCCTCGGTGGATGTACGCAGCATTTTTTTGCGCTGAAGTTTTCAGTGAGCATTACCTTGGGGTGTTATCAGTACTCGTTCTTTGCCAGCGCCTCTTTTTTTCGTGGTTTGAACGTCCCAGGAACATGAACCGTGCGTTGCTCGCGTGGCTTATCGCGAGACGGCAACATGCTGAGATGTTGAGACGATATCGCTGCGGCGGCACACTATATATATACAGCTGAACTCTCCGAGTACGCCGTGTTAACTCTCAACGAAAGTACATTTCACGCAAAGTTGCATTTCTTAAATATTACGCTGTGCATTAAACAATCGCACAAAAAAAAGCGTTGAAAGCACTTTCAACACGTCCTATATTTCAAGTAGCCACAGCCAAGCCTGGCCACTGCTATGAAGCCAGCATACGCTCGAAAACGCCGCACTCGGGTCGCTCTGCGCTCGTACCGTACACTCACTCCTGTGTTGTGAGACATTCGTAACACCAACGGCCAGTGCAATAATGACGTCACAGGCAAGCGTTTCTTCAGTTATTGAACGCATCAGATTCTACGTCACGAAACGCGACACTATCGCCTTTTGCGATCGTTTGAGAATACGGGCCCAGAGCTTTTCCTGAGCCAACGCGCCGTCTTATTTTTGCCACTCGGAGGAGCGCACGGGGTGTGTTCTCTCGCGGGCGAGCGCGCATTCTCGCGAGCGTCTCCAGAGCGAACGCGACTCCTTATTTGCCACTTGCTTTACCGTGCTGGGCGACACTGTGACGGGATACCATGACAGGAGACGCCGACAGCCCGAGCGCATAAAGTTCTTCGCACCTAAAACTGCGAGAAACAGAACGAAAGAGAGGAACAGAAACAAGGCTGTTCCGCTGTTCCTTCAGGTTGGCACCACTAGTGCGAAGCTGCCTAAATTTCGTTTTGATCGTATTCAGCCTGTTTGGCCTAGTTGTGCTCCTGAAGTACTTCTAAATAATTGGAAGGTGTATTTATGGCTAACCTAAACGTCACATTCAGTGCGTATCCATATGGAGGGAGCCAAGGGATGATATAGTAAGACGCATGGGCGTCGGCAGGTGGTTGCAAAAAGTGCAACCCCCCCCCCCCCCTCTCGCCCTACGCTTTGCAACACGGCTTTGCACCCACCACCCCCAAGACAAAATCCTGTCGATGCCTATGGTAAGACGCATGACCTTTTGACACCAGGAACTCTTTTCTTGATATAAATAGATATGTATGTAAAGTTCTCAAGCAAAACTAAAAAAAAAACAACGCGGTAAAAGACGTAAAAGGAGAACTTAAAAGTCCCTAACAAGTGCTAAGCATGCAATACTTTCTCGCGTAATTGATGAACGGTTTTAAAGGGTGTCTTCTCTGTTAACAAGACATGCCCTTACCGTTCACGACATGGACGCTGATGGACACAGGCTCGGCGTTAGCCGGGTCGCAGGTGTAGTTTCCCGAGTCGAGTGAAACGGCTTTGCGGATGTACAGTCGGCTGATGGTTCTGTCGGATCCACCTTTGTGCAGGGTGATCTCTCCCTTAGCCGACACATAGTTGATCATGCGATCGTTGTGGTACCAGAAGACAAAGTGCGGCGGCTCCGGGCTTCGGCTTATCTCGCATGTCAGGTTGATGGAGCTCCCTGTGCGAATGAAGAGGTCTGGACCACCCTCGATGACCGCTTTTGCCACTGCGAAAAAAGCCAACAGGGAAGTTGAAAGGCAGGAGCCGCCAGGGTGTCTTGATACTCAAGACGTGGCAACACACGAAATCATGAGAACTGAGCCGCAGCCGCCGAGGTGGATTAGTGGTTACAATGTTCGTTTGCTGACCTGAAAAACGCGGGTTCGATTCCGGCCGCGGAGTCGCTCCTCGACAAAGAGTCTCGTGGAGTCGCTTGGCGACACGGGTCTCTGGCAAAATGCCAGAGACCCATGTATGCTGTGCGATGTCAGTGCACGTGAAAGTAACCCAGGCGGTGGAAACTATGCAGAACCCTCCACCACGGTGTCTCTCATAGCTTGGGTTGTTTTGGGACTTTAAACCCTATGAACCAACCAAGAATTGAACCGCGGTGTACTCCGCAGCACTGGTACAAACTAAAATGCAAGAAAATATTCTAAATTCAAGTTTCAATAATAAAACGCTCGTTGATTAAAGTGAATAAACACGTATGCTCATGCAGATCACATGTTGAGATCCATTGGAAGCGAAGCCTTATTGAAACGACAAATTAAATGCCGTAGTACTAAACGCGAATTTCGTTCTGTCGGCACTCCATTGCACACTTGTGCGCCATGCGGGCTTTATTTGACCAAATGCAGCGACTTGGCCGGAAGAATAAACCCCTACACTAATTAGCCCGCCGCAATCAAGGACCAGAGGCAGGTAAGCGCGTGCATTCGCAATTACATCCTGGGATAAATAACTGCGTTTGTGCCGAGTAATATTGAAGAATTATTCCCGCATAGCTTGACCACGCATATTAGTCGAGATCATTAATCGCTGCGGCCTAGAGGCAGGTTTCCCGGAATGGGGCCTTCGATCGAAGCTTAACAGTGCCGCATCAGAGCGCGAACGTGCCTGGCATATTATCACTCTGTACGAGCGTTTGTACCTGGTATAGCTCAATCTATAACTTGCCAATAAAGTACCCTTCCACCCTGTCCTGCTTAGCTACTAGCAAGTGTGCCTTGCAGCACTTGTAACAAAGGTAAAGCGCTGTTTCGGCGACAATGTTTGGGTGCGTGGCCATAATGACTGCCGCACGTGTTGTGAAGGCTGTCGGGTTTCTGTAGCTTTAGGTAGAATAAGCTGTGCTCATTCGAGCGAAGCGAAACTCGGTAGCCTATTAACAGATGCATCGGTCTCTTGATTGTCGAGCAGAGGTGGGCGGGCGTGTTCTTAGGATCCTTCTAATGCCAGCGGTCACCGCGGGGCCCCCGACTACTAGAGAAATGACGAGGGTGGGGGCAAACTATCAAGGACCAGGGCGCAAGAATGATAATAAAGAAGACGGGTGCGTTGTGGCGCGGGCCTCTGGCGACCAACTAAGTCGGAGCAGGAATTGCCGCGAGACAAAAGGAACGGGTTATCCGCCGCGTACAGAGAAGAAAGAGGGCGAGTAGAAAGGGCAATATTGCTAATGAACCGGGCCTTTGTTTTCATTGGGTCTCGATAGCGTGTGGGTTCGGCGTGTTGCCCCGAGAACCGCTCGCCAGCTGCGTTTTTTCCTCGTGTCTTGGCTCTCGCTGCTCCGTTCGTCTTTGCTTTTGTTCTGTTCAGCCCGTGTTCCGTGTTTATCCGTATCTCCGGTTCGTCGCGTAGGGCCCGAGGAGGAAGAGCCCCGGGCTGCTCGCGGGATCCCGTTTAATGGAGGCAGCGTCGATTGGGCTGTGACTAGCGCCCCGGCTGCTCCCTGGCCGAGAACCCTCATGTATCGGTGTTGCGAAAGGGGGCCCTAAAAGTTATAACAAGGCGCCAGAAGAGGTCAAGGCAGTCGTTAGGCCTTGTAAGATTAGGAGAGGCTACGCAGAGGAGACGAGGGGAAACCAGGTCATGTCTTCCTTTACTATCTTCCGTCTGTATTTTTTTTCTTTGGAGGGTCGAAACTGGCAGTTTAGTTTCGTGATAAGACACGTGATGGCAAGAGAATTTGGTCGATTCTGGTGGTTGGATAATTTTGCTCATATTTCGTATCTCGTGCTCGTATTTCCGTCTATCTATGCATATACATATATATACATGAGTATCAGAGGTAGCACTTCAAGACGAGTTCATTTATTGCGTGGACATAATAATAAATGAAGTGTTGTTGAAGGGCTGCACGTGGTGTGTATATGTATGTGTATATTATATTATATATATATAGATATATATATATATATATATATATATATATATATATATAATATATATATATATATATATATATATATATATATATATATATATATGATGCTGGTTAGCTGCAGCAGACAAAGCTCAAAGCTAGGTGGTCGTAGCGGAGGAGTATAGCCTTTTTTTTTGTCGGCTGTTCCATACTGAGCATATCTGACATAACGCGAGTTTTCAAAAGGCCTTCATGAAATCACTCTTTCAGAGGAAGCTGACGGGCAAGTGTATGGCTATTTTTCTGGTCACTGCCGAGTCATTCTGGCAACACAAAGTTGGGATGGCGTCTTCCTGCAGGCTGTCAAGCAGCCTAGCGTTTTGTCGAACAGAGGGCACATTGGACTTAGAGACTAGCGTCATTCCTATCTCACCATTTAAATAAAAAGAAGTAGATCGGATCGTGAGGCCTTTATTGCGAAGAAAATGCTCGGGAGGGGGCAGTTGGTAAACGAAGCGGTATTGCAGCTATTTGGTGACGAAGCCCCCGGAGTCATCGCTTGAAATAAAACTGAACGCACTGTTTCGGTCTCCTTCAGGCGCAGTAAAATTATTCATCTGCGCGACCTTTTCATATGAAAGTCACACGTGTGTTCACAGTACTTACCTAGGACGGTGAGGTTGACGAAGTAGCTGATCTTTGGGTCTGAGGAAACTTGGCATTCGTAAAGGCCCTGGTCCGATAGCTGCACGTAGCGCACCTGCAAGGCCCAGTCAGAAGAACGCTCCAAGTGAACCGCCTGAAAGCGATCGTCAGCCGTGTACGTGTCGAGGCCCACAGTGAGCACGTTGTAGTCCCGCCTGCGAATCCACAGGACCTGCGCATGGTCATCATCGGGCAAGCGAAGTGTCAATAGAGGGTTCACGACTTTAAGAACAGTATCATACATCAGCCCTGCTGCAAGTAAGCTTTCATAGTTAACGTGTAGGTGGTTGAGAAATCTAATAAGGTCCACGTCATCATCAATTATTTATTAATGATTTGTCAGTTATAATTATTAATTATTGATATATTATTATTAGTGCTGAATGAACATGAGCATACGTATATGGACAAAGATCACAGAGAAGAGCCGTGAATTTAAAATGAATTCAAACGGAAAAACTTAACAAGGCAAATTTAAGAAACTTAATAAACTAGAAAAGCGCTTGTAATGAACAGCTAAGTGAAGCTACATACGAATTGAAGTGTTATTCCGTACACTGTAGGAAGAACATCGATAGAAATGTGTGCGTGTGAACGTTTTATTGCAGAGCGAACTCCTGCAAGCGGAAGTACGTTCTCATGGTATTTTCTTTGTTTCAGTTCGCTGCATGTTTTTTTACTCGCTTATTTTTGTTTTTGGGTAACCGCTTCTGTTCTCTCTCTCCTTTTTTTTTTTTTTTGCTGCAGAGCTTGTAGAAATGAAGTAGTCAAAGTAATAAAAACCTCAGCCGCTCCCCAACAAGAAATTTAGAACATAAAAAAACAGGAACATAGTGATTACAAAAGAAAACTAAAAAGTCACAGTTTCACCGCAACGGCGAAGTAATGAATGCAATAGCAATAAATTGGAATGTAACGCGAAGGACGGAAAGCAGCTCGAAATTGCCAGCGCGTCGCTCGAGCCCAAAGGACGCACGAAAAGAACGCACACAGGACGAGCGCGAACTAATGCGTCACAGCTCGACACTTGAAGCGCACTGCTCAAACACAAAGCAGGACGCACGAAACGAACGAACAGATACACACAGGACGAGCGCGAACTAATTGTCACAGTTGTTACTTATTTCTATTTGAACAGCGCGCTCCTTTCGCAAACGCGGCTGCTGCAGCGAGCGAAGCGAAGCACCCCACCGACCGCCCCTTCTTTCCTTGAGATATGCGCACGAAAGCGACCACGCCCTGTAGGGCGAAGAGCAACGGCATTCGCAGAAGCGGGGCGACGATCTTTAAAGCGCGCCACACGCGCGCACATCGCGTCATCTATGTGGCAACTAAGAAAGCATGCTGAAGTACATGGTGTATATAAATAGCTCGCCGTTAGCAGGCTGACTGTGCTGTCGTGGCCTAACATCCAACGCAGCGGGCTGCAAAGCGAGAGGTCGCCCGTTCGATTCCGCGCGTCGGAAAGCATTTCTGAATTATTTTTCTTTGTGGCCTTTCTATATATATACATACTTATACATATACGGTGAATGACGGCGGCAACGGGGACGGACATTTTCCAGCCGAGACTGTCCATATAATTGCTATCGCAATAAAACAAGCCGCTTCCGGCACACCAAAATGTCGCAGAGTAAATAAACGCCCTCACTAACATACGCAACTTAGAAATGAAATTGGGGTTTGAGTATATTGTGACTATGGCCCTAGATGGGCGAAAAAATTTTACCGTCGCCTAATCTTTTCTCCTTCCAGTAAGAGCCAGAGATTTACTTCTGTCAGTCAATCCATGAAAACATCATTTTTGTTTGATTGGATGAACAAACGATTAACTCTGGAAGTTTATTTGGTCATGTAACTTGTTTTGTAATCTGAACTCTTTCGAAGCCAAAATTTTGGCTCGTACACAGAATCTCTGCCGGGCCGTTGCGTAATGATCTGCCATTTGTCGAGGCTCAAACAGCGGATCAGTGACGATCTTGTCTGACATAAAAAAAAGAATGAAGTTGAGCGTGGTATCTGAGGGAAGGGATGCGTCCTGCCCCTGGTTTCAATGTAGTAAAGCTTACGAATATGTTAACATAACTCTAAGTCACCGAAAATCGTGTTCTTGAGAAGCGAGAAGAACTATCGCTTAAGAAGATCACGTGCTACGTGACGCCAGCTGGCAAAAAAAAAAAAGTGTTCCACATTCACCGGCATGGCTACGAGCGGCGCTGACTCCCATGTTTACATGCACAGAAGTACACGACAAGGTGAGCGAGAGGACGACCGCCGCTGTAGCTTAATTGGTAGAGCATCGGACGCGTTATCCGAAGGTTGCAGGCTTGGCCCCTGCCGGCGGCAAGTTGTCTTTTCGTACACTTTAATTTCCTCACATTTATATCATAATTACTAGAATACAGTTAAAAAGGCAACAAATAACGTCCGCTACACTCCTAATCAGGTCCCGCTTAAAGCGCTAGATATAGCCAGGATACCGGACATTTTTCGTCTAGTTTCCTGGATATAGTAAGCCCTTAACCAGGACCTGATTAAGAGTGTATACCTACCTCGACTTCATCGTGTCTTGGTTTTCATTAAGAATAAGAACAGGTAGGTGCGCGCCAGTACGAATGGAGCGCTAGCCATCAGAATGAGCTTGGAGAGAAATGACAAGTTCGCAATCGCACATTCATCTTGGGAACTGAAACATGTATTACAGGCGTTGCAAGCGTGAACTAAGAGCTCTTCCAGCACGATATTTCCGTAGTACATAATGATGGATCGATTTTCTTTCATCAGCAGGTGTCGTGGCTCCTATCAGATTCCTTTTTTTTCGCTCGGTACAGAATGCTTTCGTGAAAGCAAGGCGACACTGCTGATCGATGTCGGTTGAGAAAGTAAAATGCAGAGCGTATGTGTGCGGTGTCCGATACAGGCACCTGTATATAAACATTTTGAAACACAGTGGGATGCCCGTCTTTCTATTTTTTTTTTCATTGTGCACAATGTGCTTAAGCTCGAAGGCAGGTAATTTAGGGTTGCTTTTAACATTTTTTTTATTGTGGACAGAGTCACAAACGGAAAATACAGAGGCTCAAGAAGGGTGATGTTTATATGCAGCAGAATAGGAAAAGGACACCGTGAACTAATGCTACCAGAACGGAAACGTGAGTGGTGCTGAAGGAGTATCGCTTCTTCTTCTTTTTTCATTGTTTAACCACGTCAAAATTCCGGGTCGAAAAGTTATATAGACGCAACTGTCTGTTTATATTGACTCTTGTCTCCTGTTTGCGCTGTACCGCGACAACGTGTGCGACCTTATGTGTGCTAGCTTGTCGCTTGGCTAAAGGCATACCATTAAAGAACTATATTTAATACGTTGATGAGGACAAATGAAGTTCCGTTTCTTTCATTTTTTCTTGCAACTAAGCATGACAGTAGCTGTGACAAACCATACAAAAACTTCCTGAAATATGCTATCATAGCTGTCGCTTTTAAACGCCGTATGATCGAAAGTCATATGACTTCTTTCATTGCAGGTGCTCTTTTAGCTGGATGTGGAACAAGTTTGAGGAGAAGGGCGTCAGTCATCAAAACATAATAAAAACGAGCACCTGTATAAGGGTGTAAACATTCCAAAATTGAAATGAGTGGCGTGCTAATAGAAATATTACCTTCGTTTGCTGTACATGTTAGGTAATATAATGTAACCAGAAGGGCTACAGCGAACAGCGTTTCATAAACCGATATCATAGGGCAAAAAACAGCGCACACTTTACAAAGAGCGTAAAGAGTGCACTGCTTATATTAAAAATAATTGCCTTGAGATGAACAATCAAGCAGCTTCAGATGTGTTAATCAGAAACTTAGATAAATGCTAACCGTACTATAGAAGCA
This sequence comes from Rhipicephalus sanguineus, assembly GCF_013339695.2. NCBI lineage: Eukaryota > Metazoa > Arthropoda > Arachnida > Ixodida > Ixodidae > Rhipicephalus > Rhipicephalus sanguineus. The sequence continues at coordinate 203,347,423 of NC_051178.1, read as the reverse complement.
AGCAGCTGTTTTTTTTGTTTTTGTTTTGCTCCACCAAAGCAGTGCATATCGATCGCGTCAAAGCACATGCTCTTAAGCTTGTGCCAGTAGCTGCCGCTAGCAAAGAGCGGCCACAAGGGGTCTGCTTTCCTGATCGGCGCAAAAATAGTTTCCCGCGAAGCCAAACTTTTTTCGGCGCGATCAGCGGAGAAAAGACTTCCCACACATCTTCCGGAAAAGTTGAGCGAGTTGAAAAGTCGGGACCCGGACCGGTTTTTCACGTCAGCCAGAACCTCCCAGAGTAGCCGAGAGACTGCATAATAAGGTGCGTTCGAGCTAGTTGCCATAGCGACGGCCCTTTCTAGCTTCCGAAACAAAGGCGCCTTATAAAGCGTGGAGGCAGCTAGCTGGGCGATAGTTTTTATTGTTGTTATTACGGCGTTCTTTGTCGCTCGCTGAAACCTTCGGAGAGCCATTACCATCGCTGTTTTGGGCAACCGAATGTGTGGCGCGCAGGCAAGACGATAAGAGGTCCCAAAGTGACAGCCGAAGTTATGCCTACAGACACGCACGTTGTTGTAATTTATAGCTGCTTAAAGCCTTCAGTATTAGTAGATGAAAGTCGTTCAAGTGCTGCGTAAACCGTGTCAGTGATGTTCAGGGTCCTTCTGCGGAGTTCTGACTTGAGCGGATACTTGAAACGACGTTCGTGTAAATGTTCCTTAAGCGACAAATACAGCTCGATGATAGAGTTGTTCCCCTTCTATAGTATAAGCGTAAATGAAACGACGATATAAAAATTGTTGATTTACCGGTGGAGCTCGTGAGTTGAAAGAGAGACATCCAACTTACTATCCATAACAGCAAAAGGGAAAGGGAAAATATAAGTAACAGAAATTATAACAAAACAAAGTATATAACAGAGTACAAAGTGCCAAGCATCATGTGTAGGTATTTTTACCACCAGAATTTAAAACTTAGAAAAATAAGGCCACGTACAGACCACAGCAGACATTCGAGTTGTCACCACACAATAGATGTTCTTGCTTTTCAACTGCAAGAAGGCGACAATAAGCTTTATTTTTTGGCAGAACTTAATTAATTTTCTCAGAGCTACTCGTGTTCACTCTATTTCACTTTGCTGTAGGTTAATGGTGGTAAATACACATAATATTATTCTTAAAATATCTTCTCTTTATCACGCGATGAAGGAAAGAAGCAACTGCCACCTGAACGTACAGTAAACCATTGGTATATTGCGGGAGCCTTCTTTGAGCATGCCAGTGTGTATACACTATTCCGGACGGGTCTCGGTGCCGCCATGCTGGGCTGTTACCCTTGCCGTGTTTTATCTTGAACAACTAAGCGAACAGAGTTACGGTGGGCGTGTACGCACGAAAACGGTTGGGTTGGTGCATTCGGCGTTTCCTGACTTTATCAGTTCGCGTCAGATACACAAAAATAAGAAAACATTCGTGTAACAGCCCATGATGGCGGCGCCCATGTGCCTTACGTAACATAACCTATACACAGCCTGGTTCATGTTGTATGACTGCCAAAAATTAGAAGCGATACTAACTACTAGCGATGAAAACGTGCGATGGTGTGTTTTTGTATGTGGTGTTGTTGTTTTCTATCGTAAATCTTCCCCATGCTCACATGGGGGATTACCAAAGAAATGGGTGGATTATTCAAATTTATAATAAGAATTAAATGTTCAGGGTTTCGTTAGATTAACTGCTGTTGAAAAAGGAAGTCGCATATTAAAAGAAAATCAATAATGGCAGGATTAATCAATAATGAATCGCATTGAAAAGTCGAAACAAACAAAAAGAAAGGTGACGCATCAAAAAAACAATTCCTTGGACTTCAAGAAAACTTTTTTCAGCGGAGCAAGAATTCCAGTGGCTGAATCCCACAGTAACGGCCCCGAAGGAAAGAATAAGAGATTCCGCTAATTGGAGGTGAAGATTTCAAATTGCTTACACTAACAATTTTTCTATTTGCAGTAGTAAAGCAGCGATAAGTAGGAAAAAAGTGAAGAATTATTCCTTCCTAAGGGCAAAACTCCATACCTTACCTGCGAAAGTAATTAATTGTTCCAGGAAGAAACGCGGCAACGTAATTTTTTAATGCAGAGCCTGATCTTTCTTTTGTTTTAGGATTCGCTATACCAGGTCAAGAAGAGCTGTTTTTAATAGTGAGAAACATTTATTGCTGATTCTTACAAAGTTGCCGTCATTGAGCGCATCAGAAATCTAGGCGCAGTGATGCGTACTGTCAGCGATAGAAAAAAGATCGACTGGCTCGCAAAGCGAGGTTCCCCCCCGGTGAATCGACACCTTCATTTATGGCCACCTACCGAAATTATTGAATACACTATATATCAATACGAACTGGCGATTGAAAGAGTTTTAGCATGTACGAATCATTACACGCTGAAACCGACAGAACAGAGATACAGTGAGTTGCAAGCAGTAGCAGCTAATTGGAGGGTTTACTTGAGAAGGACTAAAACTACTGAAATAAGTTCTGCAACAAAAATAGGCGCAGAATCATGCAGCCCTAATGAAACCTTAATAACGAAGCCTCAATCGAGTGCTGGACCAAATGTTTTAATGATTGACCTTTTCTCACATGTCGATCCGTCCGTTGCAAAGGCAACGTTTGTGGCGAGAGTCTTTATGGCACATCGCCTTATAGGGCAAAAAAAATAATTTTGAAAAATAAAAAGAACAAGACACAGGAGGCGTGCTCTTACGAAAAATAAATTTTCTAAATTATTTACCTATTGAACCACACGTCTCTCTCTGCTCAGGCAGCAATGCTAAAAGGTACATGACGAAACAAGTGAGATTTACTCGTCGTCTTTACAAATTTGCAAAGTTTATTTTTTCTTCACACCATTTGGAGTTCTTTGGGGCACATGTTTGAAATCAGCCGGTAATTTTCGAGGGTATGAGTTTATTACTGCAATATAAGCGGATGCTGCTTAGTGCATCTAAGTCAGCTCAGTTTATAAGGGAGCTAATGGGAGTCTCATACGTGTGAAGAGATACAGGGATTATCGAATTGCGCTTTTGTTGCACAAGTTTCTAATGAACGCGTGTACATCCAATGTTCACTCAACTGCGCTCATGCTTTGGAGATAACCGACCAGAGCGCCGAGGTAACCCAGAACATGAAACAGTTTTTGCAGACACCTAAGCCGTAATTTTATTATCGTGTTAGGAACTATTGCAGCCTCAGATTATATTTTCAGGCGAAAGTTCGAGCCTCGCTGACACGTACCTAACTTTCGATCAACGTAATGCGTGCGTGGTATCTGTGTAGAGTCACGTAGAAAACAAACACTCGTGGTTCTTACGTCGGGTTTTATATGCACTGTATCAATGAGACAAACAGGATTTTTTTTAGTTCTTCTCTTTCTTGCATGCGCTTTTCGACAAGGTAGAAACTGGCACATACAGTGATTGAAAGGATGATGTTTATCGACATCAGGCAAGAGCGGGCTTCGTAGGCGCACTCGCCAGTTCATCATATTGTCGGGTTTTGGCAATAGTGAGTATTTGCGTCTTGGGACTGGTTCATTGATTTTATCCGCGGGAGGCGATACCTCGCGGCGATGGCCCAAGAAAGAAAAAAACATGAACCAAAGACTGTGAAAAGAAAAGATAAAACGGCCCGCATGGTTGCGTTATTCCCTCAATAGGAGGAATGATAACCTTGAGACCGTTGATGAACGACCATTCCAAGGAAGGTCGATGGCTCTGCAACTCTCTCGCCTATAAAGTACCACCACCATGCGCTCTTCTCGAAACGACTCCCGCTCAGCGGACTCCCGTCGGTTATTGCTTAATCCCAAATTGGTTGCTCAACAAACGACCGCGCGGGTGCTAAAACATGCCAGCGGCTATCGAACAGTGAAGCCCTCTTGCGGGTTACAACATATCCTCTGTTCCCACTTCATTCTTATGTTTGTTTTATTTTGTGTATTCACTCACTTTCACTCGAGTTGCTTATTTGCAGATGTTTGAGAAGGAAAGAAAAATGGAAAAAACGCGTAGAAAAATGAAGGAAGGAGGCCGCAGTTTTGACGCCACGAATAAAAAAAAACAAAAAAGATGTGTGTGTGGGGGGGGGGGGGGGGCGGGGTCTGCCTTGTGCGTTCGATTGGCCCGGCAAGAGGTGTTTTCCTCCAGCGTTCGAATGTCCTATCCAGCTCGTTGACACCACTGTGTCAGTGGATGCGCAGTTTAATCAACACCGGGCCAATCAACACTCTTGTACGGCCGCGCACTTACACGCACACACTGCCGCGCACGGGGTTAGCAAGGAAAGTGGCGTTGCCTGGCGGCCCCTCATCAAAATTTCCATTAGTACGGGGCTCACACATCTTGCTTCTAATAATATCCCTGAATGATTCAACGTCCGAGACTCTCGGCTGGCGTAAATAATGGATGACACTTTCGAGCCGTAGCTGGCCGGTCATATGTTATTGATGCGATCCTCGCGGCGCCAAGTTACGTTGCGAGCGTGTAACGCCAGCGTTTTCTGTACTGCGAGCGCAGTGAGTTCCCAATCTCCCGCGAGGAATGCCTGCCGGAAATAGCGGCTCCACCCGTAGACAGCTCGACTCTTCGCCACTGCTCTCAGCTCCTCGTTCCTCGGCGGCGTTCCGATAACAGCGTAGAACAATCCTAGTGGTTGCGCACTGCCACTGTCCGCCACTGTTCGAGCTTTCTTCGTCCATTTGGTTGACACAAGTGTGGCGAGAAACACTGGCGCTCCTTTTTTTTGTATTCTCACCAATAATGCACGTGAAGACGTTTTTTTTCGGCGATGCTACGTCCTTATACATATACCAGCATCTTCCGAGTGCTTGCTTGTGTATGAAATATTACTCGTTATAGCCAGCGCCGCGAAGTAAGGGTTTACACTTGTTGTAGTTGACGCGAGAAAGTCAACAAGTCATACAGCTTTCAAGGCGCTCACAACACAGAGGAAACACTGCGTAGCACGGTTATAGCCTTGAATAAAAAGACGAAGACACCGACCACAAGAGAATAAAAGTTATAAAGGTTATAGCCTTGTGTCGCAGACGTCCGTTGTTATTCGTAAGTCCCGCGTGCTCTCTTTTTCTCTCTGACTTTGTTATTGTGATGGCGTGTTTAACGTGTCACGCTGTTTTTTTTTAATTTTTTAATTATACTAATGATTTCTTGCGCACCGAAACCGCAATGTGACTATGAGGCATGCAGATTGGTGGACTTCAAATTAAGTTAAGGTTGTGTTTTTTTTTAACATGTTCCCTACGCACGGTGCACAAGCATTTTTGCCCTCTTTCTCCATCGAAATATGGCCGCCACACTGCAGTCGACCAGATCACACACATTTTTTCCGAGCAGCGCTCTAGCCACCATGTTTTCGCGACTGAACTGCGTGTCTAAATTGAGATAGACGCAACTGGATTGATTATGCAATTTACAGATTATAATATGCGACTTTTGAAGAGAATAAAAAAGTGGCTCACTGTAGCAACGCAACTTATCCAAATCTCTGGTGTACTGTGCACAAGCTGGATCAAAACTGAAAGCAAGATTTCATCATTTCCATTGGATCAGATTAACATTACTGCGGGCCACCAGAGGGCGTTGAGTTGGAGTGCAGAATTTGTGGACGTTATATGTGCGTTCGATGTCGTAATTACATGAAAAATAGCGTTCATTTTGTGCACCTATAGTGGTATTTTTGTGTAACTACGTGCATGAACTTTTAAATGGCGAGAATGCATGTAAGTAGCTTCTCCTGGCTTCGTTTAGTTTCTCAGTGTTCTTTGTTAGTCCTTTGTTCAGTTATGAAATGTGTGAGTATACTTATGGGGCAGTTAACAATTCCTCAACTGCACGCGTGTTAGAATATAGGCAGTTCTGAAGTCGTCGGCCTTACCATGTGTGTGAAGAGAGGGAAAGAAGGAATGTAGGAAAGGTAGGGAGGTTAACTAAACTGCACGTCCACTTTGCTATCCTACACATGGGGAGGGGAATAAACCATGTCTGTGAAATGATCAAACACTGAGTAGGATGTGGCATGTAGGAGAGAGAGAGAGAGATAATAAAATGAGGGAAAAGCAGAGAGGCCAACCAGTATTATAACAACTGGTTTGCTCTATACATTAAAGGGAGGGGGAAAGGGAAAGAACGATGGAAAGGAGAGCGTCCACCTGCAGTGAATAGGCTTTAAAAGCATAAAAAGAAAACTCTGAAGACACGGGCTCCTATAGACGTTTCAATAAAACGCGTGTTGCCTTCATACAAATGCAATTTCTCTCCGCACACGTGCGCTACAAAAGTGTGGTGCAAGGAGTGCTGGTCAACGAATCAACTTATGAAAAACAATTAGGTCGAACAGAGATTGCACTAGGTTGCATAACCCTTTCTTTGAAGCATGTGGATCCATATATTGGGCTCCCTTTTTACTAAACCAGGGGTCTCAAACACGCGGCCCGCCGACCTCTTGCGTACGGCCCGCACATGACAGTCTTCGTCCCATATTTATTTTATGACTCTGTGACTGTTCGTGACATTGTAAAATGGCGCTCGCATTATTTTCTCACCTATCGTGATTAATAATGCTTTGTGCGGGTGTAAGCTACACAGACGCGATTGGTCTTAGGCATTTGTTTCGTGCAGTCACCTTGTGTATAAACATAACCGCGGAAAAAAAAATCTTTATACTTCAGGATCCGTGTCCAGAATTTAGTCATTGTGTAGATCGGTGTCGATATGCTTCTCTAAAGCCGACGCCAAATTCTCTTTAGAAATGACCCATATATCAAATATGGGAAAGGCCTTCATTCAAATGGCAACGTTAGCTGACACTTTGTTCAAGCCACCCCCCCTCCCCCCTCCCGCTTCCCACTTATTCACGGTGCCGGCCCTTTGTGGGCCTAAATTTGGTGACTGCGGCCCGGTAGGTGATGTGAGCTTGATACTCCTGGACTAAACCAATGCGGCAGTGACTGCGGCACGTGTTTACAGTGCTTGAAACTTGCATGACCATTACCAGCTTCCGGTAAAACCTTTTAAAGTCGCTCGATGATGTCTATTAACATCATTTTGTGCTCAACTTTTTTTCGTACAAGTCCGAACATTGAGCTTGTAAAAAAGACATGCATCTTTCTCGCTTCACTTTGTCCAAACTGCGTTGCGGCTTCTCGATATTTCGACTGGGATTCACTGATCTCAAGCTCATAGTCTGAGCAGAAACAAATAGTTTGCACATGCGGCATTGATGTTGGATGCAATATTGCGAAAGTCAGCGAATAAGTCATCCGTGCTGGCTGCTCATTTATGCTGATTGGTAGATCAAACGCAGGGGCTATTCTGCAATATAGTGCAATAGCTATCATAAATAAGTGGTTGATAATCAACAAGTTACGAGAAGTCTGGTTCGTTTATCTAATTATTTTTAATAAACCTACATTTGTTCAGTGCAACATCAGTCATATACCAAAGTTAACAAAATCGTTCGGTGAACTTGGCGCAGAGCGTTGTTTATTTATAAACAATTTTACGTACGATACATGGACGCCGCCAACTTGGGCTGTTAAGCGGATGTTTTCCTATTTTTATTTATCGCGACGTGAATTAACAAGGTCACCAAATGTGTATGCGTCTGCCGTAGCACAGTTGGTTTAGTTGTTAAAGATACAAAACGGCAAGGTTAAAAGCCCAATATGGCGGCACCGAAATCCGTTTTTGCCGCTTGCATGTTGTTTGGCTTAACACGTATATATAAATTAAAAAACAAAAAACATGGCTGATCCCTCTGTCATAGGAATCAGCATTACACGAAAGTGAAACGTCTTCACAGACGTAGTTGAGCGTTTCTTGTGCATTCTTTCACCCCAAGCGCGAAGGAATGAATGCTACAGCAACAAATTGTAATGTCACGCGAAGAATGGCAAGCAGCTCGAAACTTACAACGCGCTGCTCAAGCAGAAAGGGCGCACGGAACGAACATACACAGGATGAGCGCGAACGGACACAGTTGTAACTTATTTCTGTGTGAGCAGCGCGCTCCTTTCGCAAAAGCGGCCGCTACGGTGAGCGAAGTGACCTTCGTGGTCTCAACGTAAACTTGCGGTGAGAGCGCAAGACGTACACACCGCCGTCATCACGAGATAAGCCCGCAAACGAGCGACCACGCCCTGTAGAGGCGCGCGCTCATCCGCGTGGGGCGACGACCTTTAAAGCGCGCTCTTCGAGCCCTTCGCGCCATCTCGCTAGTGATAACGAAAACAGGCTGAAGTGCCACCGATCTCTGAGTATCGCCATCGGTAAATGGTATACATAAATAGCTTGCCGTTAGCATGACGGAGAATGTGCCGTCTGTGGCCGAATCGTTTCGCGCTCCGCGCTGCGGAGCGAGGGGTCGTAAGTTCGACTCCCGGTGACGGAACTTTTTCTTCTGGTTTTTTTCTTTGCCAACTGTTAGTCTCTATATTTTACAACGTCATATCCGTGACGGAAATACGTCAGTAGAGCCGTGGTGGACCCCGGCATAAAACACTTTCGTGTTAAAAAAAGGAATACATATCGAAAGAGACAACGTTCAACTAACAGCATCTGATATTTGTTTACGCTAGAATGTACGAATTATGTTCATCTAATAATTAAGCGCTCTTTCCAGGAAGCGGTTTTTTTTTTTTTCAGAATGTATATGTTGCAGTAAAATAAGAGGTTGAGCATTTTACAAATCAAGCGCACCTGAACAAGATGATTCTGCACGCTTCGCGAAACATGAAAAAGCAAAGCGAAGCAGCACCACGAAATGCCTCTCTGAAAGCTTCTTCGTCATCCGGTGTATATTGTATTGGCTCGCAAGCCTTTTTTGGTCGACTGTGGCAACGGTACAAAATGGGAAGCGAAAAATTCTGTCCGACGCTAACCACGCGACCGTAGAATCAAGCAAGGACAGCAGTGTCTAACCAGCGCAGGATTTGTCAACAGCTCTCGAAACACGATTCGCATCCGTCCGCGGATTGCCGCAGCCGCCTCCGCGGGGCGTGATGCGATGCACTTTGGTGGCGCTGTGACGCCACTCTTTGGGTCTCGTCGAAAAGTTCAATCGTGTGTGACGAGAGCGAAAGTCTCTTATCGTCGCCACGCAGGCGTTTTCTCGTTTGCTGGATTGCGTCCGCCGCGCAATTTATTATTTCGTTCTGTACCTTTCCTCCCTACACGACCCTCCCATTCCCTTCGCCTTCTCCCCCTGACACTCTCCTCGCGTTTCGTGTTACAACCTTTGTATTGTAAACCAGCTGGTTTTTCTGCTTCATCTGTTGCTTTCTATGTGTCCCCGCATCCAGCAGTTTAATATCACGGGAACGTACAAAAATGCTAGACAAAAAAAAAAGTAAAAAAAAAGAAAAGTGAGAAAGCTCCGTTTCTGATATTACGACGCTCTCGTTACAGCTGGATAGCAGAAACGACACTCTACCACAGCACTGATGGAAGACGACGAGTCAGCAGGAAGAACTGCGGGCGAGATGGAATAACGAAAGAAACCAGACAGATAGAAGCGAGGTGGGCAAGTATCTTTTGGGCCTTGCGAGAAACTTCCGTCGCCGACAATGAACCAGCAAGGTTTGCTCAAAAGAAAACAAGCCTAAAATAGTTTCACCGCTCGTACTTCTGGGAATATTGCTTTGTTGAAGAAGCCCCGCTGTCTAGCTGTCACTGCACACAACTAGTAATCGCGTTAAATATTGCGGCTAAGGCCGACCGACATTTTCTTGGCTGTCGTACTGTTATGTAACATTTAAAAACAAAACAAAAAAACTGACCTGAAGACGCAAGGCGAGCGCTTTTCACCGCTTTGAACATGGCACCTTTGCGAGCTCGCTCACAAACAAGTGAACAAAATTATGAACTGCCCAGGAAACAAGAACTATTTGTGACACATTACATAAGCCTCAGATAATGCATGTATAGAAATAAGGTCGTTACTCGACACGTGGAAGCATCGTCACACAAGGAATGGTAATCGCGAGTTCTCACCCCCCCCCTTTTTTTTGCATTTGACAAAACATTGCAAAAATAAATAAAACAAAATGCATTACTACTTTTGGCATTGAATCAATAAAAATATCTTGCCACATCGTAAAGGGCCACAAAAGTTGCAGAGACTAAGGACATCACTATAGGTTTGTCTGAATGATTATTTGCATAGGTCTTATACAGATCCTGACATCGAGGACCCAATTTCACGTTCGTCTTAATTTTTCCTTTCGGCCCCGTATAACGCCATCTGATACCTTGCGCGTTCATTCAACTGCACTTCATGGCTACACACACGTTGAGATTGCTCAGAACGAGGCGAACAACTTAAAGGGAGAGAGAGAGAGAGAAATGTTTTAATGAAAAGCTGGAGATGTTTGCCTGGCTATTCGCCTGACATGCTACTCCAGGTGCTCCAGGGTGATGATTATGATATATACACTGATAACCACACATACATACATAGACTACACTGTTTACAAAGTTTCGGTCAGGCTTGTGGCCCGCAGAAGTCAGCAGCGCTTTCGTTGCGCGTAACGCACAGGTGCTGTTTTGCCATGGGCCCAGAATGTGCTGCAGTTCTAAGCACGAGTCCTGTTGAAGGTGCAAAGCCGCCTACAGAGAAAGTCTTTCTGTTGCGTATCGCCTGCATTCGCAGAGAACGTGTTTTAGGTCTTCTAGGACGTTACATTGAACGCACAACGGTGAGTCCGACAGCTTGATTTTGTTCTTGAAGTAATGAGTGTAGGCGACGTTAAGTCTGATGCGGTGCAAGCATGTTTCCTCTTGTCTGTTGAGGTCTCGCGGCATATCGAAGGCACACGATGGATCAATTTTGTAAAGAGGCCCATATTGGTGACTGGCATCTGTCCAGAGGGATCGCTGGAAGCGCCATGCATGTGCCGATACAAGCGTCGCCGCGTCTTTTCTCGAGAAAGGTATTTCAACCATTTCTCTCGAGGCGTCATGTCCAGCTTTGCAATAAAGCCTATGCAATAAAGCCTGCGAATTGAATCACCGCATTGTTCTACAGTGGATACCTGCCCACTGCGGAATACAAGGCAACGTCCAGGCTGATGACGCTGCCAAAGCTGAACTTAAAGGGAGCTCCCAATTGGAAGGAAGCGCACGACTTGCCTTGCTCAACTCCGTGCGCGAGCTACATTTTAAACGCGGAACTGAATGGGGTGCTGCGTTACACAGGAATACGCAGTACGCCCCTCGCCTATCATGTCAGTCATCTCTTGACAGCATACCGAAAAAAGAAATGTGAGATTCGCCATTCCTTTACGTTTTTGTTTTCTCCATCCCATCACTATAGAATTCGCTGCTTCCACGCAGCCGCCTCGCGGGACCCGCAAACTTTGTTTCGCTCAAACCTCTCGCGTGCGACGACGCGCCTGTGCCTTCGCCATGCATGTCTTTCCAGCGCTGGCCCATTTCCTGCATGCGGATTGCCCTACGTTCCGCCTGACAAGCGTCTGTTCCAGTGTGACCGGCAGCAGCCGCAGCCTCAGGGCATCGATGGGGCATCTGTCAGAGCTGTCGCGCGCGCCATGCTTTGGAGCCGCGATGGGCGGGGGCTCTATGAGGTGGGTGGCTGGAACTGGGATATAGGAGGAGGCCCTAGCCTTTCCCACCAAAGACCTTCTTCCGCCTTTGAGGCAAGCCTCGATCCTCCTTCAATGCGTTTCGTTGGCATCACCACCTTTCTTTTGCTTATATACGAAGTGCGGCGTTATACAATGGCGGTTATCTTCATTCTTTCAAGCGGTTCTCTCCTCGTGCATCCCTCTATTTGCTCCCTTTGTGTTTTTCAGTCATCTGTAACGCTCTTAAAACATTCTTTTTTACCTTTTGTGAGGTTTTCGCTGCCTCGTGCGGGGATATAGGAAGCCTTCCCAATTTCCTTGCGATCAAGCGCGCCGATATAAAACCGCACAAGAGCCGCCGCAGCGACTATCGGTGGTGGTAGCGGTCGGCGTCCCCTCCTTCCTCCCAGATTCACCCCGTCTTCTTTGAAGCACCTGGTGCACGTCTGATGGCGTTGACGCCTGCGGCTATGCGGAACGTTATCAAAAATCTGACCCAAGATTTCAGCTGTTGAATGTTTTATCGGCGCAGGAGAATTGGCGTCTGCTCGCTTTCTTCTAGTATAACTGTTCGCCTGCAAGCCCTGTTGTCACGATTGTTTTATTTGGATCGGTTGCATTCGAGACGTTGGGGCCTCAGCGGTCGGCCGCACAAGGTCCCGTACGTAATGTTTGAGGGTCTTGGCGAAGACAGCTGTCCAATATACATTTCATAGAAAGAAAAAAAAAGAATGAGAAGCAACCACGATATTCGAATCTTATGTTTGTGGCAGTTCCCGCCCTCGAAAACGAACAGTCAGACTGGCGCAATAAAAAAATGCTTGATGCGCGTTGTTGCGAAACACCCAAACCAACCACAAAAACGTAGAACACTAAGAAATGTGTCGTTCTCAGGTTGCGAGCATGTCTTCGTGCTCTTTTTCGTACTTTTGTTTTCTTTTTTTTTCAAAAATCAAAGAATGTCAGCAACGCCCTTTTACACCATTCCAGGCCGCCTGGCCTCTGCGCGTG